>NC_056731.1:1375572177-1375584677 GCF_019279795.1 Protopterus annectens
TGGTAGAAAACAGGCAGTTTTATGGCAGACTAAACTCTCTACCTTACTACCCAACACTCTGGGAGTCCCACAAGGATCCATTTTAGGACCACTGTTATTTTCCATCTTCATCAACGACTTGAACACAGTCATACCTAACGCCAGTTGTATTCAATATGCAGATGACTCCACGCTGATCTGCTCTGGCACAACCCTCACAGAGTTACAATTAACAACCCAGACTACTTTTAGCAAAATAGAAAACTGGCTCTCCAGTCGTCGCCTGATATTTAATCCCAAAAAAACTAAAATGCTGCTGTTTCTACCTACACAAAGGTCTAGCCCCATCTACTTTTCGATCCAAGCCAAGGACGGGACCATTATCTCTCCGGACCTCTCTACTAAATTACTAGGGGTAATTATTGACAACAACCTAAAATTTGATATACATGTAAACCAAATGATCAAAACCATCAATAAGAAATTAGGCTTGTTATATAGAATAAAAAGCTTTTTGACCCCCCCAAGCCAAAACTGCCATTGCCCAAACTCACCTTCTCTCCACACTCTTGTATTCGTCCCCTCTACTTCACAATATTAGTAAAACTGTCATGAACAAACTCACCATCTGCTACAATCACATCGCCAGGTTTGTAACTGGGTCACCTTTCAGGACCCATCATTGTAGCAATCTAAACCAGCTTAACTGGCTTGAGCTGCCAAACCTAATTTCTTATAACCTACTAGTTCTGACCCACAAAATAATATACAACCCCGACTACACTCCCTCGCTCAAAAAACTGTTTACCCCTTGTAATAACCCTCGACCTCTGAGGTCATCCAGCCGACTCCTTATCCAGACATGCAAAACTAAAAACATAGCTGGTGATTCCCTCCTCACCAACTCTGCAGGGAGAACTTGGAACAAACTTCCCCCTGATATTACCTCGCTCTCCTCTTTAAATCAATTTAAAGCTAAACTTAAACCATACCTGGCATCAATACAGAGTTGCCATTGTCTAAACCCTGGCTAGCTAATTCCCTGTTTCACATAGTTTCAGGTACCTGGCTATCACTGCATATTTCTTTATTATGTCAATTCTCTAACATCCTGAACAATAATTATGGAATAAGTAATAGTTTTTTTGTGGTGTGAATTGTAAATGATTCTGTGACTTTATTAAAGTTTTGTACTGGTTGGAGCTTTTCTCCCCGGGCCTCCGCTGAAAATGGACATGTATCCAGTCGGATTATCCCGGTTAACAAATGTAAAATAAAAATAAATAAAATAAAATAAAAAATATATATATATATATATATATATATATATATATATATATATATATATATATATATACACACACACACACATATATATATATATATATATATATATATATATATATATATATATATATATATAGGGGTTCCCTTTATAATTTTGAAATACTGAAATCCCGACTGTCAGTATTTCGAAATTATAATACCGAAGCCTTGAAATTCTGAAACACCAGAAGTGCGAAATTCAAAATACCAAAGTTCGGAGCTTCTGGTGTTGCGGTGTGTGTATGCATAGGTGTAAGTGTAGGTAAGTACATATGAGTGTGTTGGTTAGGGGCTTTTGTGTATGTTAGTGTGTATTTTGGCTGAGATGTGTGTGTGCAAGGGGATGTGAAATGTGTGTGTGTGTGTGTGTGTGTGTGTGTGTGTGTGTGTGTGTGTGTGTGTGTGTGTGTGTGTGTGTGTGAGTTACCTTTCTGTGTGTTATTGTGCAATCTCGGAGTTAGTATATATAAGTAGGGGTGGTGTGTGGGGTACAGCCCCCCACATGGGAGGTGCAGGGGGGCTTACCCCCCAACTTGCCTGTAGTGTAGGATTGTTTGGTTGTGGGGAAAGATTGTGTGTATGCGTATGTGTGGTTGTGGGGGAAGATTGTGCACGTGTATGTGTGTGGTATATTTGCACTGTAGGTTCACGGTTTTAAATTTCGCAGTTATGGGGTTTCGGTATTTAAAGGCTTCGGCTATAGAATTTGCAACTGTATGCAGGTAGAGTTAGAATAACGGTTATTTAAGTGGAGAATTTGTTGTCTGTGCTTGTTGGTGCATGTTGTGCATGTCTGCCACTACCCCTGCACATTACCTTAAAATTCCCTTTATGGTAGTTATATCACAGTGGATATAAAATGTCTCATTGCTGGTGTATAACAAGCTACCTAACATACCCTTATTTTACTTATTTACTTTATGTTGTTTTGATTACAAGGAAAGTCCAACTGGGTATAATGCTCCATTTCAATGGAGGCCAATGGAGATAAGCTCCATAGATAAAGTTAAAGAACAATACATTCTACTATCACATTTTCACATTCTGTACAAATACTAAGATATTGTATGTACATAATAATAATAATAATACATAAAATATCATATATTGGTACATAATAATAATAATACACAGTAATACAAAAAGGCTCCCAAATACGCTTAATACATATTAGGAGTATTACACTGTAGGGGTATTTAAACAATGCCTGGGTTTCAGTACTAAGGTTGTTTACCAGAATTTTAAGTACCCATTTGGTATGTTGGCAGTGCTAGTTAATAATCTAGCTGGTAATCTTATCCAGGAGTGTAACAGTGGCATAACCAATAGCTAAGGAAGAGGTTTTTTTTTTCAATTCAGTTTGGAAGATGTGTGGGTTCTCAGTGAGTCTAACAGGCAGTGGAATGGATTTCCAGGCCTTGGAGACATGTCTGAAATACAATGCCTCTCCAGCTGTGTTGCTGGACTTTTATACCATGAGGAGATGTTTATCATTAGAATAGAGTTGTCGGTTGGAGGAGTACCTTTCCAGCAAAGAGCCTAGAGCAGGGCACTTTTCAGGGTGATGCATTACCCAGTGTGCTATACATGCTGTTGAGAGAGAATGAGGTAGTGTGGTAGCTCTAGCAAGTTAAAGTGCTTAAGGGGAATGCAAGCAAAGAAAAATCTTGATGATTAGATGGGAGATAGGAAATTCACCCCAAGGATCACTTCTGTGGCTCTGCTTGACAGGGGCACAGGAAAATCATTTTCTTGGGTGTCAAAAGCCAGGGTACCATTTGAATAGGCTTATATAGGCCCTAGGGCCAATAGCCTAGTACCTATCTATGAACCTATGAACCTATGAGAACAGTAAGCTTTATTGGATGTGAATGTATCTGTTTTACTGTAGCACTGCTCAAGTTTGCTTTTCTAAGTGGCCCAGAGACTGTTAAAAATTAGCAAGGCATACAGAAATTTGAGAAGAAGATATGAGTTAGCAAGGGATGTCCTGTTACTTTCACTGAGATAGAGTTTAACTCTCTATAAGAATCACAATTTTGATGGGGGAGGGTTGATAGCTTGTTCAATACACAAGTCAAATTTCCCGTTATTATAACTAGTGACACCTAATAGTCTAGTACTAGAAACTACATTCATTTTGTATTGCTGGAGGAGGTGATTTTGAAGTTTGTTTTGCAATCAGTATTGAACTTATTTGGGGGACAGGGGTAGCTTTGTCTTCTTTGGATTCAGGATGAGATCAGATTTGGCCAGCCAAGGTTTGATGGAGATGATGGAGTCCTGAGTAAGTTGTTGAAGCTGAGCAGGATCCTGGGCTGAGCATGTAAAAATAGAATCATCAGCATATTGGATCAGGTTGGCATATTTATCAGCAGTTAATAAATATGTTGAACAACAGGGAGACAACTATTGATCCTTTGGGTACACAGACAGATACTGGTAGGAAGGTGGAGTAGCCTGACTTTCATTTAACCACTTGTGATTTGTCTGACAGGTAGCTTTGGAACCAGGAAAGAGTGAGTTGGTACAGGCCTAAGAATGCTACCTAAGACATTAGCTTGTCATTAGAGACTGCGTCAAAGGCATTTGATAATTATTTGAATATGTAGACACAATATTGCTTGTGTTGCATTTTTGATCGATACACAGTGCTTATGAAGCTGAGTAATGCAGTGTTAGTGCTGTGGTTTGATCGGACACTGTGCTAAATAGAAAGAAAAAGATTTTTGTAAATAACATGTTTAAGCATTTGAATGTGAATGAATTTTTCCTAGGATTTTAGACAAGGGGGAAAGTATGGCTATGTTCTTGTCGAGAGAGTTTAGTGATGCTGCCTTCTTTATGAAGAGGCAGGATAAAAGATTCTTCCAGATGGAGTGCATATAAGATACTTAGAGAGATTTGTTTGTGGAAATAAAGACAGGGGAGACTATGGTTTCAACAGCAATGTTGATCAATAGATCCATAGCTGCCCCCTCTTGTTCAACGTATTTATTAACTGCTGACTGATAAATATGCCAACCTAATCCAATATACTGATGCTTCTGCCCCACTGAAACTGCTTTCATAAGAGAGAGAGGGAGACAGCGAGACATATGTTACTTTTTTCAGTGACTAAGAAGAGACTAGTAATATAAACTTGAAGAGTAGGAGGGGGCTTGACCCTCACATTGGGGATGGAAGGGAGTCTGCCATCCCCCCCAGACAAAATAAACACTTAAATTTCAGTGAGCCTGATCATAAAGGGGTTTAATCTTCCAAAAGATATTTACTAGATCCCTGTTTTAAAATCAAGAATATACATTAAAATTATGTTTGGCTTTGCTGCATTGATGCCAGTCAAGCAGTGTGGCTGCATTGTTTGCTTTCTTTCTCTAAAAGGCCTGGCAGTCCCTTCAGTAGTTTGTCCAAGTATGCACAAACACTCAAATGACATCAAAATAAAACATTTCCCGCAAAGACCCCTTTAGCAGTTGTATAAGTATGCACAAGCACTCAGATGACACCAAAATGAAACATTTCCCATAATGATCCCTTTGGTAGTTTGTCCATGTATGCACAAACACTCAAATGACACCAAAATGAATCATTTCCCCCCAAATATCCCTTCACGGTCTTGTCCATATATACATAAATACTCAAATGACACCAAAATTAATCATTTCTCCAAAATATTCCTTCAGTATTATGCACAAGCACCAAATGAAACATTTCCTTCAGAAGATCCCTTCAGTAGTTTTTCCATGTTTGCAAAACACTCAAAAGATCCCTTCAATAGTTTGTCTATTTTGTATAAGCACTCAAATGACACCAAAATAAACCATTTTCCCTAGTCTGTCCATGTATGCAGAAGTATTCAAAATACACCAAAATGAATAATCTCCCCCCAAAATCTCCATTCAGTAGTCTGCTCATGAATGCACAGCCACTCAAAGAACACCAAAATTAAAAATTTCTCCCAAAGATCCCTTCAGTAGTCTGTCCACATATGCACAAGCACTCAAATGATACCAAAATAGATCATATCTCCCCAGATCCCTTGAGTAGTCTGTCCAGGAATGAACAAGTACTCAATGGACACCAAAATGGATCATTTCCTCTAAATATACCTTTGGTAGTATGTTCATGAATGCACAGGCAAAGAAATGACACCAAATGAATCATTTACCAAACATCCCTTCAGTAGTCTGCCCATACATGCTCAAACATTATTTCCCCTCAATGACCCCTTCAGCAGTCTGTCCAAGTTTGCACAAGCATCACTTCCCCTTAATGATCTTCATCAATTTGGCCAGCCAAGTTTGCACAAGCACCAAATTTAATGTTTTCCCCAATGACCCCTTCAGCATTCTGTCCAAGTTTGCACAAGCACTAAAATGAAACATTTCCCCAATGACCCCTTCTGCAGTCTGTCCAGGTTTGCACAAGCGCTCCAATGACACCAAAATGTGGTGTTTACCCATCCTCATCCATTCAGCAATTTGTCCAATTAGGCACAAGCACTCCAATGATACCAAAATGAAACATTTCTTCCAAGATGTCTTCAGCATTTTGTCCAAGTATGCACAAGCACTCAGATGACACCAAAATGAAATGTTCCTCCAACCAATCCAATCAGTATTTCAGAGAAGTAAATGCCAAAAAGGGGCAGCCTTTGCACCAAGCTTTGTGGAACTCCATTAAAGGCTGGCATCTTTGTGGGAGTAGACTTCCCTATTCTAACTTCTTGGGTCCTATTTGTGAGCCAGTTGGCTATCCAGTGAGAGACGTGGGGGTTTATACCTAATTTCATAAGTTTGTCTCAATGCCTGAGTTTTTGGCCAGGTCAAAGTAGGAAATATGCATATTTTCCCCCATCCATTGTTATACTGACTTTCTCAAAGAAGTCCACCAGGCTGAATAGATACCACCTACCCTTGATAAAACCAAATTGGTTTGGATCCAATGTCTGAAGATTTCCTAGGTCATTATTTATCATCTCCATGATAATTCATTCTAGGGCTTTACATATCAGGCTAGCCAAATGTATTGGTTTGGAGTTACCTGAGTCTGTAGTTGTCCCAGTTTTGTACAGAGGGATGACAGATGCAGTCCTGCATTCACTTGGCATGAAGCTTGTCAGAAGGCTGTAGTTAAATAGTGATTCTAATGGTCCTGGTAGGTCATGTTCCATGCTATTAAAGAGGCATTCTGGAATATTATTGGGGCCCATGGATGCAGGGTTCTTGGCCATGAAAATTGCATTGAGGACCTTTTCCCAGTGATAGTTGGAAGAGTAATGGACAAGGGTATTTTCTGAGGGGTGTCTGGGGGTGGAGAAGGGGATACAATTAGAGCTAAATTTGTTGAACAGAACTTTAACCACCACTCCAAGTGCCTGTGGGTGATACCATTGGTGGATATGCTATTACATATGCTCATGTAGTGTTAGAGATTACAGCCAGAGCAATAATCTCTCAAATGTGGAATATGGTCATTTCTTTCATACATACACTTCAATATTTCAGCTGTTACAGGAGTCTGCACAAGGTATGTATGCCTATATTATTTGCATGCCATACTATTTTACAGTTGCTGCAGCAGTGGAACCTGGCATTTTCATTATGTAGTACTGATATTCAAGGGTGTTTTTGTCTGTCTCACTGGTAATTTGTGGCATGTATGCTCCACTGTGTATATCTGCATGCCTAATGTCAGGCACAGTACCATGACAGGCACTTTACCCTCCCTTTTCAATGGCACAGCTCCATTCCCCGGTGGCCACAAAAGGGAAGGAATTGGTTGACACACAAGCCCGTGGTGCACCCTCATCACTAACTGCTAGCAACAATGACCATGGGACAACAGTAAGGGGACATGTGGTGGTGGCCAGCAAAGCTTTGGTTTCTGCTCTATGCCCAAGCTGAGTTTCCCCACGATCATTGCACAATGGATATGTGGGCCAGTCATGCAGGCCAAGGCTAACGTTACTGTAGCCACTACACCACTACACAGCTGATTAGTGTGGTACATGGGCTGTGTGACAAAATCTGAGAAGGCTTCACCTATTTAGGTAGAGTTCTGAAGCAACCCAGTTGGAATCTATAAACTCCTGGAGCCTGTATGATGCTGTACACCAGGGATGATGCCATTCATGTGTTTGCACCTCTTCTACCTCAGCTGGAGAAACATACCATGAATGCTTGGGCATGGCCAAGGAATCATATTGTCATATCCTTCACGTCTGCTACTAGTGACA
Source organism: Protopterus annectens (assembly GCF_019279795.1). Classification (NCBI taxonomy): domain Eukaryota; kingdom Metazoa; phylum Chordata; order Ceratodontiformes; family Protopteridae; genus Protopterus; species Protopterus annectens. The sequence continues at coordinate 1,375,579,724 of NC_056731.1, forward strand.
AGGGTGTTGTGGACCACTGATTATGCATAGTCATACAGGAAGAACATGTTGGTCATTCTTGCGACACAACCCACTGTTCCCACTCTGAAGGCACACCATCCTCTGTGCCAGTCACAGATTCTATCAGTGACATTCCTTGGAGGGGACACCTACATGGATGGGGAAGTTTATAGCTGATTCACATAACTAATGAAGTCACCCTAGACATGACAGAAGTATGCTCAATGTGACACCATTGCAAGCTCTGTGTACACCCACATAACCCTGAACCCCCAACTTCTGATCATCAACACAATAACTGAGACTATGCCTCATCCCTGAGCAGTGTTTTTCAAACACACACATACACACACACACACACACACACACACACACACACACACACACACACACGCACACACACACACACACACACACACACACATACACACACACACACACACACACACACACACACACACACACACACACACACACACACGTGTGCAGATGCACATCACTAGCCCCCTCCACCAGTGTCTGCTGAAACCCTTGTATATGTGACCCCCTCACACATACTTCTACATATGTTGACAACTGTGCCTGCCCTCAGTGCACTGTTACCAGGGTATCTCATACCTGATGCACTGCATGGCCAGTACTTGGCCTGGTTATTGCAGTTTGTGCATTACTGTTGCTGTTTATTATGTCTAATCTTCTAATCTTGTCCATAGTTATGAACCATGCACTACATCTCAGCCAATGCCATTGTAGATGGTTCCTACCTCCACTCTCCATGTTCATCCCCGGCAGCTGCATTCTTCACAAACTCCTCACACAACCTCTCCCTTTACTTCTGACTTTATCAAACTCTCCCCTCTCATGGCAATAATGTGCTGTATTTGTCAGCATACCAACATATTATATAACTTTGCACATATGACAAATATCTTGCTGCAGGTTTCAAGAACATACTGCTGCTGTCCATCAGAGGTGTCTAAGCAGAGGAAGTGGTCCTTCATCACTCAAAACTTTCAGTCAGTGACTGTATAGGTCTATAATAGTGCAGAGCTATGTGCATTCTCTGCCATGGTCTGTGGATTTCATATGGGTGTCTTTAGCCACGGCTCCAGAACATATCCAGCATTACCATTAAGATGTCCCTGAGGGATGTCACCCTGCAGAAATCACTAGTATAAGTCACACGTGCCAGATGTAGAAAAAATGGGTATTGTATGAGTGGTGCACTAATACTTTTACCTTATATCCTATATATTGTGAACCATCTGGCAGTTGATGGAACACAATCCATTATGGTTGCTATACTATTGTCCCTGTGTCCCTAGTAAAGCCTTTATGATGATGTAGGTGCAGCCAGTGATGTATTTCCTCTGGTTAATTGCCTATATCATAAAACTCCTGCATCTGCATGGTGCTGTTTCTTTTCTCTGTAGTATGTGGAAACCACATATGCTCCTCTAAGTACTGGTGTAGTATCTGTGAGTAAGATGCCTGGGATGCACTCCAAATGTTCTGTGTTGGTTCCTGGAAGGAGTATGTTACAAGGATTGGCAATTTTATACGTAACTTGGTGTCCACAGGAATGGCTATTCCACACATCCCATCAGCCTGCATATGAAGGCAGCACGTGTACCAGTTCCACCATAGTATCGTCGCTCACATGGTAACAGTCCTCACATTCTACAGCATGTCATACCAAGAATGGAATGTTAGGTGCAGTTGGATCCTTGGGTAGTACAGAGATAACAATGCATACCTTCACAGTTTGTGGCTGTGGGAATGGCTCTGAACTTGTATATTTCTGCTAATTTTGCTGCTGTACCTAACATTGTAGCATGATCTTTGTCTCTGTTCACCAGGATTTATGGCATACAACTACACTGACAGAGTTCATCACTCAGTTTTTATATGTTTCTGAATCACTGTTTACCCTCATTTGCATTTGCCATTGGCTTCATTATCATAATGTTGTTTATTTACATTCCGTTCTATAGTGATTTATATACTATGCTGGACAGGTTATTTGTGGTCTTATATGACCACACTATGCCTCTGAATTGCCTCCACCCTGCAAGCTGTCATTCCACATTCACTTTTTGTCTTACTGAATGCACATTTTTTTCTGAATCCTGGCCATAATAATGTTACTGATCATGATGGCTTAATAGTCAGTATGTAGATAATGTGTGTGTTTTCTAAATTCCATAATATTATTGTTTTGATCATTAATATTTGACTCTGCTATCAATGAAAATGTTGTAATGTTTTTAAGTCCTTCCAGGAATAAAAATACGCTGAATATTTCCAACAATAAAATCATGTCTTCTTGTGATGTGCTAGTTTAGAGTTTATCTGCTAGTATTTAATTAATTATTTTGTATTCTTCTTGAAATAGTGAAACTGGACACATGATTTAACATTGTAGACATTTTCATTTTCGTTAAAATACATACTGCCTGATGCATAAACCAATAAATGATGTCACTGTCCTGAAAATAAGGTTAAATCAGTACAGCATTACAGAGCTTTTGCTCCTTTCTGTGCCAGTGGTAAAAAAGTATAGTTGCACCAGACAATCAACTTGTGAAGGTAGAAAAAAGCTAAAACAACCAAATGCCTGGTTTCACATTTTGGATGAAGGGTATGGGGCTTATTGGGGACACTCTACTTCCTGTGGAAGGTCAGGAAGCTGTGAATCTATACTCTGTACATATATGCTTTGCACAGGCTTACAGCCCACTGAGGTATACTGCAAAATAAGAGAGCATGTCAGAGACAAAGGAGAAGTAAGACCGCTAAGTGCCCCAATATATTAATACTGCAGCCCTAGCCTGATACACAATGCCAAGAGCAACTGCTGCCTTGACTGACAGCATTAGGGATGACATTTTGGCCACAGCTCTGGTAAAAGGTATAAATAAAGGGCAGGCATTATTTGTTTTGTTTCTGTGATTAAAGAACAAATCAATATTAAAAAAAACAATGTCAAGAAGGTTGACTAAAATCACTTGCTGAACTTGACTGGAATACAATAGATGTTACTGTTAAGTTCTATTCATTTACAAACAATTGCATTTCCTTTCCTATCTGCATTTCAGCTTATATGCCCATTTTGTATTAGATATGGAATTTCACAGACATTGAGATCTGTTTAGTTTCCTTTCAAACTTGGGCATAATTATCTGAATATAAGACTAAATAAAACATATTTACTTTTTAACTTTTAGAGAGTTTTGTGCTCATTATTTCTATAATTTACTTAGTCATTGTGTGCGTGGGGAGATGATAGCTTACCAATATTACCACCATAAAAGTCTTTGTTTTGGTACATTCTTTGAAGTATCTTTAGCATACTTACCATTATTTAATTTTCTGAGGTTATAAATTATTTCTAGGTCCTTCACACAGTTTCATGCTATATGCAATATTCAATTCTAGTATTTCTGAATTTTCTTTCAGTATTGCAATATAAAGGACGGTGCAGTAGCCATTAGCATTGTGGCCTCACAGCAACATGTTCTTCAGTTTGATTCTTGGCTGGGGTGCCTTCTGTGTGGAGTCTGCATGTCCTCCTTGCATTTGTGTGGGTTTCCTCCGGGTGCTCTGGTTTCCTCCCACATTCCAAAGACATACAGTAGGTGGATTTGACACTCTAAATTGGCCCTAGGTGTGAGTGTGTGGTGCACCCTCTGAGGAGGGTTGGGCCTTGGGCTAGCAACCCAAGCCTGTAAAACCTGTACCTGCTATGGAAACAATGAGTGCTGAAGGGTGCTTATTGCCTGATGTGCTGTATGCAAGGGAGCAAATGTAATATAAAATTGCGAACACCAAATGAAAGTGGACTTTAGACAAACTGTAAAGGCATCTCACTATGCACATAATAAAGAAAAACATTTGCTTCCATCAAAAATATGTTTCCCTTTCCTAGCACATTTTTGGCTCTGTCCTCATGAAGTCTCAGAGCCAGATTCCAAAAGAGTTGCTCTCAGTGCAAGTCTGCCCTGATTCTAGAAGACTTGCTTAAGTGATCTATAAAAAGACTTACACCAAAGCTATATTCCAAAAGACTTGCTCTTAGTGTAAGTGACCACTCACACTAGTGAGAACAAGTCTTGGAATAGGGCCTGTTGTGTAATAGGCCAATTGTTGTAAACAAAAGCAGACTGACATTGGGAAAGAGAAGTTATATTGAAAATCTCAAAATTTAGATTTTGTAAATTTTGAAGATAATGGCACTGAAAACTACCTCTCAAGCAGCTATTGACTCTTTTATTTTTATTTTGTGCACCCCCCCCCACACACCTGTAAACCTTATCATTGTAACTCAGTATATTCATACCTCTGTCAGCACTCCTTGAGATAACAATTATCTCTTTGTCTCATCATATATTTAAGGGTATTATGACATTTGGAACTTTAGAACCAAAATATCAGTGAACATCCCTAGATGTCCTTTCTTTATGATGCCAGAGTGATATGAGCGTATAATAAATATCCACTGAATACTGATTTCCAAATTATTTGAATTTTTACATAAAGTAATAACTCACTGTAGTGTAAAATGTATTGTGATGTGACTAGAATGAGTATTTATTTTCTTACAATTCAGAAATGTTGTATGCATTGCGGTAATATGAAACATATAGCCGAAAGCTTTTGTAACTGCTTTCATCATAAATGAAGCATGTGTTTATTCAGTCTTCTGATGATAATTATATATTTATGCATATTTTCTTGAGTAAAAAGAGGACTGGGAAAAAACAGGAAGGGAATAGTTTATAGAAGGCTTCACTGGTTATATTTAGGAGCATAAACAAGAAGAAAGAGTTAATTCAGAGCGTATGACTGCCATGCCTAAAAGTATATATGGCTTTAATGGGCCAATGTCGTTGATTCTACTGTGTATGCATGTCAAGGTTTCTTAAGGGCAGGGTACCTTTTTGAAAGGGAATCA
>NC_056731.1:1375589677-1375639677 GCF_019279795.1 Protopterus annectens
GCAGTGTTTACATTGCCTAAATGGGTGTGCGTGATGCACACCAGGTTTTAAACAACCAAAAAAACCCCACAGGAAATAGTAGCTCTGTTCACATCTGAGCACTGGGTAGCTGTGGCGCACCTCAGGGCTTAAATGGGAAAGCAGTGAGAAGGAAAAACAGCAGTAGGAAGGCAATCAAGAAGAACCAGCATAGCTGGCAGCTGAAATGTATCAGAATCAGCCAATTACACAGGCAGCAGCCCAGCCCAGCACACTACTATAAACTATGCAAACACCTTTCACTCCATTTTTTCCCACAAACTCTACACCACCGGTGTACACAGGTGGGCAAATTTTACCTGACAAAACTAACAAAATATTAGGGGCTGCTGTTGCTGTCATACATCAATATGTGGAAGACACTGAGGGTGGTGAGGTTGTGAATGCTGATGACTAACCCACAGTGAGGAGGTGGAGAAGAGTGTACAGACCCAAGGCAACCACCTAGGGGCTACATGAGCTGGAGATAGTGGAGCTCTATAGGGTGGACAGGGACATTCAACAGCAAATGTTTGAGCTGTGCCAGCCACGCCTCGCACACAAAACCAACAGAGGGGAACCCATCCTGGTGGATACCAAGGTATGTGTAGGCTTAAGAATATTACCCACACAGGCATCAGCATCCAGGGTACTCCACCAGTTCCTGGATGCCATGTCAGCACATGCCAGTGAGCACATATATTTCCTCAACACCCATGAGGCGTTGACCAGCAATATGCATCTCTTCCACCAAATAGCAGAATACCCTGAGGCAGTGGGTGCTATAGACTGCATGCACATACACATCAAAGCACCACCGGGCAACCAGGATAGGGTCTACATAAACCGGAAGGGCTTCCCCTCCATCAACTGCCAGGTCATGTGCGATGCCAGGGGCATTATCTTGAATGTGTGTGCTGGCAGCCCTGGAAGCTATCATGACTCATACATCTGCATTATGACACAACTGTACCAGAAATTTGCCAGTGGGGACATCCCATATGTCCACCTAGTGGGGGATGCTGGTTACGCACTGGAGCCGTGGCTCATGACACCCATCAATAATGCACACACACCCGAACAAGAACTCTATAATGAGGCACATGCACAAACCATAATCATAATTGAGTGCGTGTTTGGGATGCTCAAATCACGGTTCACTGCCTGGATATATCCAGTGGAGCCTTGTAGTACTCTCCAGCTACATGTACACAAATGTTCATTGTATGTGCCATGCTACACAATATGATCCTGTGGAAACAGTTGCAGCAGGAACAGCATGGGGCAAGGCCACATAGCCCACCACCATTGCCAAGGCCATCATAGGCACAGAGGGAATCGGAGGACGAACAACCTGAGCCTGCCCATGTAGGCAGAAGGAAGCATGCCCAGTATGCCCAGGCTTTGGCAAAGAGGCAATGCATAGCACATTCACTGACATGGTAGGGACCCAGGGAATGTCACCTCTCTCTGACTCGCACATACAGTAAAAGGGATGCCAGACATGACATTACCTGTGCTTTACCATGTATTGGGAGTGTACTATGTGCATCTGACATAGTCATCCCTCCAACACCATCCTCAGTACTGGCACAGCCACAAGGTAAGTCACTCTTCCTATCAATTGCTGAATGGAGTAGTATGTTCTGCTAGTTGTATCTATGGTATGGATGTGAGCATGCAAGGGAATCGGGTGGCTGAATGGGATGGCAGCAGATATGGGCAGCATGAAATCCATAACAAATACTGGTGTCAACAAAGTAGGCAGTACTAGACAAGGTGATAAATCCCACTGCAGTACATGCACTGGCCCAAATGTGTGTCCACAGGACACACACATGCAGGTCAGTGAGGCTCACATACCCAACACCAGCCTCAGCCAGTAGGACAGGTGTAGATGACCCTAAAGAAAAGCTGTGCTAAGGCCTCCAATTGATGGCAATGGTGAACAGACCCCCTCCAGACCTACATGGACAGACTACAATAGGTCTGGCAGTTATATGTTATTTCTGAAGAGTAAATAGTCTGAAACTGAAATGTAGGTCAATAAAACCTAAGAACTATACTCTACTGATATGCATCTAGTCTGCATGATAGGTCAGAATACAAAACGAAATGGAAGCCAACCAAATACCAGTACAGTCATAGCAAATGTTTAAAGTCATCAGGTGTGCCTCCCGCCCACAATCCTATGCAGAAATGCAGTAACATGTATGTGTGGGTTTAATAACAGTGGAGCACAGATTACCTGAGCTGGCCCAATTTACAGGATAGATTGTTGCATGTGTAAAATATGCAGGGGTCCGTGTGTTAGGTTGTTGTGTGTTCAATATTGTCTGGAAGTGGTCAGAATGTAGGCATGGAGGGTTGTGTCTCGGTGGCCTATGGCCAGCACTGTTGATGACAGGGTCATGTTCCAACAACCACAGTGCCAACCACAATGCATCTCAACAATACCCATGTCAGCAGTCATCCATTCTCACTGTTCAGATGTCAATATCTGTCACTGTCTGACAGATGTGCATGCTGTGAACGTGGGCCCAGACATACACACAGTACACAGGTGGAAGTACCCTAGACAGAGTACTTAAAATGTAACTGTCAACTGCACACACCATTGGAATTGTACATACAGGTTAGCAGCACATTAGTTGTCTGTGTAGAATGGAATACTGATGTAGTCTGGCCAATCAGTGGTAGACCACAAAAGGCACAGTTATGAAGTAATGAAAGACTGCCTATGTCCCCGCACAAGGCAGCAAAAGGGGAATATCCCAGATATATCTGTGAGTCAGCTGCAAGAAGCTTCCATAACACACATGCACTCAGCTCACCCCACTATCAGCCACAGGTTTATCACAGGTCATATCCCTGCTGTTGGGAATGAGTACAGTATGATCCCCACTTCTGTATGGGAATACCCACAGAATCTAGCATGCTGAAGAAGTGTCCCATGCAAGTGTGTCCTTAGCTGTAAGCAGCACCCTGCCAGCATCCAGGCCAATGCATTAATATGGACAGAAACTATTGCCATTAACACCTCGCACACTTACCCTGTCATGCCAGGGGAAATCCAGTGGCTCGCATCCTGGGAATGGAGGAGTGACAGAATGCACTGGCCTGCTACAGATGGCTTGTATCACTACCAAATGCCCTACAGTCCACTGTCAAAGGCCTGTGCCTCACCAGTACTGCCAATGTATGTTATCTCATGGGGTCCCAACAAACAACATAACACAGTCAACAGAACACAAATGCAAGGCCATGTTGGCAAATCCCAGTAGCATGCCCACCATGTCCTACTGCATGAACTGTAGACCAACCCCTAAATACCGCTGGGATGAAAGGACAACTATAAGGATACTTCTCAGATATTGCTTGCATAATGTTAGGAAGAGGATAGAATAATAGAGTGGGGGGGTGCAGAAGCATGGACGTCATGGAGTGTGTGAAGTCTGAAACTCTGATGTGTGCCCATACTAGCCCTGCCTGCAAACCCAGCAATGGGTGGCTACAAACCTGCTTGTAAACCACAATGTGAAGGGGAACTGACCAGATATATGAGCCCTGCCTCTGAGTAACCTGGGTGAATCTGTACAGCTGAGGTATGGCCACAGCAGAATATGGCCATTCTGTTACGTCAATATATATACAAGCAGGGGATCCTCAGCCACCACAGTACCAAGGTGCTGGACCATTTACACAGATCCATCAGCAAGTGTCTGCAGCTACCCCTCCAGAATGTCATGAGTGTACAAGAATATGTAGGCTGCAGACCACAATATTGGACACAGCTTCATTCATCTTGTATTTCCCAGGAAATAACTTTGAGCAAATAAGTATATCTGTCAGTAGATGATGACATAATACATCACAGTGTAAAACAGTGCATATGTCTGAATATCTCTGCTAACACCAACCATGTAACACAAGCAGCACAGACACAATAGTTACAGTATCCCACTATCTTTCGCCCATTGTGACTTCATATTGTCAACCTATCTACAGATATCCTGCAGAAACAGGTTGCTAGCTGTAGGTGTAGAACAGCAAATCCTGGACTGGAGTACAACCTACCTGGAATGGATTCACACACTCAATACAGAAGGTCATACTGGGCATGCTCCTACACTTTAAGAAATGAAGCCCATGTCTGACAACACAGTGGACTATACATATCTGTCAGTCGCAGATGTCTGTGCACACATACCACAATGTACACCATTCATGCTTTGCATACACATTGAATAGGAATACTCACACATATCCTAGGCCAACACACTATAATATGTCAAACATACACACACAAAGATGTGGGGAAGAGAAAGACAGTGACAGAGAGATTTCCATCATGAGGCTTGTCCCACCCGCCACACATCCAATTGGTCAATATCACATGATGTGCTGATGTCAATCACTGTAGACATTGCTTCTGGTAGCCCTCAGCCCTATAGTGTCTGTGATGCTTGTGATAACTGTGTAACACGATAGTACAAATCAGTATTCATCTAGCATTTGTATACCCAGTCCTGTCAAATGTAAAGTTGTGTGTGACTGAGTGTGTGTGTGTGTGTGTGTATCCAGAGGAATGGTTTATCACCTATTCACACACATTCCCACTGCCCATGTTAGCACTCCTGCCAATGTCAGTCACCTTGAAATAACACTCTGGCCAAATCTCAGCCTTATAAGCTGCAAGGCGTTTGTGATACATGTGTAATACTGTAATGTAAAAAAATAGTTAGGTAGGAGTTCTAATCCCAAACATGGCAACTGTGAAACTGTGTGTGTGGAGATGAATAATTTTGAGGCCATTCACAGTCACTACACCTCATTTGCCCTACTTTAGCATGCCTGGTGATATTAGTCACCTTGAAATAACCCTTTGGACAAGTGCCAGCCCCATAAGCTCTGTGGCACTTGTGATAACTGCGTAATACTACAGAGTAGCATGCTAGTTAGATAGGAGCTCTAATCCCAGAGATGGCAACTATGAAACTCTGTAGGAGTGTGTGTGTGTCTTTGATGATACCTAATTTTATGGACATTCACACTTACTACTCTCCTCTTACCCCTCCTTTAGCACTGATGCTGATGTTAGTCACCTTCAAAGATACCTGTGGAGAGCTCTCCAACATGTAAGCTCCATGCCGTGTGCCATAAATGCAGAACAATGTAGTAGCAGTAACTACATAGGTATGATTTTGAATCCCATCTGTGGCAAGTGTTTGTGTGTGTACATATGAATGTCTGTACCTCAAAGTTTTGGCCCCATTTATATCTAGTACACATCTCAGAGCCTGACATTAGCAGTGCTGCAGATATCATCCACCTTAGAAGTACCTGTTGCCAACCCTAAACAATGTAAGGTCAGTGTTGCATGTGGTAAACGCGTAACCATAATGGTCCGTAAAGATTGTTGGATAAAGGTTTGAACCTCACCCTTGGCAAATGTAAATGTGTGTGTAGGGTAAAATTATTTTTGAGATCTCTCACCCGCTACATCACCCAATGCCAGTATTTACAAGGGCTGGTGATGTTCCTCACCTTAGAAGTACCTTGGGACAACATCCATCCCATAAGCTCCATGGCGCATGTGATAAATGCAGTACACTACAGTAGCAATGCATAGCGAAGTAGGGGGTTGAATCTCAGTACTGGCAAATGTGTGTGCATGTGTGTCTGTCTGTCATCAGTATTCTGTGTGGAGATTGCTGTGATTGTGTAATAACAGAATCCAGTGTGGGGTGGGTTCTGCTAAATTATTATGTTGAGGACCTAGTATGTGTCACATATTGTACACCTTACAAGGACAACAGATGTCAAACACCACAGAGCTTGGTGTAGACAGTCTATAGCCCTACATGTGACATTATGGATTGGTGAACAATATAGGCAACCCTTCTGTTACTTAGAGAACACTCTTACCCACATCTCATACACAAACAAACCTGGCTATGCAACAACCACTATATTGGTAGTTCCCTGCATAGTGCCTCACAGATAGTATGGTGTGATTGCAGTGGACTACATGCCTGTTGACCACAGTGGTGCCACTGATATCAGAAAGTACTTTGATGTGTTACATCTCCTGACTGTGTGTTATCCAGCAAGTAAAAGGACATGGCACCCTGTTCCACCCCACAGTAGGCAAATAAATGTTTACAGTGGTCCTTTTGCTATGCTCCCCACTGGACAGCTGCAACAGCTGTAGAGTCTGCAAACATAACCCATAAAGGGAATACCATGCCTTATATACATGCCCTGTATGGACAGACTCCATTAACGCCACTGAATACCTGTATCATGCTGTCAATGTAGGTGCAAGCACGACCTCAGTTGCATAGCCAAGTCTCACCAAATGAAGTCAGGAATGCTACATCAAAAGATAACAATCTGTCCACACAACATGCCCCAGAGACCTCAAGTACACTTCCACATGTCAAAGAACATGTGTGTGGGACATGAGCACAATCCAGACACTGTCCATGTTATGGAATATAGATCACATACATGGGAAGCAGAGCACATCACTGGCCACTCACAATAGTAACCCAGATGAGTGGATGGTGAATACAATACCCATCCCTGGGATCCACTCCAGGGACTACACCTCTGAGCCACACTAGGGACTATTGTCATGTGGCCTGATGCCAAGGTGTTCCTTTTGCCTAGCCTTGTACAGCCTTCAGGCCCATTCACCTACAACACACCTGTGAAGCAATGAACCTATGCATCTCAGTACTGGCAAGTGTGTGCATGTGTGTGTGTGTGTGTGTGTGTGTGTGTGTGTGTGTGTGTGTGTGTGTGTGTGTGTGTGTGTGTGTGTGTGTGTGTGTGTGTGGAGGGGTATGGGGCGATGAATGATTTTGAAGCCATTCACATGCACTACACCTCCCATTGCCCTACTTTAGCATGCCTGCTGATGTCATTTATCTTGAAATAACCCTTTGGCCATGTTTCAGCCCTATAAGCTCTGTGGTGCTTGCGATAACTGTGTAATACTATAATGTAGCAAACTAGTTAGGTAGGAATTCTAATCCTGGTCCTGCCAACTGTGATAGTGTGTGTGTGTCCCAGAGAGATTGTGTGTGTGCCTTTATTGACACCTGATTTTGTGGGCATTCACACTTACTACACTTCCCTTACCCCCTGCTTTAGCACTGCTGCTGACGTCACTCACTTTCAAAGATACCTTTGGACAGCTCTTCATCATGTAAGCTCCGTAACACATGCAATAACTGCATAACACTGTAATAGCAACATATAGGTAGGGGTTGAAACTCAGTACTGGTAAGTGTGTGTGTCATCAGTATCCTGTGTGGGTGTTGGGGTGATTGTGTAATGATAGCATCTATTGTAGTGTGGGTTTTGCTACATCATTATATTGAGGACCTATATGTCCCAATGTCCACATTACAAGGCCAACAGTTTTCAAACACTGTAGAGGTTATTGTAGACAATCCTCAGCCATAAATGAGTACAGCCATGGGCAATTACTATGTGACAGTATGTATTAGTAAACAATATAGACAACCGTTATAATACCCAGATACCACTCTCCACCCACGGATCATACACAAACACGCTTGGCTCTTAATATCTTACTCCCTTCCTGTCTTACTTTCTCTCTGTCTCTCTGTCTCTCTGTCTCTCTGTCTCTCTCTGGTGGATGTGGAAAAGTACATCTGTTTTGCATAGGCATCAGCTTGAGTTTTGTAAGTAATGCTCATGATCAGCTGATGGCCTCTGCACAAATTGGATTCCCCCACTTGCTAATTGCATGTGGAACAGCTGTAGTATCATTCCTATAGCCAATTGTATGGAAACACACTCCTATAACTAAGTACTTCATGTGGGTGTTGGCCCTTTTCCTTCACTGTGAGCAGGACTTCATGTGGGTGTCTGACAAACAGCATCACAGAGGGTAGTTGGAAATACCTCTTACAACATACACTGTGGAGACAGGCCAACAAACAAGAGGGGGATGTTCCAGACATGGGGACAGAACATACGTATTGCTGTTTTACATTTGAAGTAATGTTGGTTTAACAGGGTTTGTGTGGATATGGCTGTTCTACATGATTTAAAGTCTGGCATGACAGTGTTATGTGGTTGAGGAAGCTCTCACCTGTAGGGCTATCTGCAGACTGGCCAGAGTTTGAAGTCTTAGATGTGGTATGTTACTCACATATTTCCTATCTTTAGAAATGCAGTAGCATACTCTGATGATTGCAGTCAGTACATGGTGACATCCATGTGAGTTACTGACTTCATATCCCTCAGAAGAGATATGTCACAACAAACCCTGTTACACCAGGAATTTTCTCAGTTTATCACAGCAATATGTCAATATTGGCCCTGTGTTTGTGCCTCTGTCCCCCAAGTCTGTCACTCTTTGTCCATATGCCATGCAGTAAGAGGTGCATATGTACAGTATATCATTATTTACTGACATCATACCTGATAAGCCAGTGATATATCAGACTGTTAGACTAGTTATGTATAGTAGACCTTATATTTGAGGATAAAACCTGGACATTCTGTTGTACTCTGTACAGTAGTGAGGTCTGTGTACTTATGGTGATTGTTGACAGTGTCAGTATTGTGTAGCAGTGTATTGTGAATATGTTACTTGGACTGTGTATAGACTGTGATAGATGTCAGTGTTCTTGGTCCTGTTCTATCTGATGTTGCATGCTGCTCCAGTTTCTGGTACCCTATCAGTTTATATGTTTGTAGGGCCAGACTGACACGTCCCATACCACAGTCAGGCATCAGACTAAACTGTGTATTGGGTCAATATCTGTAGGGTTAGTGTGTGAGTGGCAAATATGAGGATGGTTTTGTTCACACAGTCCATATACTGTACTATTAATTAGGCTTACCATAATGTGACTATGACTGTGTTGAGATTGATTGTGGGTATGCACTTTCACACTGGTGTCTGTTACTCCATGCTGTTACATGCCTGTAGCGCCTACTGTATTTGCAAGTACATGTGTATTCCCCATACGAAACTTGGGTCAGTGTTGTGGTAGTCTGCCTGTAGTTTACACAGTGCTTTGTGATATGCCCAGTAGCTCAGTGTATTTACCTAGTGTGATGTTATGTCCAGATATTTGTCAGATGTACTGTTGCCTGGCCACCATATGTGTTCTGCATTTCTGAAAAAGCAGTGGGATGCTGTGAAGATGTCACTAACTAGTGGGAAGTATGTGGGCTTGGGACCTCTGCTCCTCTGGTTAATATGTGTTAGGAGAGACAGGAGGGTGTGAATGCATCAACTGTGTGAGCTTAGTATTCCAGTATTTGTGTGATATCCCCATTTCTGTGACTGTAAACATCCCCTTTGTTAGGCTTGGTCCACACATTTTGCACTAAGGAATTCTGTGTAGACCTCTGGACTGACCAGATTGTGTCAGACTGTCCACATTTATTGGTTATATTTCTGCTTTATTCCACAGGATAATTGCTATGATTTGTGTGGTACTTCACTATGATGATTTTATGATGTCTGTCAGTAACTGATGGCATACATGTCAGTATCAGAAGTGACTTCCTACACAACATGTCTGTTGACACAACTCCTGTTACTGTAGCAACATTCTACATTTATACCTGCAATATTTACATTACATTCCCTTGCACTAAGAGGTTGATGCTGAGGTATGACTCCACTGCATGTTATATATACACTATATATATATATATATATATATATATATATATATATATATATATATATATATATATATATATATATATATATATATATATATATATATACATATATATATATATATATATGTGTGTGTGTGTGTGTGTGTGTGTGTGTGTGTGTGTGCATGTACATGTATAGATATATCTACATATGTATATATATATATATATATATATATATATATATATATTTCCATATCCTTGTTATGTGTAAACATGAGTGTTGTATATACCTTCCCAGATGTATCCCACCATATTTACCTGATATGTGTATATTTAGATATAAAAACATGACTGATTCCACACTATTTTCACTTACAAGTACGAAACAATTGTAGTAGTCAAAGCAGTTGTTCACTACTATTCAGTATGTGTACAGAATGATATATTTGAAAAACCAACAGGCATTTGCACAGCTTAGATGGCTTAGTGGTTAAGTGCTGTGACTATAGCATACAGAGTCCTGGGTTCAAGACCTGCAAGGGTTCTTTATTTTGTTTCTAGGCAGAACAAGGACTGCTGTATACAGAGTGGTTAAGGCAGTTTTGAACAGCTTTAATTGGATTTGCACTGAATTGCATGACAGTAAGTGGTGCTAATGTACGGTTAAATGAAAAGGTGCTTGACTTACCAGTGCGCAAATCTGCTTAGCATTTACATTTAACCATTGCTTACACCTGCTAAGCATATCTCAGCCCTGGTAACCAGCGATGACATTCCAGTCTGATAAAATAACAGGGTAATGACATCTTTAATAAGTGTATTTAATTCCATGTACATAACATGCTTCTATGTGCTATCATTACAGTAGCAAGGGGTGTGAGCATACTGTATGGGGCACCTGAGTATACATGGCCAGTACAACAATCTTTTTTCTTTGTACGTGTTTCATACATGGGTTGTATCTCAGGTTATATGCAGTCACACTTGCATATATTGTATCATTACGTTACTACTTTTAAAAGTGCTTTTCCAAGTAAGAGTAGATTGCAGATTGTAGCACTGGAACCATACACTCCTGCATTCAAAGCTGGACTGTGATTTCTGACTATAGTGTTCTTGGTGTGTGAGCTGTATGTTATTAAGTATCTGCTATTGGATATTGATCTGATATGTGGATATTAACTGTAGACTACTACGTGTTTAGGACATATCAGTGAGGGCTGCAGTCATGTAGTAATGGCATACCTATGAGTGTCAGATGTCTATCTGTCAAAACATTCATGCTAATGCATAATCTGTTGGCTAGCTGATTTCTGTCTGTCCTCTGTACAGATGTGCAGATGTCAGGTATCCATCCTGGCTGCTTACAGGCAATCTATGATTGACTGACACTGACATGTCTGCCCAGCTGTTATGAATGCCACAGCTATGAAACCCCACCCTGTATGCACCACATGCCATGGATACCTCAACCAGTCTACCACAGTCAACAGAACATGCTTGAGTACAGGTCTCTAACCTAGACACTGGTCATGTTATGTAATATATGTTGTATACATGTCAATTGGAGCACCTCATTGGCCCTCTGCAAGAGAAAACCAGATGATTGGATGTTGAATTTAACTGTCACCCTGGGGATCACTCAAGTGGCATTAGTTGATAGATGGCCTGTTGACAAATGTCAGGTGGCATGATACCAGTGTAGCCACATGCCCTACTCTTCTCATCTCTCCATGGACATTATCCTGGTACACACCTAGGAACACCTGCACCTATGGACCCCAGTACTTAGAAATGTGTCAGTGTGCATTACTGAGAATAACAGTGTCTGTGTGTTTATAAACTTGTAGGTGACAATACCCTGAGGGTCTTCTCACCCACTACAACCCCCATTGTCATACTTAGAAAGACTGCTGTTCTAATTGACATTAATTGTACCTTGTTACACTCTTCACCCTATGGGCTACCTGGAGCTTGCAGTACCAGCATAACACTGTTCTACAAATGAGTAGATAGGTGTGGGTTACCCTCTGAGTCCTGACAAGTATGTGTATGTGTGTGAGTGTGTATATTTTAGGAGACAGCATTCTGAGGCCACATTCTCCAAATACAATAAACCTTGCCATACATTATAAGGGGTAGTGATGTTGCTGACATTAGGAGAGCCATGACAAACCCTCACCCTACTATCCCTGTGGCATGTGCAATAAATGCATATCCCTGTAGTAGCACTGATTAGATAGACAAGGGGTTGTATTGCAGCCCTGGTTAATGTGTGATTGTGGGTATATCAGAGCATTATCATGGGTTTCAGTGAGTACATTATCTAGTGTGGGATGTGGGTGCTGGGTATACTGTCTTTACACCATGGTACCCACAGTACATGTCCCAAGGTTCACTGTATGAAGACCACTGTCACCATCAACCATACAGGTAACTCATTACACTATCCAGCCCAATGATGCATGTGCTGTGTGCAAATTCTCTGTAACAGAATGGACTCACTGACAAGGTAGTTGATACTGCTAAACCCACGTCTGTCAGATGTGTCTATGATTGTATGTGTTTGTCAATGTGTATATGACAGTATGTCATACTATGTATTGTTCATTAACA
This sequence comes from Protopterus annectens, assembly GCF_019279795.1. Lineage (NCBI taxonomy): Eukaryota > Metazoa > Chordata > Ceratodontiformes > Protopteridae > Protopterus > Protopterus annectens. The sequence goes on from NC_056731.1 coordinate 1,375,601,978, forward strand.
CCCAGTACATCCCCCATTACCATACTGTACAGGGTCTGGTGATGTTCTTCACTTAACAGAAAACTTGGGACACACCTCATCCTAAAAGCTCTGTGGTGTGTGCAATTAAAGCCAAACACATTAGCAGTAATAAGTACCTAGACAGGGTTTCTACTCTTAGTGTTTCCAAGTAAGTGTGTGTGTATGTGAAGAGATCTACTTCAGTTTGCAGAAAATATACGTCCCAGGAGATCATTTGTCCAAGAACTAACTGGCTAAAGGTAACATTTCAAAGCAATCATCTTGCGGAAATACATTCAAGCAAAACTAGTAGTGGATGTGTACATGCCCTCTTCACCACTGTACAGCAATACAGGAGTTGGTATATATGCATGGGTGTGGTTGTTGTGGCCACAGCCACCCACATTGGGGTTATTGCTGTGGGTATTCCCCGCTTAGTGTGCTGTTATATTGTACAGTTTATGTTAACAGGTTAAGTAGTTGTTAATCACACTATGTGTGGTTCTACGCCACCCCACACCCTCCAAAGTGGGAGGTTCTGCCACCCACACCAGCACACCTATGTTTACCAACTCCAGGATTGCACTACATTGGGGAAGAGGACATATACCCTGCCAGTACCATTGTCAATGACATTAAACTGGTGAACTGATTATTTCCTGATGTCATGCTTTGGCAGTTTGGTCTGGGTGGAATTACATAGACCAAAATGAGTTCACTGCAAAATAAAGTACATCCATGTGAACAGTATTCTCTGTATATTGTATCAACACCAAAGCCTGTGTGTGTATATGTGTTATTCATGGATATTTGCTGTGTGCCACACAGTACACTTACAATTGTCCACTGTAGATGAGCTGCTGACATGAGCCACCATGCACTCACCTGTATACACCCCTCAGATCTATCAGCCATGTGGCACATGCAGTAACTGTTATACAGACCTGTTACCTGTGTTCAGCTGTACCCGGGATATGACACAGTCAATGTGTCACCACAGAGTTACACCCCTTGTAGGACAGGACAGCAGACCAACATCCTGCTGACACATAGACACCTACAACACAAACTGAATGCATTATGGAGACCACAATCAGTCAGTGTTAATAACAGCTATAATGCATCATGGCTGGACAGCTACACACCCTGACATGTAAGCATTAATCATTCCAGCTGAAAACATGTTCAACAGCATTACATTGCTAAACATTAGGACATTCACCCTGTGCATCAGAACCATATCAGCATGTCCCTACATCGATGGTATGGATGACAGGGATGTGGCACAGGTATCATCATATGCACAGGGTGTTTTGGCAGGTTTGCCAGAGGCCTAGGCTGAGCCATTTGGTTGACATCATGTGTGTAGGTTAGGGGTTTCTTTATTAAATGGGCTGTGCAGATGTGGTGTGTGTAGGTATGGAGGTGTCCTAGCTGTGTTGGTGAAGTGTTTGTGTATGTATGCACACATCTGCCATGTGGCTGCCCTATACAGGGTTTTGTTGGACAGCTGCAGACTGTACATGGCAGGATGTACAGTTCACTGTCTCCAGCCATGGACATGGGAATTGCACCTGCCAGGGGTTGGGTTTCATGGGCACTACCAGGCAAAAGCCCAGATATGTTACTCTCCCCTAATGATGACAATTGTCCACTGGATCCTCATCCCTGTTGAGACTGACCAGGACCACTTGCACGTGGCTTGTTGCATTGTGGTGCAGATAGAACCCCCCTGCAGTGCTGTTGCTGGTACTGCCACTACGGGAGCGGCCGTGAGTTGTTGCACATCCACATAGACCTCCATCTGTTGGTGTTGCTGACCTACGTCCATGTGGCCGCCATCCTACTCCCACCACATGCTCTACCACAGACATCACACGGTCGAGGATTCCCACCATCTCACCCAACCATCTATCCAGGACCTCTGCAAAATAACAGTGGGCACCTGCAAGATCAAGGATGTTGTCAAGTACAGCAGAATGAATAGCCCTCTGGAGCCTCAGACTCTGCTTGCTGTAACATTCCATACATGTCTGTGCCTCCATGATGGCCCAAAACATGCATCTGGTGACACCTGCTGTAGCACTACTGCCAGGGGCATGATGGCCAGCAGCCCTCCTATGAGCACCCCTGCACATCTGCCTGTGTGGTACCTCACCTGTTATCTGGATATGGCTGCTGTGTACAGACACACTTGCCATAGTCCCCACACTGTCCTGTCCCATGCCACCACCTGCCAACTGTCCCTCATCTAGGGCCACTGGTGATGGGGTATGTATGGGCATTGAGACTGTGTGCGAGAATGGGGTGGATAAAAGTGGGATGTCAACTGATGGCACAGCTTCAGTCCCTGACAACACTGCCTGTGCCTCACCATGTCTATCATCATTGTCAAAGTCTGTATGGACACTAACATCACTTTGCCTGCAGGAGGGACCATAACCCACTTCACTACCTGCGAGGGGGCAAACAAAAAATATAATTTAAGACCTGTACGTTATGGTTTACCTCTGCACACACACACACGCACACACACACACACACACACACACACACACACACACACACTTACAGGTGAGGTGGCACAAAGATATTACCCACACCTCTCATTACCCAACAGTCAACATGCATGACATATGGCACTCAGCATGCACTGCAGCCATACTCAATCCTTGTTACCAACATTATACATCTCTGTGGTGCATGAGTTGTGTTAGGTGAAGCCCCTTCCCCTGGAACACACTGCACCCATATACACAGTATTGCTGTGCACCTGTACAGCACACTGGCATGTATTGTGCACCATACCTCATGAGTGTACAAACCATTGCTGAATGTGTATATGTGTGGCAGTTATATTTGCTCTGTTGCTCACAGCCCCTATGTGTTTGTCTGACACATAGCTGGGATGATATGAGGACTGATGACAATAGTTAATGCTTGACCTCTGATCTGCAGATCTCATCACCAGCAGTGCATATATGAGCAATAAAATCCGATTACACTGACAATCTTCAAAGCTTAATGTGAATATGAGGAGTGTACACATCCTTGTCGACATGTCAGCCTCTTCCATGGTTTGCAATGGGGCCACAATACTGCATATGTTAACATTACACACATCTGATATGTGACATATGACCTGTGCAATCCAATGCAGTATCAAACAAATGTGTTAGTCATGCAGACGGTGAATGAGATGCATACAATATGTGGGTTGCATAAGTGTGCACACCCTTAACACAATGGTTTGTTGCAGCACCTGTTAAGTGAACTACAGCAGTCACTATTCCTGGAAGGCGTATCCTAGCATGGCCCATCTTCACTTACCGTTATTTGGTCACTCCACCCTACAAATGTCCCCCAACTTTGCTGGATTGTAAGTTCAGCCCATGTGCACAGCCCTTGGAGGTCACACAGTGGCTTCACTATTGCTGTAGAGTCAGGGTTATGTATGACACAATTCATGACCTTTACTGTTTTCAGATACAGCCATTCTTAGTGAACTTTGGGTGTATGCTTCAGTTCACTGTTGTGTTTCAGGATGACACCCCTCCCCATCCTCAGCCTTATTGTAGATGCTTGACAGCTATGGGCCACACATGAGTGTTATTTTGCAGTGTTCCAAATTCCAAACACCATGTCTACTGGCCTAGTTCCTGCTAATGAACAGCAAAGGTGTACACTGGCACCAGAAAGGTAAAAATGGGGATGGTGGCCCTGAGGTGGAGTGAGGTTATGCTTGAGCACCACATGTATCTTTATGAATACTGTCTGTAGGTTTCAGCCTTGGTCTCATGACATCATTACACATTGCAACACGTGCCTTTGGGAGACTTGATGTTATGCATATGCTATCTGTAGAGAGCCCTGGATGATGTTGCCTGTGGAACAACTCTTCCATCTGATTACCCCTAACCCATAGGCCACACTTATGCAGATTCCAGGCAATTGTTGACACAGGTACTGCACAGGCAGTACTTGCTAGACATTCCTGCAAGTCTCTCAGTGTTACTACATGTTCCTGGGCAGCCTCCATGACCAGTTTGCAACATGTGTTGTCATCTGTTTTGGATGGGCATCTGTTTATTTTCAACATTAATGTTGTCCCATACTTCAAACACACATACATGACTGTCTGCACTGTTGACCATAGTATATGCAATGGTGAGGTAAGGCTACTTTTCCCACTCCTGAGTGCTACGTTTCAGATGTGGGATCCATTTCATGGTTTGTAAGATGTGTGCAAGCCATGGCTGCCTCTGTTGCAGGTGGGTGGACAAATGTCATGGACATACTTCTTGGACAGCAGACCATTACTTGGTGTCACATTGAGGCCCTGTACTTGATGGAAGGTCTGTACTCAAGAGGAGTGAATGCTGTCAGTACCTCACAAGCTGCTTCCACAATATGTTATTTTGAGTGTGTGCACACATATGCTTCCAGTGTATGTTAAGGTATGTATTCCCCATATTTGTTGTCCTAACATAGGTTTCCATATTACACATTCCATTCTCATGTTAGGATCACATTACAGGTTGTAAAAGGTGTGGAATGTGGTATTGTGATTTGCCGTTGTTTAGATCATGAACAGTTGCCATTGTAATAGTGGTGTATACACTGTTGTAGCCACTGTATAAGGGTAATAGCCACTGTATAAGGGTAATGTTTCAGACATGTCCCTACTGTAGGTCATTTGTCCCACCATTATGTTCATCTCTGTCCACACATCTTGCACTGACAGGTTGTTAGGTATACTGCATAACTCTTACATACCCTTCATATATGCCACCATGGTGACCACTGTGATGCAGTGCAGTTAATACCAACAATAAGTGAACATGTACAGCGTGCATTATGGGTAGGTGTTACAGGTTTGCATGGCAAATAGCATGACCATAACATGGCCAGTGTATTGGCAAACCTGAACAAAACAGCTCCATACTCACCAGCTACAGGCTGCTGCCCCAGTTGTATACCAGAGGGACCTAAATAGTTGTGTGATAGACATAATGTCAGCAGCCACACCTGTGGCATTGATACAGGGTGGGAGCAGCATTTCAGCACATCAACAGTACAAACCCACAGTACTAGAGATTATGCACATCTGTTCACTACTACACTGCAGCAACAGACTATTTTATCTGACATATGCATGTAGATACTTTACAGATGAAAATGGATAAGCAACAGTGGTCTACTAATGTGCCCTGGGCCTTACCTGCACTCTCCTCATCCATTGTGTGGGTGGCACCCACCTTCACAATGCTGTCTTCAGCTTGCTGGCTTGGCTGGTGGGCAGGTGCCCCCAAGGCTGGCAAGGAGCTCCTCAGCATGTGTCAGTGGGGGCTGGATGGCATGACACCCACAAGTGGCTAGCTGGTCCCTCCTAACTGCAGGGGCACACTGACAGGTGTGGCAGAGCACATCCGTGCAGCAGTGTTGCACCTGCCCATAATTGTGGTTGTGCAGACTGACATTGTTTACCTTGTGGATGAGCTTGTTCCAAAGGTTGGTCCTCTCCTGCAGATCTTGGGTCCTGTGGATGAAGAGGATGACATGATAGACTATGAGGAACTGGGTTATAGCATCATTTTCCAGGGGTGTGTATGTGGGCAGGTTTTCCCAGGACATTGTACCTGGAATACATAAACAAGAAAAAAGGTCAGGGGACCTCATACAGTTGTCCACATGCACATCAAGAGTGGGTATTACTTGCAAATAATCCAGACTATACCATAACACTGTAAGCTATCATGGCTTGTACATCTTGCATTACACTCCTGGCCCTGACATGTCCAATTCCCCCAGTGTTGGACACTTAATGGCATAATCCACTACACGTCATTCATTTCTGTGTAGAGGGAATGACAGTGGCCATCTTCCATGTGGATGGTGTGTGGGTGGTGGCATGAATGTGTTTGACTGCATTGTGTGATGGGACTGTGAGCACATGTCTGTGTTGATGTAGGAGGCAAACTGTGATGTTCTCATGCCCCATGGAGACTTGCTGTTTTTGCCATCAGTTGGCATTATGCCCATGCTCACCATTGATGTGGGCAGGATTGTGGGTGATGTGCATATCTCCCTGTACTACTGTTGTGGACAGGGTGCCACTGTTCCCACCTATCCTGTCTGATGCAGGTTGCCTGTATCCATGGCATGTGTGTATGAGATGTGCTTTACCCCCAGTACAGGTTGACTTGTGTTACTGGCTCTGAGACTGCGTATACATGTGTAGGCATGGTTGCAACTGGCCTTGGTGATTTGCATATATCTGATTTCTAGTCATAGTCAGCCTTACAGGAGGTCACCTGTGAACCTACATGCTTGCTCAGATAGAGGTGCACTTGCTTCCAAGTTGTGGTCTGCCACTATAGCAACCTATTATGTGCTTTGTGTCTTGGTGGTGTCCACCAAGGGGGATTACTCTATTGTTGGTGGAGGATGGTTGTACAGGTAAGGTACTGCTGATTCCATATAGCTACCAGTGGATATGAAGTGTACACACCCCTGTTACAATGCATGGTACTTGTGCAATTGGAACATGACCCCACAATAGCACATGTCAACACAATCCCCACCTGTGATGTGTCCTATAGCCTGCTCAGTTCAATAGGGAACATAACAACCTGTCCTGTGGAAACATATAGGCTCATAGGTTCATAGGTGTGTACTAGGCTAATGGCCCTGGAGGCTTTACAAGCCTAGCCCATGGGATTACCCTGGCATCATGCCACCCAACCTTAGTTCCCAGTGCCTCTGTCGAGTAAAGCCACTGGAGTAAACCTGTGGTGAATTTTCTATTTCCCATCCACTCATCAAGCATTGTCTTGAAGAGGGCCAGTGAGGTGCTCTGCTTGACATGTATGGGAAGTCTATTCCAAAGCATGGGCAGTCTCTGGGTTATGAACCTGTCCCTCCGGCATATGGGTTATGAACCTGTCCCTCCAGCATATGGGAAGTAATCCTCAGTACAGTAAGCCAGTTGAATGTGTGTGCAGACCCTGACACTGGTATGTTGTGTAAACACCTGCTGAGATGATTACAGCATCCAGTTTTCTTGGTTTGTACTCTAATGTCATATCACATCTTCACTTGTCAATGGTTGCTCACCTTCCATGAAATAACTTTGTTTCTTTTTAAATAGAATTTTACAGTTTATGGGTCACATTTGAAGTGAGAAATGTTTTGACATGACTTCCTGTGGTCTCAATAGCATATAGCACACAGACCTGGCATTCCAACAGGGGTGTGTACACTTTGATATCCAGTGTATATGGGTGTTATTATAGCTGTTAGTCGTAGGCATGGACAGTGGGTCATAACACAGTTGTACACTTCTCTGATTACTATGTGATAAGCATGCCTACTGTAGTATCCATATCAGTGTCATGGCAATGTAACAATCAGTAGCAGTACACATTTTATTTTGTTGTATGCAGTGACAGTGTGGGCATTGTTCCTTTACCTTTCCTGTATGGAAGACATCCGTCCTGTGTGTGGGCAGGGGTGTTACAGACAGCAGGTAGCTATACCCCTTACAACAGGGCTTGTGCACACAGGCCAACTACATGTTTGTATAAGGTTCCAGACCTAAGGACAGTGTGTGAGTATTGCTGTTATAGGCATTGATTGCTGCTAGTTTTACAGGGTTTGTGTGTACATGCTAGTTTTGCATGGAATGCAGTCTGTCTGCATAGCTCTCAACTGTGGGCCTAGTCACATGATGGCCAGAGGATTGGCTATGTTTTGTCTGTTCCCCACACAGGTCTTGTCTCTGACCAGACATATCAGTCACATTTTCTCCATTGATTGCTATCAGTACATGGCAACATCCATTTGTGTTTCTGACTTTATATTCCTGAGTAAGGGTATGTTGCAACCAATCCTGTAACACCAGCAACATTCACAGTGTATAACAGCAACATGTCAAATATGGCCTTGTGTTTCAGCCTCTGTCCTCCACCTATATACCAGGCTTTGTCCAGATGTCATGCAGTAGAAGGTTGATAGTTAACGGTCTATCATAATTTAGTGCTAACAGTCCTGCTGTCATTCCAGTGATGTTGTGGATACCCACACAAGTTGTGGGGTAGGGTCCATATATATGAGGACTACAGCTGGACAAAACATGTGTGACCCTGTACAGTCTGGAGATCAGTGTATGGAGAACACTGTTATATGCCCTTGTAAGACATTTTATGGGGGAGGGGTATTAAATATTATTAACCTAGGCTGTTACAACATGTGAGGGATATCAATAATAAGAAACATTAAGGTATATGGCTGTACATTGTCATACGTTTCACATGGGAACAGTGGTGGGCTAGACCTTACTGTCTTGCACACAGTTCTGTCTGTCATTGTGATAGTGACGTTTTAAGTTAAGCATTGTTATGTAATGGATACATTTACATTGTGACAACTGATACATTTCTCCCAGGGGGTTGAGTACAGAGTGTAATTGGAGGCTGTTGAACTACATCTGTAATTAAGTGTTGATTGATTCTCATCTTCAAGGCAAGTGTGTTTTTCACTGTTGTACTACCTGAAGTCTTTAACCTAGACAGCAAAGTATGTTATGTTTTGCAGATTACTGTATAATATGTTTTCTTTGAGAGGTGCATTAGTCAGTTATTATGTATTTCAAACACTTAAATGCTATAGGAAATGGCACAAACAACTGAAATAGTATACAAATAAACATTTATATGTATGCAAACTGAGTGTGGTGTCATGTCCTTTCCATTGTGTGTGGGTATATGTTTCATGCAATAATTCTCATTTGTAGGAAAGAATCAGACACTGGCCATTTGAAAATTCATTTATTTATTTATTTACATTTGTTGACCAGGAGAGTCCGACTAGACACAGGTCCATTTTCAGCGGAGGCCCGGGGAGAAAAGCTCCACATTAAGTATTATTTGCATTATACAGTTAAAAAACATAGCATTTAAATATAGACATTAGTCCAGTTAAGGACGCAAGACAAGAAGAAAACAGATGTAAAACAGCTGTAGAACATAGTACAATTTTAAAATATGGTGACATATACTAAGCATGGTTACAAATGTAGTTGAGATTCATCAGTTAACAATTGATACAATCTGTTTTTGAGGTACATAACAGCCATTAGCAGTTGTTGCTACAATAAGTTAGTATTATGTGGTAGGTAGCTGGGAACATGACTAGCCAAGCTTGCTAAGAGTAGGTTGTTGATAGGGGGCTGAGAGAGGTAGTGAGTGGGGGGAGTGGATGGTATTAGAGGGGGGTTGCAAGGGCATATCTGGCAAGTTTTTGAAGTGTGATTTTAGTAAGGATTTAAAGTGGGTGCAAGAAGTTACAAAGGTAATTGAGGATGGGAGGGAGTTCCAGAGTTTGGCTATAGTGCAGGAGAATAATGCTTCTCCAGCATAGTTAATGGCTCTTGTGACCTGTAGGAGGTTTCTGAGGCTGGATCTTAGTTGTCTCGTGGTTATGTAGGGTTGGAGTAGATTCTGGAGGGATGGGACTCTTAGTGGTTGGTTTATTAGTTTGTGGGTGAGTATGAGTTGGTACCACTGAAGGAGGTGGGGGAGCTTTAGCCAGCCCAGTTCTGCTAGTAAGATACAGTGGTGAGTACGGTAGGAAGCCCCTGTGGCGAAGTTGGCAATTTTGTTGTAGCAGGTTTCCAGCTTATTTAGATCACATTGTCTAAGGTTAGTAAATATTGGAGAGGCGTAGATTAGGATAGAGATAAGATGAGAATTTGCCACCGAAATTTTAGCTGCTTTGGTAAGTAGTTGCTGATTTCTATATAATGCTCGTAGTTTTTTGTGCACCTTTTTAATGGTCATGGAAATGTGAATGTCAAAGTTCAGTTTATTGTCTATTTCTACTCCTAGTAATTTAGTTCTCTCGCTCTCTCTCTGTGAAATAAGTTAAATATACAATACTATTACTATTTACTTCTTTATTCATGCTTACCAGCTTCTTCAGCCAGCCTTGCTATTCTTTGTTGCTGCTTTTACCTGTTGTAGGCAATCTGCTGCTTAGTTATAAAGAGAAAACATAAAACAATTGTTGTTTACCTGACTTACTTAATGTGTGTTTGCTGAAATTAGTATTACCATCTGAATGAATTCTCATACTGTGCTGATCTTCCCTTTACTGCAAATTATAAACAAGCTGATACACTTTTGATGGAATGGGATTTTAAAATATTTTGCTTTGCAAGTAACAGTCTGTGTATTGTGTTCACCCAGAAGGAGTATATACACTCACTCGCGCACACACACACACACACACACACACACACACACACACACACACACACACACACACACACACACAATAATGTAGCAAGTGATGGAAATTTTAATTTTCTTAGCTGTACAGAAATACTTACTTTGATAGCTTTCTTATTTTAGAATTCTAAGCATATTGTTGGGTGATTCAACAATGTATAGAAAAGTAATACAGAAGTAAAACAACTGGACATTTATCACTTAAGTATGTGTTGCACATTTACTTGACACTACAACCCCCACCCCACTTCCCAATGTCCACTCTGACTGGAGTGTGTTACCTAAGTTCAGCCATCTTGTTCATGCAATTAATATTATGGAACTAATTAGTTTCTTTTACAGTTATTATGCTAATAAATAATTTCTGGCCTACACAAACTGTGTGCAGGTAATTTAACTACTTCCTAAGTTAGCACAATACTAAGTTAATATATGTGTGTGTGTGTGTGTGTGTGTGTGTGTGTGTGTGTGTGTGTGTGTGTGTGTGTGTGTGTGTGCGTGTGTGTGTATATATATATATATATATATATATATATATATATATATATATAAAATTTACAAACATAAATGTATTTATTTATTTTATTTAACATTTGTTCACTGGGGAGATTCGACTGGGCTATTAGCCCATTTTCTGCAGAGGCAAGGGAGAAATGCTTCAAGTACAAATTAGAAATAACAGCATTATAAAGCAAGGTACAACACAGTATCAACAAGCATTAGAATTAAATAAAACAATTATTTAGGCATAGTATGTGTGGAATACATCATAACATAGATTTCAAGAAATAAAAACAGATAGGCCATATTAGTGTGGGTCTGTTGAGTAAAAATTAAAAAAAAAACAATTTCACAATAAGTAAATGTATGTAACTACACTTTATGGACCGTTATTGTCAATGTTCAGTAAGGCATGTGAGTATAAGTTTTGTAAATAGTTAGAGGAAAGGATGAGAGAAGTGAGAAGACAAGGAAGTGAGAGGGTACAGGTGACTGAACTGGTTTATGAATAGTAAAATCTTACATTAATGAGCAGCTGGGAGAAGAGAGCATTAGAAGTATTGCTAAAGTCAGCCTGGGGATGTGCTATGTTATTCTGGCGATGTACATGAGAAGATCCAGTTATCATTTACGTACATCATGAGTAAGCATTTAAACATGTGATGGTTGCTGGTGTTAAGAATGTGTTGAGGAATGGAATTCCATATTGTACAGATCTGGTTAGAATACAGAGAATCACCAAAACTGTTAGTGGATTTATTAACATTTAGTAGGAATTTATTGGAAGATCTTAGGATTCTGTTATTGGAGTAGGCTTGCACAAGATTTTGTAGTGCTGGGCAGCTATAAGGCAGGTAGATGGTGGTATGTGTGACTGTCAGTTATTGAGGGATAGAAGGTTGGGAAGTTCTAGCCAATTTAGTTGAAGGAGAGCAACACGGTGATGTGACCTGTGTGAAAGGTTAGTGGCAAATTTGGTGATTTTGTGGTAACAGACCTTGAGTTTATTAAGGTCAGATCTTTTAAGGTTTGTGAAAATAGGAGAAGCATATAATAGAGTAAACAAATGGTGGGTCCTGGTAATTAATTGTCTGGTGGTAATAGTAAGGTATGACTTGACTCTGTAGAAAGAACCTAGTTTTATGTAGGCCTTTTTAATACTGAGGAATACATGTTTGTCAAACCTTAAGTTTGTGTCAGTGGTGACTCTGAGTAGTTTGGTTTGAGGAACAGGTTCAATTATTTTTTTTCAATGAAGAGACACTAAAGGGGGATTATGGTCAGTGGATTTGTTACTGCAGAAGAGCATTAATTTGTTTCTTTTTTTGGATTTTGGATAAGTTGATAGAGAGGAAAGATTATATGGCTGCAAAGGATTTTTGGGTAATTTCTTGGAGTTGTGGAAGAGAGGTAGAGCACAGATGAGAGTGAAGTCATCTGCATATTGGATGACTGTGGCAATGTGAGTAGTGGTGTGGAGTTTGTTGGTATATATAGTAAAAAGAAGTGGACCAAGAACTGAACCTTGGGAACACCAACTGTAATGGGTTATAGGGAGGAGAGATCATTTTGCCATTTCACAGCTTGATGGTGGTCAGAAAGGTAGTTAAGAAACCAGGAGAGGGCTGTTTGTGATAGGTTAAGGGATGAGAGCTCATTAAGGAGCTTTTGGTGTAATATGGTGTCAAATGCTTTGGACATATCAAAAAAACATAGAGGACACTTTTTACCACTATTTTTGAGTATATATGCAAATTATTATTTTGCTCATTTGTAAGTTACATTTGTATTTATACAGACAATTATTTATTACATTAGCAACTGTAGGAATAATGACTGTTTAATAAGCTGTGCACCATCTATATATATTCAGTTTATATATATCTATAATTATTTATATATTTATATATGTATGTGTGTATATATATATATATATATATATATATATATATATGTGTGTGTGTGTGTGTGTGTGTGTGTATGTGTGTGTGTGTGTGTGTGTGTGTGTGTGTCATTAGAATGTTTAGTGCTTCCTCATTGTACATTCCCTATGGTAGACTGACTGTTCTGCATGATATGTCAGAGAAATCATCCCAACATCTTACAGCTGAGGTGGCTTACTGGTAATTTGGTGTAGCAAGGTTGTGCAGTGTCTTGGGTTCAAGACTTGCAAGTGCTGGTGATTTTGTTGCAAGGCAGATTCAGCTGTGGGGGAAGGAATAATGGCAATAACTACAAGAGATCCCTATTTTGGGCCCCTTCACCCCCATTTACAGTGCCTTTGGTCAGATGTTTTGCAGTGAGCAGTTCAGAGTGTGGATCCAAAGTCCAAATGCAATACATATATCTATATATATATATATATATATATATATATATATATATATATATATATATATATATATATACACATATATATATATAGAGAGAGAGAGAGCGAGAGAGACATATATATATATATATATATATATATATATATATATATATATATATATAGATATATATAGATAGACATGTAGATCTACATATATATATATATAAATATACATTATATATATGCTGGATGATATATTTGAGAAAACATCACACATCATATTTGCAACTCAAATGGCTTAGTGGTAATGCTCTGTGCCTCTGGTGCCCAGGGTCCTAGGATCAAAACTTTCAAATGCTGATCGTTTTGTTGCTGGGCAGAACAAGGGCTGTTGGGCACAGAGTGACTAAGGCACTTTTAAGTAGTTGTAAATGGGTTTGTGCGGGTTTGCGTGGCGATAAACAATGCTAACTTCCGGTTAACTATGCTTACAGACAGTTAACCTGAAAGTGCTTAATCTGTGTAGGCACTGTTTACCACTGTGCAAACAGGCTTAAACCCATTTACTACTGCTTAAAAGTGCTTACTCCCACTTACCTCCACTCTAATTTCTTTAAAAGAAAAGAAAAAAGGGGTGATAGGAAAGTGGTGAAAAAGGGGGCACAAAGAGGGAAAGACAATAGGGAAAGTAGCTAGGGATGTGCATGATGGGTGTAGGAAAGGTCCACAACTGTCCATTTCTTCTACAGCAACAGCTATGTATATATACTGAATTTGATGGTATATGTGGACACCCAAACCCCTGAGACAGGGATGAGGACAACAGAAATGTGTTGTGAAACCAATTAGACCAGATTACATGTGTCTAATGGACACGTATGCAAAATGGGCAGCTATGTATGGGGCATAATTTTGGGGGGGAACAGATTGCTCTTTTTTTAAGGAGAGAATGGGATGTTCAGGAAGGATAGTAGGTATATTTGGGGAGATAGGTTAGGTAGGAAGACAAACAAGACAGACAAGACAGCATACAGGGGCGGTATAGGACACATGTGGGGAGTAAACACCTTGGACTGGGAGGGGTGTTTGGAAATTGGAAGCCCATGAGCCCCAAATGTAAACAGTGAGACTGAGGTCTCCAACCATGGGCAGTCTCCACTGCACCTTCAAGGCCCCAAAAGTGGCTGTGCTGGGCGTTGAGCAGGATGGGCAGGCTGACCCTCTAAATGCACCACATGGCCCTCAAGCTGGCATAGCAGATCTTCAAACTCCATTCGGAGATCACTACACACCAATCTCCGGACTTGACTTCAGGTGACAGGATCCTCTCCCGGGGGGGGTGAGCCCCATCCCCTGAGGTGGTTCCACCCAAAGGTGGTGCAGGACCAGCAGATGAGGAGGTCCCGGCGTGGGTCCCAGACATGCTGGGGCCCACTGCCATGGCCAGATGAGGTGGGAGAGGTGGGTCCTCTGGGACAGGCCTTCCCAAATGTGCTATGGTATTGCAGTTTTTGAACATATGTGGGTTAGTAATAGTCAACACAATCCAGGATTAGTTATAACAGCATGCATAGATATTCTCATTAACTCAAAACACCAGATTTGGAACACAGCAAACAGAACACATGCATATATGGAACCACAGTGGCCATTACAATGGCATGCAGGTTACATTGATAGCAACAGGCCACCAATGATAGTATTTCAACATGGAGCATTAATAGAAACACATTTCAATATTTGTTGAACAATAGTATATATGTCCCAACAGTAGGTTTGGTGTAAACATACCCATTGATTTGTGTGTTTAGATTATTGTTGCATATATGGTGGGGGGGGGGGATGTCAACTTATATATCCTTGCAGTACTCACAACTTGATCATTGCTCTAATCATTACTCTGCAGGCATTATTATAATACCCTATGGCCTTGGTTTGGGCAGTGGTATGTTTGTACACAGTGTATAATTCAATTGTCTTATAGCTAAATTCTACATCTTTTACCTGGTAGATCTATGGAGCGAATGTTTGTTAACACTACCTGACTGTTTCTAACATATTCCCAGATTCCGAGTTAATATTATGCACATACATCTCAATCTCTTAATGCACACACTTTGGACACAGCTTGACAACATGGGGGTACAAATAGGGACATATTTTAAATATTGCTCTCATAACCTTGTAGAGTTGCTAGAATAACAGGATTTGTTTTGATATACATTTTCTGAAGGTTTTTGAGGTTTGAAAATCAAATGAATGTCATTATTTAGCGACTACAATTCTGAGATCATCCCACTGATTTGCCAGGGGGACAGAGGAAGAGGCAGAAAATATGAGCCAATTATCTGGACATTCTGCATACATCTGTACAGCTGAGAGGTATGATTATGCATAAAGCTTACTACCAATCCCAGGATTCGAACCATGGTTGTGTCTGCTAAAAATTCAACAATTTAAGTTTCATTAGAGTGTGCTTTTTGGATATTGATGTCTGTTTCTTTGTTGTTTTCTAACTCTCTCTTTGTTGTACAATCTGACCTTGTAATTACAACAGTCTTATACAAACATTCCTAGACATATATTTTATGTAGCACAGTGTGAGAATCAGTGGCTGACAAAACAGTATTATTCTGATATCAGATATTGGTGAATGCTATATGTCAGGACATACAATACCAGAGTAAACACTACCAGTCCAGGATTTAAATATTTATTGCCAGGCAGTTACAGTTTTCTTATCTGACAGACCTGTGGGGGGAATGTTTGTTGTTACTACCACTCCCAGGATTCGAACCATGGTTGTGCCTGATAAAAATACAACAATTTAAGTTTCAGCAGAGTGTGCTATTTGGATATGCTGATGTTTCATTTCATGTTTTCTCACTAAGTCTCTCTTGGTTTTACAGTCTGATCTTGTACTTAAAACAGTCTTATACAGACATTTCTAGACATTTTTTTTATGTAGCACAGTGTGGGTAACAGTGGTTAACGCAACATTACTATTCAGAGAATGGATCACTAAATGCCATACAATACCAGAGTAAACACAACCAGTCCAGGATTTAGAACTTCATTACCAGGCAGTTACAGTTTTATTTAAATATGACCTGTACAGGACTATTACTGTCATATTGTCTGGTTTATTCAGTACAACCCATACACAGTTTTTATACTGCCAGGTGACTTTCTACTAATTTATATTTATTTGGTATGGCTACTACAAGCAGGATTGTTACTCACCAGCCTCATGACGCAGCCTTAGCACCCTACTAGCATGGGCTTTCTGATTCCCAGCCTGCTCAGCTGCAGCTGTAAGGGAAATAGATAAATATTTAGGCATACCTATCCATCACATACACAGGCTGGACATTACTAAACAGTTATTGGTATGACTACTTACACACTACTGGGACATCACCCCTTTGCCTTGCTTCTTGGACCCACTCATCCAAGAGCTCCCTCTTCCTCCACTTCAAGTCAGCAGAGAGATGCTGAAGCTGATCATCAATCCGAGGGATACCAGTGGCACTGGTGAGATCACAGGCAAGATGGTCCCAGGCTTCCACTTTATATTGGGAGCCCTGGTACTGGCCCTGAAGCAGTATCTCATCATGGTTTTGTACCAGGAGTCTTACCATGACATTGGACTCTTGTAGGCCCCAGCGCTGCGCCCAAGCGTATGCCCTTGCCAACTCCTACCATACTGCCTACAGTGGGAAGCTGCAACCATGTATGAGCTTTATACCCATCTGTGGGGTTTAAATACAGCCAATTTCCTGCCCTTTGCCATGATTGGAGGAATTTGAATATGCTGAGCTAAACTAAGCTACGGGCAAACCTGCTTAGCTAAGGTTGGCAGTGCTTAAAGGGGCAGGTTCAGCATTACTATCCAATGGGCAGATCCACTTAGCTGGGCTATTCATTGCTTAGTACTCATATGTACACAATGCTTATACCCAATCAGCAAAGCTGTGCAAAGCTTAGCATTGCTTATTTTTTATTTTATAAACTATCTGCTGTATGGGATTGATTCATTATTCATTACATATTATAAATTTGTTCACTGTCCCTAACATCTCCCAGTGTGCTTTCATTACATTTATTCATGTGTGACTATACTGTATGGGGCACTTGTGTTTATATGGGGATTTCACATCTTTATTAAACTGACACCTCACATCTGGACCTACTACAGTACTCTGGTTAACAAATATATGTTATTTAGTAGCTAATTATTAAAAAAAGGTTATGTACTGGTTTCACATGTAAAATGCAAATTGGTTATAGTGGAGATCGAACCAATAATGGCTAATTGCAAAGCATACACTCTAAGCAATACTCTATTGCACTACTGTTCATGTTAGTTGTGTCTTGCTATTTAACTTCTTGTGCTGTTTAAGCTGGACTGAGCGTAGCTAAGCAACGGGCACACCCACGCAGCTATGCTTAAACTTTATTGCATGTGTAAAAAAAATGTATTTGTTGTGTTTTACTATTTTTACCCTTCAGAATATCCATGCTAATGCTGAACCTGTTATTCTATCAACTTTCCGCTTTGTGGGACAATTGTCCCTTTTGGCTTTGTCCACATTCCTTACTCTGATGGGTTGGGAGGTGTGCACAATGTGCTTATGCTTGGTAGGGACAATTGACCCTTATGACTTTGACCAGATTTGTTATTCTGTGAAATGGAATGTTTAGATGAATTTTTATTATATATAAATCGAACTACATCATTTTTAAAATTCACTATGAATTATGATTTAAATATCATTTCTTATTTAGATGTTTTATTACAGAAGGATATAGATAACAATGCTTATAAAGCAGAGTTATTTAGGAAAGACACATATAGTAATTCATTTTTACATTTTAGTAGTTGCCATCCCTTTCATCAAAAAAAAGCAGTAATCAAGGGTCAGTTTGTCCGGGCGGCAAGGATGGTCAGTAAGAACGAAGATTTTTTAAAAGAATGTGAAATTTTATCTGAAATGTTTAGAAACAGAGGCTATCCAGACAAATTAATACTTGATGTCTGTTCTAAAGTTGTAAAAAAGCGTGAATGTCATTTTTATGAACCATTGTTGAAATTTAATGGTAGTATACCAACTGAAAGTCCACAAAGTGTAATTGAAGATTTAGGAATGAGTATCCAAGATACGGATGGAAGTATAAGTTCAAACAATGGCATTAGGAAAAATAATTCTGAAAATAATATACAAATGAATACTTTAAAAAGTTTTAGAAATTAATTTATAACTAATTATAGTATTGATAGTAATGTCATAAAGAAAATTTTGAATAAAAATTGGCAAATATTGAAGAATGATATATCTCTACACAATGTACTGGATGATATGCCAATAGTTGTTTATAAAAAAGGAAATAATATGAAAAATTTGTTTGAAGTAAATAGAAAACATGAATCTGGTAGGACTTTTAGATGTGGTAAATGTAAATTTTGTAAATATATATATGAAACAAATACATTGTTAATTTCTAATAACAAGGTAATTTTAAAACATAAAGCATATTGTACAACCGAAAAGGTTGTTTATTGTGGTTTTTGTATTTGTTGTCCTATGTTTTACATAGAAAAGACAGAAAGGAAGTTAAAAGAGCATATAAGTGAACATGTTAGAGCTATAAGGGATGAAAATGACACTAACGCTTTAACAAAGCATGTAAAAGCTTGCCCAGGACATATGTTTAAATTTGTAGTTCTTGATGTTATTAAACAAAATGTGAGAGGAGGGGCCTGGCAAGCATTGTTAGAAAAAGCAGAATTAGAATGGCAAATTAGACTTAATTCAAATAATTGGCCAGGTTTAAATAATTATATTTCTATTAGTAGTATTTTAAAGTTAAAATCTTATTCTAGATAATATAAAGGTACATATATTATATTAATATATTATATTATATTATATATGTATAAAAATATATAAATAAAAAATAAAAAAAGATTTTGTAGAAATATAAAATTTGAGATGAATTATGAAAAAAGTCCTTTGGAAATAAGAATAATGATTTAACATAGACCATAATTCTAAGTGAGTAGAATTCATGAATAATTATTACCATATTTAATATTGTATATAACGCGAATATATTGCACACACATTATATGCATACATATATGTGTATGTGTATAATTATATACATATATATATATATATATATATATATATATATGAAGTTTTTTATAAAATATTTTTATTATTTTATTTATAAAGTGTTATATGGTATATGTATATTATTTATATTTATATATTTATTTTATATATATTATATTTATATTATGTATATTTATTTAATGGTTAATATGAATATATAGATATAAATATGTTATTTATTGATTAAATTAGGTTTTATAAATAGATTAAAATCATTGAATCAATGTGTTATTTGTTAATGAAAGATACCCCCATCTGGTTGTTTGATATCATATTTACTGTAGGTTTACTACTATTTTTAAATATAGGTTGTCCATCCGTTCGCTTAGGTTTAGGTAGCATAAACGCAAATGAATATGTTTTTGAAATAATGTTTTTGAAACATATGGTGTATTTGTATTTGTATTTATATTTGATGTGGTTATATTTGAAGCGCTATTATTATGTGCATATAATGAAGTTGGAATGTTATGTATTAGTTTAAGATAGTGTTAGTGAGTGCGTAAATCAGTGTATTTTAATTGGTTAATTAATATATTTAAAATGTTCTGTTGCCTATTTAAGGGACAGGAAATGAGGGTTTAACTGTTTGAAAAAGTTTGGCATAGCCAAACGAAAGCGCTTATGTGATTTTTGTCATGTCTGTATTAAAGCTTGGAATAACGTTCGTGGACAGTATTTTAATTTATACTTGGTGATATTACCTCTTGGGCACCAGTGTGTGTGTGTGTGTGTGTGTGTGTGTGTGTGTGTGTGTGTGTGTGTGTGTGTGTGTGTGTGTGTGTATATATATATATATATATATATATATATATATATATATATATATATATTGATAGATAGATATAAACATATATAGATAGGTAGATATATAATCCAGAAAAAGACAAGCTCCAACACTTGCAGGTAGAACCAGATAAGGCTTATAGTTGAACACATCAGCACAGTGCACACAAAGCAGACTGCAGTATACACTGAAGATGCCATAGTATAAAGCATGCAAACAAAAGTGTGTGTGTATGTGCGCAATGTTTGTGGGTCGGGGTTAGAATAAGGGCTTGGGAAATGAACAGATGCTCCCCTGACAATCATTACTCATGTGTGCTATCCCTAACCTATAACCCCAGATTTACACTGCAAAGTACTAAGGACCCTTTCCCACTACTAGTACCACTAGGGAGACAGCTTGATTTGGCTTGATACAAAGCTAAACTTTATTTATTTACTTTATCTAGTTTTACTTTGTTGACCAGGTAGGTAAACTGATTGGAGGCCCTTCTCAAGTATGACCCAGGTGCAAATGCACAGGTAACAACGATAAAGCAGAAAAAAGTATAATTCTGTTACAGAAATGATCGCAATTCAAATATAGAAAATCTGAGGTAAAGAAACCAGCTGTTATACAATAAGTAAACATAAAGAGACCATAGCTGTGCCTGTTGTGAGTCACACAGAAATTGTTTACCCACACTCCCACCTTGGCACTTTTGTGTTTTTAAGATCAACTATTTTTCTAGTTGCCTGCTGTTAATTTGGCAGAATACCTCATTCCCTCTCCTCTTTTATTGGCTATTGTGAGTAAGAACAAAATTATCATTTTGTGAAATCACCCCCCCCCCTTCAACTATTTAAATGCATTGGCCATCCCACTGTATTCTGTAGAACTAGAATACAAAGTGTCTGCCCCCCTTCTAATCTATCTTGCTCTTTGAAAATTAGTGGCTCTCTACTTAGATAGTTATTGCTTCAGTTACTCCCTCTTTCATATCTAACTGCTTAGGAACATTATAACTTGGAGATTGCTGATCACCAGAAAGCCTAATAACTGCTTCATATGTGCTTATATTTTTCTCCTGGTGAGAGAAAGAACAGATTACCTTGATTCCTGACTGTTTCTGGTTGGGCAGTTAAGAGTCTTTGCTTGTCCTTTTTGATTGATCTAGTTGCTATTCAAGGTGTCTGCCAGGAAAGGGCTACAACAAGCCTACAGACCATTGTATCATCTGGGACAAGACTGTGGATCACCAAACAGGCTGTGGTCTGCTTCTCATCTTGGGATTGGTGCTACTGCTTTGCTTCTGGTGACAGAAGAAGCAAAGGAGCATTATGTCCAGCAGAGGAAAGCTGTGGTGAGATCAGCACTAGTACTAGCGAGGAGGTAGCCATTCAGGTGACTCCCCTCTTTTCGTCATTCTTGACAAGCTAATTCTTTCTTTCAGTACAAACTGCTTGATTTGCTTCCAACTTCTGAATATCTGCCTAAATACTTCATCTATAAATTATCAGGGTCGACTTATTAGTTTGCACTCAAGTGTTTGGTAGTGCCCTGTATAGGCACAGACACCTTGAGATAACATTTCAGTTTTAAAAGCATGATCAATATTTCACCAATGTCTAGTTGCACACAGAATACCTAGTTTGCAGTGACCGGATACTACTGACATTACTTTATATTCTTATTCCATCTGTCTAATCAATAAAAAGGGTTGTTGCCATGGATATGAACTTTCCCACTATCTCCATTACCAGCTTGATGGACATGGGCATCCTGAGACAATGTAGAAATTGCCTCATGTTTACTGACAACCAGTTAATTCTCAAACAAATAGATAGTCTCCAGGATTCAAGAAGCTTGGAACAAGTATGGTTTTAGCTTTGCCTCGAGCGTCCTCACTACAGATGGTGCAGCAGCACCATATGCATATGTATTAGGGTGCGCTGCTGCACCCTCGATGTGCACAGGAAATGTGTGTGAGTGCAGGGGGCATGTACAAGTGCTGTACAGAGGCGTAAACATGCACCGACAGTTGCACAACCTACTATGCCTATTAGTACAGCCCGCCTCTAATAGTATGTCAGTAATTCAGTGTCCTTGGATATCAAAATGTATGCTTAGAATACAAGAGTGTCCATGAAGAGTGAAATAAAATTGAAGTAGTAAACATACAAGCACATAGTGGAATGTTGAGCCCTGTCCCTAGAACTTTCACAATTAGATTCTCCGTGTCCCTATTATACATTTGAATTGCTGCAATATCGAAGATGTAAACAAAGTGCAGCATGTTTGTGCATTGCTGCCCTCCGCCAAGCGTAGCTTACACATCAAATTCATTCAAATACAGAAAAACATGCAAAATCAACGTAAACGTCAATAGTGCAATGTTTAGAGCAACCGCCTAACGAACAAGCATTCACGGTTCAAGCCCAACAACAGCAAATATCATTTTCCATGTGGAATGAATGTCGTTTTGCTGTAAAACCGACATAAGAGTATCACATGAGATATTTAACTAAATGTCATTCAATCAAAGTGGGACTGTCATAATGGATAAGGCACTAGTAAGCACAAATAAGCAGCAGTAAACATATATAAGTACCAGTAAGCAAGTCTGAGTGCGCTTGCACGGGTCAAAGAAGTGCCCAGCATAGGAAATGCTTCGCTCAGGCTCTCTCCGCTCCCCTCCCTGCCCCCTATTCCCACCCGCCCCCTCTATATCTACATTTATAACCACATAGCCACGCCCCCACCACTCTGCTCCAATCACCTTCTTGCTTAACTAATTATCTCTCTTTGTTCACATCACTCTTCCTCATTCTGCTACTTACACTCTTTAGATTCTGCTACTTACACCTCTTAGATTCTGCTACTTACACCTTCTTGCTTAACTAATTATCTCTCTTTGTTCACATCACTCTTCCTCATTCTGCTACTTACACTTTTTAGATTCTACCTGCCTCTCTTCCTCAAACCTTATTCTCCAACAACTGATAGTGGACTACTAACTCACTACCCCTACAGACATGTGGTACTCCATTCTACTACCCACCCTACTAGCTCCATACCTCTTAACCTTATATGAAACACAACCTCTCCTAGGACTCCATACCTCAAATGGTCATACCAGCAACCCTGAAACCAAACATACCAACTTTTATCACATCAGTAATACCAAGCCACTTCTTATATCATGCTCCTACTCCCAACACACTCACACCAGTAAAATCAGCCCCTAGACTCAAACAATACTGTAAAATAATAGATAAATTTATGAAATTTATCTCTAAGTTAAGACTCAATCTGTTAATTGATGGGGACATACACCCTAACCCTGGCCCTACCAACATTAATAAATCCTCTCTCTCTATCAGCAACTTAAGCTACACCCCTACAATTCCCCATCCACCCAACTCTCTCTTAACCTGTCATCTCAACATCCGAAGTATCAATAACAAACTGCATGAACTTCATGCACTCCTTGCTGATCTAGCCCCTGATATTCTGTGTCTCTCAGAGACCTGGTTAAAACCCTCCACTTCTGATAATGAAATACTTCCCCCTGGGTATAACATACACAGGCCGGACCGAGCATCCAGAAAAGGGGGTGGGGTAGCGGTATTATATATATAAATCTGATATGATTGTAACTACAGATGTTATTCAACCGCCTCAGACCAATAATTCTGAAATCCTAGCTACCAAACTGAAACTTAATAACAGTAAACATATCTACATAATCTGTGTGTACATTCCCCCAGGTAATAATATAGCTACACTAGAAGACATCCTTCATTGGACATCTATCCATTACCCCCAAGAAACCATACTTCTCGGTGACCTTAATATTGACTGGAGAACTTGTTCCTCTGAATCTCCTACCACTCATATTAACTTGCATTCATTCAAGCAAGTTATTAACACTCCAACTAGAACTGGTAAGCCCAACCAGAAAGAAAGTATACTTGATTGGGTACTCATTAACAATCACCCCAACCTGTATACATATGGTACTCTCTCTGATAGTCTAAGTGATCACCATCTCACATATATAATCAAGCAGAAAGTATGCAACCCCAACCAACCTCTACTAAGACATGTCAGAAATAAAAACAAATTTGATTTAACCAAATTCCAACTTGAACTAAAATCCTGCAACTGGTCTATGCTAAAATGCCTCCCCTTAGAAGAAGCAGTACAGTACTTTAACAAAAAATTCCTTGAGATTCTTGACTTTCATGCACCCATCCGCTCTAAAAAAACCAAGCCAAAAACTGCACCGTGGCTCTCAAAAGAGGCCAGGCTTAAAATTAAGCTCAGAGACGAAGCTTGGGCTTTATGACGAACTACTAAACTCCCTCAGGATCAAATTGATTACAGGCAACTTAGGAATGAAACTAAAAAACTTACACTACTTGACAAAAAACAATACTACAGTAATCTACAATCCTCTAACCAAAATAACCCTCAAAAGTTCTGGGCTGGACTAAACAATCTAATACACCCTGGTAAAAAGACTACCCCTGCACCTGAGGCCCTCACCGATAAACCATTAGAAGAAGTTGCAGACAGTTTTAATCGCTTCTTCACTGAGACTATCCACACCCTAGCCAGCAACATGCCCCCTAGCCCCTACAGCCCAAACAGCTCCACCTCTAAAAATCTTCCACAATTTAGCTTCCAACCAATTGCTACATCATTTATCCATACCTTACTCAGAAAACTAAAACCTACCACACTTGCAGCTGACTAACTTCCAGCTGAATACCTACAAACATCTGCTGACGCCATTGCCTATCCAATCTCAGTACTTATAAATCGCACATTAATAGAAGCTAATATTCCTAATATCTGGAAAATATCTTATGTCATCCCTCTCCAGAAAGGGGGAGGATCTACTGAACTATCCAATTATAGGCCAATAGCCATACTCTCTCCCCTAGCCAAAATAATGGAAAAATGTATCCAAAAACAGTTCATGCACCACTTAATAAACAACCATCTCCTGGCAGACACTCAACACGGCTTCAGACCTCACCACAGCACCACTACAGCCCTATTAGCCTTCTCTAACACCATTAACTTTCATCGTAATAACAACCATATCTCTTCAGCCCTATTCCTGGACCTGTCCAAAGCTTTTGATATGGTGGATCACCAACTATTGATCCACTCCCTAAAATCACTCTGTCTAAATCTAAAATCACTTCAATGGTTTGAGTCCTACCTAAGTGAAAGACAACAAGCCGTACTCTGGCACTCTAAACTTTCCACCCTATTACCAAACATCCTGGGTGTTCCACAAGGGTCCATACTAGGTCCTCTGTTATTCTCCATCTTCATCAATGATCTTCACACTGCCATTCCTAAAGTTAACTGCATCCAATACGCAGATGACTCAACACTGATTTGCTCAGCTACATCTCCTACAGAGTTGCAGCTAAGTACCCAAACAACCTTCAACACGATAGAAAACTGGCTATCCAACCACCGCCTGATTCTAAACCCCAAAAAGACTAAAATGCTTATATTCCTACCAACACAAAAGTCCCTCCCCATTAACTTCACAATCAGATCCAATGATGGCACAATTATCTCTCCTGACCCATCTACTAAACTTCTAGGTGTCACTATTGACAACCACTTAAAGTTTGACCTACATGTTAACCAATTGATCAAAACCATCAATAAAAAACTAGGTTCACTGTACAGATTAAAGAACTTTCTAACTCCCATAGCCAAAGTTGCCATTGCCCATTCTCATCTTCTCTCTACTCTCCTGTACGCATCCCCTCTTCTTTTAAATAACAATAAGTCCAATCTAAACAAACTTACTACCTGTTACAATCACATTGCCAGATTCGCCACTGGGCTCCCTTTTAGAACACATCACTGCATTAATCTAACTCAGCTTGGTTGGCTCGAACTTCCTAGTCTAGTGCGATACAACCAATTGATCATAGTCCACAAAATCATATACACCCCTGAAAACACCCCTTCACTCAAACACCTAGTCACCCTGCACAACAATCCACGACCACTTCATTCTTCCAACAAAGTCCTCATCCAGACTTACAAAACTAATAACCTAGCCGGTGACTCTATCCTGTCCAACTCCCTAGGTAGAACCTGGAAACTTTTACCCCCTGAGATTACCTCAGTTTCTTCCCTGAATCACTTCAAAGCCAAGCTCAAACTACACCTGGGGTCTAAAAGGTCCTGCTATTGCACCAAGCCTGGCTAATCCTCACTCTACACAACGTATTTAGTCATAATTCTCTCCTTCTAACTAAAACATTCTCACTCTCACTTACTAACGATGTAAGCTTGTGGTTCCTATTACAATATTATTAATGTCAACCTCTGACTCCATGTTCTAAAATGTATTTTGTTGGTTCTTCAAGCAACCCTATACTTTTGCACATTATTTTTGAATTTCTGTATGTTTTTGTTGCTTTTGTTGGAGCTTTTCTCCCCGGGCCTCTGCTGAAAATGGACATATATCCAGTCGGACTATCCCGGTTAACAAATGTAAAATAAAAAAAATAAATAAATAAATATATACATAAATACATATGTGTTCATATATATATATATATATATATGAAGAAAGAATGATGTAACAATAAAGCATACAAAAGGAATGAGAAGGGAATCAACAGCAACCCCAGTATTATATAACGCTGTCAGCATATGTCATATCAAGCTGGGCAGGAGTGAGCAAAGCACTGCTACTCACACTACAGGCAGTATATTACCAGTGGGAGTAACATTGTTGATCTGCTAAGTCTACTTTACACACAGAGGGTAGTCCCTGGTGGGACTACCCAAAAATTGATAGGCTATTTAGCCATCCGACTATTACACAAGCAAGGGCATTTATGTTCAAGGACTAAATGGTGGGAGAGCCTGAGACTACATGGGTTGGGACAACATACATATAGGGCCCCTAACGCTCGGGAGAGGGCAATGTGTGGAGGTGTGTCATTGCTGCGATATCAACTGGACAATGTATGATATGCGTGTATGTTGAACTCGGGTGGGGTGGAGGAACTATGGGTATGAAATTATGGATCCAGGCATGCCAGGGTTGGATGGGCTGGTTCTAATTGGACCACCCCGTGGAGGTCAGCGAGTTCATTATAAGTATTTATGCATACACACATGCAGACATCTATATGTAGAAGTACATTCTCTGTAAAACATTCATTCCATTTGCAGACATAAATAACATGAATGTGCCCTTACAAACCTTGACAGTAGATAGAATAATAGGTTGTGCATAAGAGGAAAGGGACGAAAACTGGTAAAACGCAGAAGTGTGTACAATGTCTGAAGTCAGTGCTGTGCTGAAAAAATCAAACGTGAGGACTTTCCCACACATGGAATCATTCATGTGATCTGCCTGCTACGGCAATGCCAATTACTGAACCGGTCTATTTGTAAAAGAAATAGGCCGTACATAATTAGGCTCTCATGTGTAATGCGTGCGTTACCACATAGTCATACTTATTAATTTATTGTAGTGTCATGTTAATGGGAGTAAGGATGTAATGAAGTGTAGAGTCTAATCTTGACATAAAGACATGCGTGTCCCATGTGGGACAACCCAAAAATTGCGAATAGTGTCCTTTTGGTCGCTCATGTCACCAATGTTTGCAGACTAAAGGTTCGGGAGTTCTGAGGATACGTGGAGTGAGTCAACCAATGAGATGGGGTCTACAGGAGTAGGGAGTGGCCAATGTGTAGTGGTGTGGATACACAGCGAATCCAACTGGAGAATGGATGACTGCAGTGTTAGTGAGGCGTTGGGGTGGATTTTTGGGGAACTAGGAACCATGGGTATATGGGTATATATGCAAATGAAGCAGCACAGCAATAGTGTATTGTTTAGAGCAACCGCCTAACGAACAGACATTCCCATTTCGAATCCCACTGCATCACATACCATTTACCATCGGTAATCTGTACATGAACATACTGCGACATCTGTCCGCTGTATAACCTGCAAAATAACAATTAAAAGTGAACTGGAGTAAAGTGTCAGTGTCATAATGAATAAGGCACTAGTAAGCAGGTTTAAGCATATATAAACACCAGTAAGCGTGTGTAAGTGCTTTTGCGCTGGGTATGCATTGCTTTACAGACACACACACACACACACACACACACACACACACACACACACATATATATATATATATATATATATATATATATATATATATACATACATAACATACATATATATATATATATATATATATATATATATATATATATGTGTGTGTGTGTGTCTAGTTATATATTTATATATATATATATATATATATATATATATATATATATATATATATTTGCAGACATATACGTATATATATATATATATATATATATATATATATATATATATATGTGTGTGTGTGTGTGTGTGTGTGTGTGTGTGTGTGTGTGCGTAGATATACACAGATATACAGCTATGATAGGAAACAGCACACAAGAATGACATATGTTCACAGGCTATGCCAATGAAAGTGAGGGGCCCAAGCAAGAAACATGAAACACGTAGCATGACCTTCCACCCCCCCCCCAGCCGGACATGGGAAACATACACACAAACTCGCAAACAATGTAAATAGTCCACTGCTTCCCAGACCACAGGTAGGATACAACCGGAGGGGGTACACATCTTGAAACACAGACAGGAGCATCCCTTGTGGGACACCCCAAAAATTGACAAGACCAAAAAAAGATGATACACCGATCAATCTAGCTGGGGTGTATACATACCCGGAATACAAGGGTGGAAAAGCCTGATAACCCATGGGTCGAGACAATTGTATAACATGGGTTCCATGAAGTGGAGAGTGGGCAGCGTGTAGTGGTGTGTTCAGAACCGATCAGGACCCAGAGTAAGAATGGGTGCTGTAGAGGAGGTGCGGATGGGGGAACTATGGGCAGCTACTTATGGGTCTAGGTGTGCAGGTGTTGGCTGATGTGGGCCTATATGGACATTCCCAGGGATATAAGCAAATGTGTTCACTGGGCAGAGGCATCGCCCAACGAGCAGCCACACCCACTATGAGTCCCACTGCAACAAAGTGTAATCTATATGGCAAGGAATGGTATTACCAGACATAGATGTATATATGTAGAGGAATGTTTGTGAATATCCACCCATAGCGACATAGAGATAAACCTCTCCCTCTCCGTAGTACAAATGTATGCATACAGAGAAAGAATACATATACATACCCACATATAGATATATGTACATATGCAGACACCCATAGACCCATATGTTGTTAGATATATATATATATATATATATATATATATATATATATATATATATATATAGACAGCAATATATAAATATATACATGTATGCATACATGTACAGATAAATCTGTATATAGTAATGTGTGTATATATATATATATATATATATATATATATATATATATATATATATATATATGTGACTGTAAATATACACATGTATATAGCTAGGATATGATACAGCAGTTATGAATTACATATGTTCACAGCCCGTGCATATGGGGGTGAGGGGTCCAATAAACAAATGTGTAACATGTAGCATCAACCCAACCCCCCCCCCCAGCTATGCTGGTGAGACATACAGACACACAGTAAAAGTAAACACACCACTGCTTCCAAGACCACCGGCAGGATACTACCAGTGAGAGAGACCTGCCAGGTCTAATCTTGAAACAAAGACATAGATGTCCCTTGTGGGACACCCAAAAATTAATGATCATTGGAGTCAATCCCAGTAATGATTCATCAAACCAGTCTGTAGACATACACGGACCAGTAGGTTATGCAAGCTTGATAACCCATGGGTCGGCACAATGTATGACATGTGTCCCAACACGCGGAGAGTGGGCAGTGTGTAGTGGTGTGTTTATACCCCACCTGCACCCACAGTAAGGATGAGTGCTGTAGAGGAGGGGCAGGTGGGGGAACTATGGGTATGCAATTATGGGCCTAGGCGTGCAGGTGTTGGCTGGCACAGTCGTATTAGGACTGCCCCGGGGATGTAAGTAATATTCCGAAATGGACATAGCTGATGCCAATACTTCTCAACAACTAAGAACAAATCCACTGAACAGGACATAAACCATTGGAGGAACAAATAGGAACCATACCTCTGAACTGTCCCCGATTTCCAGGGACGTCCCTGATTTTGACTCAAATTCTAACTTTGTCACACTTAATCCCTCCTAAAACTAGTGACTTTTGGAGGAAAGGTGGTGAATTACACGTAATGAATAATGACAACAATTAAGAGTTATAAACATCATTTACCTCAGAAAATGTATATGAATTCATATGTTCTGAGTCTGTCAATGTGTCAGGTAAATAGCACTAATAATTTAAATGTGTCCCTGATGTTGTTATGACGTGTCCCTGATTCAGTTGATATTTGTCCTCAATCATTTGAGAGGTCTGATAGGGACAGAAAGCACATATTTCACTTATAACCTTAGAAAGATGATAGAATATTAGGTATGCAGTAGCATGACTCGGCTGAAGTATGTGGGCTCCAAAACCCAGTTACTTGTTTGTATTGAAGAGTGTCAGTTCCCATGTATTAGCCAGACAGGTGCAGATTGTAAGAGGAACACACCAATAATATGAATCAAACTCTGGACAGGCCGTGGATTCCGTACAGTCAAATGGCATGCTTTCACCTTATGGCCAGCCATTCCTGATACTGTAGGCATGTAATCCGATGTAATAGGCATCACAAGGTAATATCATAGTCCTCACTCCCTCCCAGGGGTGTGAGTGTCAGATGCAAACACCAAATGCAGTGCATTTGCAAGTGCGGGAGCAAGTGGGTGTAAGCCTGTTTGGCCGCTGGTATGCGAGTATTACACTGGTGAAGCAATGTAGAGGCTAACTGAGTGTAAGAAACTGTAACCAGAGGTTAGTACTGCTTAGCTCCACGCAAACCAACGCACACCCGCTCACAACTGCTTTAATGTGCCTTAATAACTCCTTATCCAATGGCCTTGTTCTGCCCAACAACAAAATAGATGACCTCTGCAAGTCTTGAAACCAGGACCCTGCACACACAGCTAATGTGATTTACCACTAAGCAATGGCAGCTACACAGACATTGGATGTTATCACAAACATATCACACAGCATAGTCATTCAGCAGTATAGGAAATGTATTCCATCATGTAGATGTATGTGTGTGTGTTTATGTCCAGATATAGATACATACATATATACAGATATATCAAGAAAATCCCATGTGACAACAAAGCATTACAAAGGAATGAAAAGGGAAACACCAGCAATGCCTGTATTATGTAGTGGTGTTGTCATATGTAATATCAAGACTCCCTCAGACAGACATGTGTCATTAATACACACATACATTGTACATTGTCCAAATACATCACTCTGTGCATTTTATTTACATTAACACAACAGTTCCTGTCCAATCATTATGTGGGAACAGTACTCTTGCAAGGTGCTGTGTGCAACATTATCATCATGAAAAAGGTAAATGGGGTAACCATAGAGGGGCTGGTAGTGCTGTTTGCACAATGGGATCGTCTGCATCACGTGTACCTGGAACCTTTAGGAGTCATGTGCATACCAGGATTGTGTGCCCGAGAGACAGGGTTGAGGACACCTGGAGTATGTTGTGATGCATATTAAAAGGGTTACATGTGTCCAGTGGACACGTGTGAAATGGGCAGCTATGCATGGGGAAATGTTGTTCTAGGAACTGATTGGCCTTTTGTTTCTGTAGGGTGAGAGTGGGATGTAGGGGAAGGAGAGTAGGTATGCTCGTGGAGGATAGGTTGGGTAGGATGACAGACAAGACAGCATACAGGGTCAGTATATGACACATTTGGGGGGATACACCTTGGATGGGGAGGGGTGTTTGGCAGTCACAAGCCCATGAGCTCCCAGATGGAAACAGTGGGACGGAGGTCCCCAGCCATGGGCAGCCACCACTGCACCAAAACAGCCACAAAGGTGGCTGTGCTGGGGGCTGTCTAGGAGGGGCAGGCTCACCATATAAATGTGACACTCTGTCCTCGAGCTGGTGTATCTGGCCTTGAAACCCCTTATTGAGCCCCCTATGCACCACGTCCAGGACTGTACGACAGCGAACAAGTTCCTGTCTGGACCTGCTCCCAGGGGGGACAAGCCCCATCCTCATTGGCAGTTCCACCAGAAGGTGGTGCAGAGCCAACAGAGGTGGAGGTCCATGGCTGGGCCCCAGATGTGCTGGTGCCCAGTGCCATGGCCAGCTGAAGTGAGACTGAAGGTTCTGCCAGGACCTCCAAACCCATACAGCCTATGGTGTTGCAGTTTTAACACAGATATGGCTTAGTAATAGTCAACAGCATTCAGGATTACTTATAACAGCATGCATAGATATGACCATCAATCCATCACAACAGATGGTATACATTTGCAGAGAAAGCACAACACATGCATGTATACTGCATGACATCTATACAAAGTGTAGAAGACTTGTGACTGCAGCTATGAACAGTGGCTCATTATTGGCATGTCACTGAGAACCCCAGACAGTGACTGTCATACCACTGTTTCATGTGACATATGTCCAATCAGGGATGCAATGGCAGTAACTCTCATCAATATCACCATGTACTGACTGCAATCCTCACACTATGCTTCTGCTGTTCACAGATGTGTGTTCAGTGAGTAACACAGGAAACAAACGATTCCACACACTGACCAGTCCACAAATGGCCCTACAGATGGGGGTTCCCTCACAAACAGAGCACTGTCTTGTCAGTTTTAAAACATGCAGAATAGCCATTACCACACACAACTTGTTAAACTAGCAGTAGTCTCAATGAAGCATAGCTACACTTACATGCTGTAGTCATGTCTGGCACATCACCATACTGTCTTTAGGCTAGTTTTCACTGTGTATGTTGTCTGAGGAACATCCAGATATCATCTGTGATGCCGTTTACCAAACACCAGATCCAGGTTCCACTCACAGCGACTGTCATGGGCAAACACCAATATGATGTTCCTAGATATTGTACTGTGTTTCCATGTGATTGGCTATGGGAACATCACCACAGCTGTTCCAAATGCAATCAGCTAGAGAAGGACTGCAATAGGTGCAGAGGCCATCACCTGATCATGACCATCACTTACAAAACAAAAGCTGCTGCTGAGCAGGTGTACAACTCCACATCCATCAGAGAGTGTGTGAGAGGGACAGACAGAGGCAAAGTACATCAGAGAATGGCTTGGAGACAAAAACCTAAGCATCGTCTGTCACACACCTACCAGTACAGGGGGTCAACCCCCTGACTGACTAGTCATTACTATTACAAGTGCATGCAGTTACTCCATGGGCCACAAGGCTGACATGTTGGTGTGCTATAAGAACGTATATGTGTGCTGGTGAACGACATCTGCAACAGAGATATAGTAGACATACATTAGGTGTAGCACACATGGTTGTCCACATGAACGGATGTCATTGTCAATGCAACCACACTCTCTAATGGACTCTGACACATTGCCACACTTTGCCAGGCCCACAAATACACTTCCTAACTACTTAGTTTGCCACACTGCAGTAATGCACAGGTACGACATGCACCACAGGGGATATTCGGAGGTTCTATGGGCTAGGGTATGTGAACATGTCTGACATCAGTTGGTATGCCAATGGGAGTTATATTGGGTGTGACTGTGGTTGGGAGCATCATATCCCACAAGCAGATACAAGGTGCCAGTACAGACATGCATGTGTGCATTGCTTCATGGATGTGTAGTGGTTGGCTGTACAAGATGGCTGTACAAGGCTGGGTGAAGGGTAATCCTTAGCATCATGCCATCCGACAATGGTGTGCAGTGTGGTACAGGGGTGTAGTGTCTGCAATGTCCCACACAGATGGGTATTGTATGAACTGTCCTGACATCCTGGTTACCATTGTGTATGGCCATTGCTTTGCAATGCATGCCATGTCTGTGTTTGATAGTCCTTGACATGGACATTGCCTGGGATGTGCACGTCCCACAATAATGTACAGTGACATGTACAAGTGTACCTGGTTTGGCTGGCACATGTTGTGTACACAGACTATCCTCAGATATGCCAATAATGGCCTGGTGTGGCAGGACCTGCTTATAAACAGCAGGTTGACCCTGCACCTGCATTGATAGCATGATACAGGTATTCCCTGGTGTCAGCGGCATCAGTCCATACAGGGCACATGTGTAAGGCATTGTATGGCCTCTGTGGATCACATTTGATGGCACCACATATGTTGCAGGCATCCAGTGGGGAACATAGTGAAGGCACATTGTCCGCAATTAAGTGCCTATTGTACTGCTGGACAGAGTGTCATGCTCTCTGCAGCTCACTGCAATCACACCATTCCTACTAACTGTCATCAATGTGCAGGGTACTAGCAACATAGCGGGATATTCTAGGCCAGTGTGTTTGTGTATGACACATTGGTTCAGAATGTATTCCGGGTAATAGTAGGGTTGCATACTTTGTTTACCAGGCCTTTTGCCAGATGAAAGGGTATGGCTTAACAACACAGTCCCTTGGCTAATTGACATCTGTACTCCTCGTGAGGAGAACATTGTGACATATAATACAGACACCATATAGGAAAACTACAAAATCTGCTCCCCAACATGTCCAATGGTTAGACACTCACAGCCAACTCCACACAGGCTCTGACTGTCAAACACACACACACACACACACACACACACACACACACACACACACACACACACACACACACACACACACACACACACACACACACACACACACACACACCTGCCATGTCTTGGAATAAAGCCTCTACCTAACTAGTTTATTATACCTGAGCATTACGCAGTTACTGCACGTGCTATGGAGATTACTGGGTTACAGCAGTCCCAGAGGTGTATTACTAGGTGGGTGACAACAGCAGGATTACCAAAGGTGGTTATGTGAATTGTAAAGAGTGTGCATACTCTAAAAAGCATGTTTTTTTCTCAGGCAGACAGACACACACACACACAGTTGGCCTGTCCTGGAATAGAACCCCTACCTAACTAATCTATCACACTACAGCATTATGCAGTTACAGCACGCGCTACAGAGATTATGGGGTTAGAAAAGTCCCAGAGGTGTATTTCTAGGTGGGTGACATCAGCAGGATTGCCAAAGGTGGTTATGTGACTTGTAAAGAGTGCGCATACTCTAAAAAGCATTGTCACTTTTTCAGGCAGACAGACACACACACAGATGGCCTCTCTTGGAATAGAATCCCTACCTAACTGGTTTATCATACTACAGCAATATACAGTTACAGCATGCACTATGGAGAATAATGGGTTACAGCAATCCCAGAGGTGTATTTCTAGGTGGGTGGCATCAGCAGGATTGCCAAAGGTGAGTATGTGAATTGTAAAGTGTGTGCATGCTCTAAAAAGAATAATTTTTTTCTCAGGCAGGCAGACACACACACAACTGGGATTAGAACACCTACCAAACTAGTTTAACACACTACAGCATTACACAGTTACAGCATGCACCATGGAGATTATTGGGTTACAGCAGTCCCAGAGGTGTATTCATAGGTGGGTGGCATCAGCAGGATTGCCAAAGAAGGGCATTTCAAGTGTACTGCGAGTTGTACATCTGTTACCTGTGTGTACCCGCTGCTTATTGTCACAAAAACACATTTACACCTGCTTAAAAGTGTCTTAGGCAGTCCTAACTGACAGTATCAACAAGGCTTGCAGGTCTTGAACCCTAGACCATGCACACTGAGGTCACTGGTCGTACCACTAATCCATCTGGGTTGTATATATGTTGCATGGAGTTTATAATGCACATCTTATTACAGGTATTCCACAGTACTGAAAACAAGTGGGACAGTTACTTTGTGTACATATGTACAGTACCCTTGAATGTACTGTACTCTGTGAAACAACAAAGGCAAGTCTACATCTGTACAGCAGTCATAACTACATATATATATATATATATATATATATATATATATATATATATATATATATATATATATATATATATATATATACATACACACACACCTACGGGATGTGTACACACAGATATATATACATATACACAGACACAGCTATAGCTCTCTCTCTCTCTCTCTATATATATATATATATATATATATATATATATATATATATATATACATACATACACATGTCTGAACACCCTTTGTGATACAGAAGAGTTCCAAAGGAACTGATGTGTACACAAAACAGAGGCATCTCTTGTGTTATAACATTTAAATCTTAAGCAGTTCACCAGAGAAGGGATGGTTGTTGTGTATGTGGAGTTTGGGGTGGGGAATTATGACTAATGTAATCTACCCCAGGGATTGTGGAGTTGGGGTGGGGGAATGATGGGTATGGATTTACACCCTGGCAACCACTTCTCTGTCACTGCTCAATAGTGGCACAGGAAAATAACATACCCAACTGTAGTCATGCTTGACTGCATATTCTTACCATTCCTAACTATATAATACTTTGTAGACACCGGTCACCACAGATGGCTACAATGGTGTGCTAAAATACATTACACATGTGTATGCCTGGCTACAGGGTAGTCATACACACAAACACTCACACACTGGCCAGTATTGTGCATACACGTCTTGCCTATGTAAAGGTAACTAGTACAGTGGTATGCAGTTGGGGTATGTGCCACAGAACACATACAATTACACTTACTCGGATTCCACTTCTGAGCTGGGTGACATCACAGGACTGATTACTTGCAGTGGGGAGGGGGGAAGAGAGAGGTTTAGCAGTTGACAAGGATAAAGGCCAGTGTAAAAGGTGGTATCTCTTTGGAATGCAGCAAAACCCACTGTCATGACAGGATGCAGACACAAATACACACACACACTCAGGCATTTGCTGTCACACACACAAACACATGCACACAGTTGCCAGTGGTGGGATCAGAACTCCTGCCTATCTACAGATAACTATTATAGCACTACACAGTTACGAGATGCACCACAGAGATTACACATGCCAAGGTAGTCAGAATGCCCTTCTAAGATTGAGGACAACAACAGGAAGACTGAAAGTCATGAAGTACATAGCTGTAAACCTGTGTGTTTAAAGTAGGTGTCCATTACAACCTGTATGCACAAACAAGACACATCATCTGCAGGTAGTACATAGGTAGGCCTGAGAGGTATAGTTGAAGCACAAGGGGAACCTGAACTGGAGTATGCCCATCTGTAGAATGGACAACTTCTATCACTATACAGGGTTACAGTGGCCATGCTCATACACTTAGTAGCATAGGGCCATTTGGGATGCACTATGACTACAACTACACAAGGCTATACTGGGCATGCTCGTACACTTAGTAACAAAGGGCTTGTTGGATGCACTGACTCAAATTACACAAGGTGGCAGTGGGTATGCTCATACACATACATGTACAGAACACATTGTAATGGACTCCTATTGTAAACACACAGGTTTACAGCTATGTGCATCTTACCTGTCAGTATATATGCACATCATTGCGGTTTACTACCTGATACCCGTATGTGGCCCGTAAATTATATATCTCTGTC
>NC_056731.1:1375644677-1375672177 GCF_019279795.1 Protopterus annectens
GTATGATGTTTAGTGTTTCACATCTGCAATATCACCATTATACAAAGGCCATAGTTGTATTGTGTCAAGCCAATGTACAACAGGGTGTACACACATGTACATCACTTCGACTGTGTGTGTTGCTTCATGTCTCTGGCCATCCTCCATGGCCATGTGTACACATGTTCAGTCCAATGGTTGTGATGGCCATCTTATTTCACATGTCAGTTTTATCCCATATGACATACACCCATAGATATCATATGCTACACTGAGGACAGGGTTATGCAGACAAAGGGTAGTATGTATGGGATGTGAGACATCATGTTTTTCAGGATAGTTGAGCAGTGTTGCAGTCAGCCCACTACATGTCATGGGCATGTCAGATAGCACATGACATTGTGTGACATTCATAGCAAGGGTATAATCCACAAGGGTATATCCTGTGGGCCGGTCATACTCCAGCTCCAACACATTTAGAGTGTGTACACACATATGCTCTATGTACAGTACTATTCGTATTCCCAACATGTGTAATGCTGATATGTATTAGCTGTCCCTACAGTGAAATACACCTCCACCATTGTATTCACAGTTGTCCACACATCTGGCAATGACAGTTTGGAAGGTTTAGTGTAGGTGTTTCATATAGTCTTCAATTTTTTCACATGGGTAATCACTGTGATGCATTGCAGGTCTGACCAGTGTCTATTAACAGGACCACCATACATTATGTGTACGTGTGTTATGGCAGATAGCATGCAATTAATATGATCTGTGCATTATCAAGCCTGGTAAATAATAACAATCTCACCTGACACAGGATGATGTTGCTGCAAAATGCCAGAGGTACCTAAACAGGAGTGTCACAACAGTAAGATCATTATCCAGTCCTGTGTGATAGCTACAGGGTGCAATGTCCATGTTAGCACATAAGCCAGTGCAATACACTATACTATGGAGTATGCACATCTGTGCTACAGGGTGCAATGTCCATGTTAGCACATACGCCAGTACAATACACTATACTATGGAGTATGCACATCTGTGCATACATAGAGCAGCAGACTAAAGTATGTGGCATGTGTGCATACATGCCTTGCATATGATGTTACATTACATATTGTACAGTAACACATGTAACTATGTGAAATATAGTTGTGTTATATGTGCAGTACTGACTTACCAGGCATCTCCAGGCTTGGTGGTTGAGAGACACCCACCTCCACAATATCAGCTAAAGCTTGTGGATGGAGGTCTGCAGGTGTCCCCAGGTTGGCCATTAGCTCCTTGGTACGTGTGAGTGGGGGCTGGGTGAGTGCCCCCCCACCTGTTGCACCTTGTTCCCTGGTGATTGCATTAGCACGCTGTTTCGCCCATCTTATGAGGTCACTGCAGTGTCGGTGCACCTGCTGATTGGTGCGATTGTGACCGCCAACATCATTTACCCTCCTACGGAGTTCCTCCTACAGGGCATCCCGCGGCTGTGCATCCTGTGGCACATGGCCGAAGAGTGTTGTACGGTTGTCGAGGAGGTATGGGACGAGGACCTCATCCTCCAAGTGGCTGTACACTGGAAGCCTGCTACATGGCATACCTGGAAGACATAATAATGGAGACAGGTAACAGTAACTCACAGAGAAGTACAGAAGTACAGCTGAACATGCATGTGTATCACATTTATTAAGATTACAAATAAGTATTTGCAAATCTACATGACACTAACACCACTGATATGTATAAGTCACACACATTTGACACTTACCGGTGATGTCATGTTATCATCATATATGTGTATGTCATGTGATGACATTGCTCATACTCCATGTGGATGTTGTCTTGATGTGGGCATGTCTGTTTGCCTGTACGGGTGTCTTTATCTATCAGCACATGCCTGGATGTGTTCACATTATAGCAATTGACCTTAATGCTGTGTATATGTCACATATATAGTCATACATAGCCATTAGGGACATGTCCTGTGACCCTGCAGACTTGCAAGCAATTATGTGTTTTGCCATATACATCTACATGGCACTGTACAGCTGTGTAGCATCCTGCCATGTATTGTCTGTGTTGCACATGTGTAACACATGGGACAATAGCTAGCCTGATGGTATTTTCAGGATTGGATATCAACTATAGCATGTATGGTCATAGTGATCTAGTAGGCTATATGCCCTGGGTCATTTATGAGCCTAGGCAGACAGGTTACCTAGCTGTAGGCAACAGATGGGTAAGTTTCAGTGGCCAGTTCAAGCAGTGCCACAGAAGTGATCCACAGGGTTACTGATATATTTTGCATGCGCCATCACACCATGTCACAGAGAGGGGTGATGTGCAGTTTCACTGGACAGGGATGCATAGTATGGCAAGAGTATGTTAAGAGTATGGGAGAGAGATCTGTCAGGCATGTTGTGATCCTTGTACTAGAAAGGTGGATGTCCATGAAGTATGTGTTTATTAGGGGTCAGGATGTGTTAAGTGTAGCATGTCCAACACCTCTGGGTTGGACATGGCTTTATTCAGGGTAGGCTGCATGCTACATAGTGCAGCTAGGGATTGGGAAAGGCAGTGTAGGCCATCTACACATGGGCAATAACCCTTAAAGGAAATATGTGATCTATTATGGGTCACATGAGTGTTGAGTATGGCTGAGCAATTATCTCTATAGTCCTGGATGGCACCCTGTCATGATTAGGGGTGCCACATACGACTACCTGACTGGTGTTGTGAAGTAACTATCAAAAGAAAGACTACTATCCAGCTGCATCCCATACTCACACAGTTGCCATTATGTCGACCGCTGCCTAGGTGGTAGTTCATGGGTACAGGGTTTTTAACATAGGGAATGACAATGCAATACTTAGCTGTCAGATTGTGGCCATACATCACACACTACACATCTGACATACAAAGGCCCTTCTGTATGTTAAACGCAGCACACATTGTGTCAACTATTGTTCCTAGTTTATAGTCATTTGCAAACATCAATAGGCTGATGCCTTCTGTGTTAGTCTGTGTGGTATAGATAACAAAGAGGGGGAGTACCAGGAATTAACCCTGTATTACTGTGGCTGGCACTGGTTTGATGTGCATGTATTAGTCAGACACCTTCTGTAGTATTGGTTCTTCCAGCAGTCCAGTTGCCAACCACTCCTGTGACATAGGAATATACACCTAGTTTACTGAGTGTAGCTGGAACACAGTATGGGTGATGGTGTCCTATGACCTGACAAGGTCATGATATGCAGTTTGAATCAACCCTACTGTCATCTACATCTGTACTGAGTACATCAAATACATTGATCATGGTTCATGGCCTTACAGACCAGACTCAGCAGGATAGCTCTACTGAATTCTCCAATTATAGGCCAATAGCTATACTCTCTCCACTTGC
The DNA here is from genome assembly GCF_019279795.1 of Protopterus annectens. Taxonomy (NCBI): domain Eukaryota; kingdom Metazoa; phylum Chordata; order Ceratodontiformes; family Protopteridae; genus Protopterus; species Protopterus annectens. The sequence continues at coordinate 1,375,648,057 of NC_056731.1, forward strand.
AAAGATTATGGAAAAATGTATTCATAGACAACTCATGCACCACCTAATCCAAAATCACCTTATAGCAGACACTCAGCATGGCTTCCGTCCTCATCACAGCACTACTTCAGCCCTCCTAGCCTTTACTAACACCATAAACCATAATCGCAACAATAATTATATATCCTCAGCCCTCTTTTTGGATCTTTCCAAGGCATTCGATATGGTTGATCACCAACTTTTAATCCACACCCTGCAAACATTCTGTCTAGATACTGGAGCCCACCAATGGTTTCAATCCTACCTGAATGGTCGACAGTAGGCTGTCCTCTGGCAGAACAAACTCTCTAACCTTCTACATAACACCCTTGGAGTACCACAAGGCTCTATACTAGGGCCCTTGCTGTTCTCCATCTTCATTAACGACCTTTATACTGTCATCCCAAAAGTCAGCTGTATCCAATATGCTGATGACTCTACTCTGAGTTGCTCAGCCACATCTCCAGTAGAGTTATGGTCAGCTACCCAGATCACCTTTAATACAATAGAAAACTGACTTTCTGAACATCGTCTGATCCTAAATCCCAAAAAAACTAAAATGCTGTTATTTTCACCAACACGTAGATCTACCGCTTTCACCATTACCATAAAATCAAATGATGACACAATAATCTCCCCTGACCCGTCTACAAAACTATTAGGTGTCATCATCGACAATAATCTAAAATTTGACCTACATGTTAACCAAACTATCAAAACCATCAATAAAAAACTAGGGTCACTTTACAGAATAAAAGCCTTCCTAACCCCTCCAGCTAAAATTGCCATAGCTCGCTCTCACCTTCTTTCAACCCTTCTGTATGCATCCCCTCTACTCTCAAATTTAAACAAGACTGTCCTTAACAAACTCTCAATTTGCTACAACCACATTGCCAGGTTTGCCACTGGGCTGCCTTTTAGGACACATCATTGCATCAATCTAAATCAGCTTGGGTGGCTTGAACTACCCAGCCTAATCCAGTATAACCAACTGATTATGTCCTATAAAATCCTCTATAATCCGGACAATACTCCTGCACTTAAAAATATTATCACCCCCTATAACAATCCTAGACCGCTTCAATCCTCTAACAAACTACTAATTCAGACTAGCAAAATTAATAACACAGCCGGTGATTCTCTCATTGCAAACTCTGTAAGTAGGTCCTGGAACTCTCTTCCAGCTGATATTACCTTACTTTCCACCTTAGGTCAATTTAAAACTAGACTCAAACAACATTTGTCACTTAACTGGCTATGTCAATGTATCAAGCCTGGCTAACTCTCTCTAGAATGTGTAAAAATCTGTTAACCAGTTTACTGTGTAATTTAATTTAATCCTGACTTGTGCTCAGGATTAACTGTAACCTGAGGAACTTGTTTAACTTGCTTACTTATGTAATCTCTGTAAATAGTCTGTTTGTAATATGTAATGCTGGTATTATGTAATGCTGTATCTGCTTACCCTTGGAGCTTTTCTCCCCAGGCCTCTGCTGAAAATGGACATGCATCCAGTCGGACTATCCTGGTCAACAAATGTGAAATAAATAAAAATAGTTGTGCACTATTTCCCATTATCAATGGTATCTCCCCCTTTGTGGGGTGTGATAACTGTTGCTGTGCACCATTCGTTGTGTACACAGCCTGACATGGAGCTATGATTGAACATGATGTGTATGTGGATAGCTGATTGTTCTTACATTTGTGTAGGATACACCCTGTGATGTTGACAGGTCCAATGAAAGCTGTATATATTGCTTTAGAGAGTGCAGCTTGTACCTGCATAGTTGTTATTACAGGGGCCCTGTAGTGTACATGGATATATTACTAACTGTACCTGTTTTGGGGGGGGAGGTGGGAGTGGGTTTAGGTTCTCCAAGACCCTATCTGGATGAAAAGGTGCTATTTCTGTAGATGCAGTACTTCCCATGCCATAGTGCTGTGCAGCATGACAGGTCTTGTTGCCAGTACAATTAATGACACAGCTATAGAATGCTCTGGCTTGGACTCATAATATGTGGCTGATTAGTTTCAAAGTAGCTTTGTGTGGTTTTATATGGTGTATCTGCATCTTACTGAGGTTGACCAGGGATCACCTACACTCACGTGTAATCACTCTTGCAACAGTTACTACCTTCTGTGGTACAGTTTAAAGCATGGTACCACCAGTTTGCCTTCTTGTTTGTGTTTGGTTGAATCCTGGTTCTGTTTCAATGGCACAATCACTGCACATATGTGACTGCTTAAGGTTCATTTGTGAAGAATTCAGCATTTGAACATGCATTGTCCATCTGCATGGGTGCCATTTTAGTCACCACTCTGCTCTTAGGAAATTTAACATTGGCATTGGAGACTGACTATGTGTAGCATACTGTTAGCCCTGTTTGTGTGACTACTGTGATCCAAGTCATTGCAGTTGATGGAATCCAACATACATTGAGCGCTGATGTTGGTACATGAGGAGTCTTCCCAGTTCATAATGGAATAGTTGAAAGTAACCATTATTATGATTTTCTGTCTTAGACCTAATCTTCCCCATTGCAGCACATTATGACAGTTGGGAAATTGGCGGCATGGTGGGTGATCTGTCGCAAGGTGCAATTTGAATTCCACTTTGGCACAAAGGTAGTTGCTCAGCATAATGCATCCGAAGTTATGCAAGTGCAACTAGCGTAGGGGTGTACATACCCTTCAGGAATATGGACACACCTGCGGCCCGTGTATTGCAATAAAGGATAATGGGCAAGAGGTGAGGTAAGTGTTATAACATGGTCATGCAGGTGTGCTCTGTGAAGTGTTGAAACATGTCTCAGCCACTGCACAGATATGTTCTCCATGTTAAGGATTGACATGTGTGTGTCCATATAGTGTTTCTGACATGTATCATTGTGTAGCAAGACCCGCAGTTTATTGCTTGGCTGTCCCTGTAACAGCAGTGGACCTTCACTTGAACTGTGCATGATGAAGGCACTATAGGGGAAGCATGAGCCCTAGGCAGTATCCAGATTCCCAGGGGTGACAGGTGCAGACGCTGTCTGGCAAAGCATCATGGTCTGTCAACCATGTTATCCCAGGCAGACAGATACTGGATACCCTTTGACTTGCACCACTACACTAGACAATTGTGGAATACAATCCTTTTGTCCCTGTACTGAAGTATCATTCTGGCTAATGGCAGAATGCTACCTAGGCCTTGGGACATACCTGCATGGGCTACAAGACCTGACAGTTCCTACATGTGTTTCCATGTAGTCCAGGCTACTGCCTCACAGGTCCTGCACAACAACATGGAATATGCCACAGCCATGTGTATAGTTCAAAAGGTGGTCTGATTGTATGGGTATGTGGCTAATCATGGCAAACAGGCAGCTGACAGTATGTATGCCCTCGTATAGGTTGGTGTGTAACATAGTGCTAGAGTTTGCATTCACAAATGTGTACTGTTGGACATGTTCCCTGCCACATGTTCTGAGGTGTGGCACAATTATGCAAACAATGTCATACAGTTTGTGTATATCGGTGTCTGTTTCTTCCAGCTTGGGAGGTCACTTGTTTGGCCAGATACTTAGAAGCATCTGTGAATGTGTGTGATTTCTGCTACTGTGTGTGAGTGTCCTTACTGTGTTCTAGTAAGGGAATGTGTTGGTTGTGATGATGAGATGCATGTGTTAACCTACACCTCATGACTGCCCAGTCCAGTCATGGCTGTAGACTGGGCTGTCTTCCAGCTTACCCCTGTAGCTGCATCCCAAACAATGCCTGGGGCATGGTGTTAGGTGGGTTTGGCAGTGTACATGGCACAGAGATTACATTCTCCCAGAATGGCCACATACACAAAGCTGACATTAGTAAACACCAGTAGCTGACTAGTGGACATGCCTGTATGAGCATTCAGTACTACAAGTACCATGTACTGTATTTAGTTTACATATTGCTTATGAAGATGTTTTAGACAGTGATGCTCACATGTAAATATCTGTGTTATGGACCTGACAACACTGGCTATTATGGAAACATTGTAGCTACCTTTAGAAGTAAACAAATCAGTAAAAAAAGCACGATAAACCAATAAACAACAGCTCACGACCAGAGCAATCACAAGGACCCGGAAACAGATAATGTACTTCAAAAGACTCCTTTATTCCACTTTATATCCACAGATAAAAACAGCTTTTCAAAACTGAGAACAAGAAATATTGTCAAGCGCTTTCGCCCGGGCTCTCCCAGGCTTTATCAAGACAACTATACCATATATATAAACTACCTTTAGAAGTAATCCTCCTCTGAGGAGCACATCACATCCTGTTAGTTGATTACAGATGATGCAAGTGTCTACAGGTCTGTTTCCTTCTCTACAAATGTTGCACTGGAGTTAAAGATGATATGCAACCTGTTTCATTACCAGTACCGTGCACTACCTTACATACAGTATGTGCAATCGGCTGTTAGGTTGACAATGAAAGGTTAAGCTACACAAACCTGATAGTTCAACCAGTGTGTCTCTATTCTCAATATTCACTGTATGTAGGTGTGCACATAGCCATTTGGCCCAACCCTGTAACAAAGGCCACTACACATTTGCATAACATGCACACATGCACAGCTGTTATTGCTTGCAAAGATTACTAGGGAGGACCAGCCCTGTAACAAGGATCACTATACATTTGCATAACATGTACACATGCACAGCTGTTATTGCTTGCAAATGTTACTAGAGAGGACCAGCCCTGTAACAAGGGTCACTACACATTTGCATAACATGTACACATGCACAGCTATTATTGCTTGCAAACGATACTAGAGAGGTCCAGCCCTGTAACAAGGGTCACTACCCATTTGCGTAACATGTACACATGCACAGCTGTTATTGCTTGCAAATGTTACTAGAGAGGACCAGCCCTGTAACAAGGGTCACTACACATTTGCATAACATGTACACATGCACAGCTCTTATTGCTTGCAAACAATACTAGAGAGGTCTAGCCCTGTAACAAAGGTCACTACACATTTGCATAACATGTACACATGCACAGCTGTTATTGCTTGCAAACAATACTAGAGAGGACCAGCCCTGTAACAAAGGTCACTGCACATTTGCATAACATGTAAGCATGCACAGCTGTTATTGCTTGCAAATGATACTAGAGAGGTCCAGCCCTGTAACAAGGGTCACTATACATTTGCATAACATGTGCACATGCACAGCTCTTAATGCTTGCAAACAATACTAGAGAGGTGGATATTACATGTGTTATGTGCATGGAGAGTTACCTGGCTCTTCCAATTATCTTTGCTATGATGCTGCTAAACTGTCAGATGAATACAAATGATATGTATCCTGCTACTGAGTATTGTAATTGCCAATATTAATAACTACTGTTTGCATAACATAACAGAACTGCAGAATAGAATACAGATCTGCCTAAAATACTGTACATTACACAGTTATTGGCACAATATCCCACAATGCATACCATATTTGCACGGTAAGCCCACCTTTAACATGTTCATCTTACTTATACACCCATACATATATCGACTATTACAATATATCGACATATACTATCACCTGTTATAGCACATACTTGTTGGACCAATCCTGACACTGACAGTGGCTGGAAGTGAATTGGTGAGTTCCAAGCCCATATCATCCCTTGTAGTGTAAGCAGAGTTTGCCTTGTGACCTACAGCAGTACACACATAGAATACTACAAACATTACTACTGCTCAACAATACATCACTACAAGATAGCTATTTCCACTATATGCATTGATTACACTGTAATTCTTATAGAACAGGTACTACATACACAGACATACTACATGTTATACATACCTTCTTAGTAATTGGAGGTGTTATTGACTAGTATAATACTCGTTTTCAGTTCGTCTTTCAGTGTTTTGTACTGTCCTACAGGTAGATACAGATGATTTGAATGTGTGACAAGGTAACCTTTTATAGCTACAGATCAGTAACATGTGCTATCCCGATAACCAATTGGTGTTCCTAAGTAGCTAATTGCATGCACATCAGCTGCACTGCTACTGCCCTAGCCAATACCATGGCTACAGTGGAGTATAACTGAGTACTCCACTTGGGCATTGTCCCTTTGCCTTACTTGTGAGGAAGACAGCGTGGAAGTGTTGTTTGGAATCTATTGCAACAGCTGTATGGAGATGAACAGTAATATATTGTGTGTAAGGTCTAGAGGATTTAGTCTAAATGTGAGCACTGTTGTTAAATTTCTGAACATTGCTACTTGTGCAGGATTTGTCTGTTCCTAATACTTCTGCATATGTTTCAGTCTGGCCAGGTTGTTTGACCGGCTCAAGGTTACATAGCATGTAATGCAAGGGGGTTTACAGTGTGCTTCCCAGACATATTTAGTTTGGTGTTACTGTGTATCATACTGTGCTGATAATCAGTACTTGGTAACACTTCCTGGTGTACGAACCTTTCAACCCTTTGAAACGGGATTAGTTCATACAAACCCTGTTACATCAGCAGCTGTTCAATTGTATAACAGCAACTATTTCATATAGGGCTATGTTAGTGTGTTTGTGTCCATGTATGTTAAGGTTTCAGCAGATGTACAGTAGTTGAATAATTGGTTATGGTATGACAGTATGTATTGATGTAATTATTTTAGTTGCAGGGTAGATGTTGGTGGGTGTACATAGCACATGCAGGTGTGTGGGAATCCCTTTTATACAATGTCTATATGTGTGTGGGTGTTCTTTTCCTATGTGAACACCTATCCCTTAGTGGACTAATACTATGGTAATTGCAGGTTGATTCATTAAGGCACTGTTAAATGCTTCCTGTATAGCATGCAAGTACTGTTAGTCCCTGAATCATTTTGGCAATGCATCGGAATGTAATAAAGTTTTGCAAAATGAAAGCTGTATGTGTATTTCTGTCATGGATATTTGCAGTCACTGCAGTTGTGTTGGTGACTGTGTCCATAGAACATATCTGTAATAGTGTATTGGCATATACTCTTCATATGTTACGTTCATATTGTTTGGGGGGGGGGCGGAATGTGTGATTGCTATGGTCCATGTTATACTCAGATATGAACACTTCAGATGCTGTCTACAGACATGTATGTATGTGTGTGTGTGTGTATATATATATATATATATATATATATATATATATATATATATATATATAGATATATTATTGCATACGTTTATCTGTGCCGCCATAGATGTGTAAATGTTTTTAACCTATCTATATATCTACATATATATATATATCTTGCAGCAGGTCTATTGTATGTTTCTAAAGTATTGTATAATTTTGTATTTTTCTGCAGTTAGTGTTCTCTTCAACTTGTTTTAGTAGAATGTAGAGGAGCTTTTCTCCCCGGGCCTCCACTGAAAATGGACATGTATCCAGTTGGACTAGCCCGGTAAACAAATGTAAAATAAAATAAAATAAAAAAAAAAAATATATATATATATATATATATATATATATATATATATATATATATATATATATATATATATATATATATATATATATATATATATATATATATATATATATATATATATATATATATATCATGTCTCTATGTATCTCTCTCTCTCTCTCTCTCTTTATATATATATATATATATATATATGTATATATATATATATATATATATATATATAAAAGCATACACCTTTAATTGGGTTTATGGCGGGTTGCCCGATTTCAACACATTCCTCCCTATTGTGTTTTAACCTGTCTGCATACACAAGTGGGATAGGTACATCCCAGGTAGCTTAGTGTTAGGTTACTCTGAGGATGGAGTATATGGTTGTGGGTTCTAATCCTGAAAGGTGTTATTATTTTACCTCTTAGAGTAGGCACCGGTAGGGAAAGTGTGAATAATGCACTTTTACGCGGTTGTAAGCAGGTTTGCCCGTGATCTGCGTGATGTTAAGCAAAGGTTAAACCTGTGAAGCGCTTCTCCGTTTACCATGTTTCAGCACTGCTTACCATTGCGCAAACCCATGGAAACCCACTTACAACTGATTTAATCTACCTGCATCCAACAGCCCTTATTCTGGCTCTCAAAATATCTTAACAGCCCTTGCAGGTCTTGAACCCGGGACCATGAACACCACAGTCACTGACTTTACCACTAAGGCATCTGAGATATGTACAAATGTCATGGTGTTTAGAATATACATTTTACTACAGGCATTCCGCACTACTGAAAACAAATGTGACAGTCGATGTACATATGTCTGATACATGTTAATGTTCATATGTTTGTGAAATTAGGTGTTGCAATGTGACATGACAGGGTGTATTATGAATGAGAAAGGTTTTTGTTTTGTGTCCTTTTTATATTGTCCCCATACTCCATGTATACCCCTCCAGTTCACTTATTGAACATCCGACCCAGGCCCTCCTTGATGCATGATTGCATTACCCATCATTCCTCCCCCACCCCAATCTTCACATACACAACAACTACCATCCCTTTAATGGTGAATTAGGTTAATATTAATAGTTATAATACCAGAGCTGCATGTCTTTTGTGTACACTCCAATTCCTTTGGAGTGCTTCTGTGTCATGAAGTGTGTTCATAGATGTTTATATATATGGCTATTGATGTAACTGTATAATATATATGTGCAGACATCATTGACATGTATATATATATATATATATATATATATATATATATATATATATATATATATATATTTCGTATTAATTTGTAACAGTAATACATATGTAGACTGGAATGTGTTGGTTCACAAACTACAGTACATTACAATGTACTCTACATATGTACACAAAGTGACTGTCCCATTTGTGATCATTACAGGGAAATACATATGGTATAAGGTGTAGTCTCAAGACTGCAAGCCTTGTATACACCTCAGATGGCTTACTGGTAAGTCCCATGACTACAGTGTGCATGGTCCAGGGTTCAACACCTGCTATGCTTTACAAATGTTTTTTACTCCAGAATAAGGTTCATTTAAGCAGTTGTAAACATGTTTAGAAGTGTTTGTGTGACATTATAGCAGCGGTTAAACACAGTTAAACAAACTTTGTAACATATAACCTGTGGGCACAAACACGGCCACATTTGCTAACTACTCAGGATATATACATGTCAGTGAAGTAACATCTCACTATGTGCTGACATAACATTACATTCTCTGTTGACTGTACTCTCCAGCACACATTGGTTTATATGGGTGTTTCGAATGTTTATTATATAGACGATTACTACCTATATATGCAAGCTGTGGTTAAGGTATACTTTTGAACATGATAAACATCCTTGCCTTTATCGGGATTGGGACCTCGAATGCACAGATAGTATGCAGATGCTGTAACCATCACACTATTGACATTAACGTTGCTTCCTCCTATTTCCTATTTAGATGATTTCTATGTGTAAGCTAGGCTAAGCAAAGGGTGGACACCCTCAAACTCACTGAGCGTCACTTACTCTTGAAATAACAACATATAACAAATTTACTGTGAGACAATACATTACATTCCTAACTACATTAGGCATAGCCCCTCACTGACACACTTCAAGGGAAACCTGGTTGTGTGAATGGATAACAGAATATACACCCCTGGGATCATGTGTCCCAGAACCATACAGCCAGGGGGTGGGGGAGCCTGTCCAGTTTGATAGCTGTGAGACCTGTTGAGGAAATTGAATGGTGTTGAACTGTCACATTAACATGCCCTCTTTAGATCACTAAGTGCCCCTATCACCTTCCACAACCCCAGTCTTCAACATCTTCCAGCAACTCTGCCTAGAATTTTTTAATTGGCTATGCTTGACAGAGGCTCAGTTACTCCATCAATGGTGCGTACAAAGCCAACACACTGTAGCTATGCTTCTAATTGCCCTTGGGCAGATAGGTAGTAAGATATATGTGAACCTTTAAAGTGCAGGCCACCACAGCCATAATATGTGAATAAACAGACCTTCAGATCACAATATACAGTGAGAAATCACCATGTAGTCAGGAAACAGTTAAGTACAGCAAGAACATGCAGAACACTGATACTTAGTCACTACAAAAGCCTATCTTGGAAGTTAGAAGACTTGTATAAGTTTAAGGCTTTCTATTGCTTACCAGTAGGTTACCTACAGGAGAGATGAAAAACAAGCACAGATGGTGAACATGCATGCAATAATACCATACAGGCCTATGTGTCAGCCTTAGGCTTTGGAATACTGGCCAAGGCTATTGGCGCCCCCATGGTACCATATTTAGGAGAGTCTCAAAAGTGAATACCAGCTCCGTAAAAAGCACAATAGCAGAATAAATGAGGGTTATGCTACTCAACACCAGGGGTTGTGATCACAACATGCATGCACTCACAGCACTCCTCAGGATGGATAACATCAACATCTGTGCAGTAACTGAGATCTGTCTTACAGGTTCCTGAGAGCACACCAGCACTACCAGACTACAACCCATACCACACATTTCAGCCACAGAACATGGACTGACACAGACATGGAGGGGGTGTATCCATATTCATCAGGGATACCTACACCTCCAGGTTAGTGGGGCAGCATGATACCTCTGAGATCATCCATGTGCAGCTAACATCAGCCATAACTGCAATGTAAACTGTGGCCTGCTACGGATCACCCTCCATGACCCAGGACCAACACTCCACCTACCTGGAGACAGTGGAGAACATGACAGCCCTAACGCACACCCTAGTATTGGTCGATGTCAACTACCATACCATTAACTGGGAAACTTACTCCAGTACTCACTTCCAGGCCCAGTGCTTCCTGGAATTTATCATGTCATATGCCCTGTATCAGATGGTAACCTCCCTAATGAGGGGTGGAAACATACTAGAAGTGGTCATCACCAACACGGGCAACAGGTGCACCACAGCAGAAGTTAACCAATCACTGGTTAAATCTGACCATGAACTATTCACTGTTTCCACACTCAAACATCTCCCCCACCCACGGATACCACAGTGTATACCTTTCCTACAGCTAAATTTACACTACTAGTGACAGGGGTGGGGGGTTTCACAGCCTCCACGCTAAGGGGAAACACTGCTCAAGATACAAACAGATGTACAAATGCAGTCTATAAGCACTTACATGGATGTATGGATCAATCCATCACTGGTAAACCAAGACTCACTCCTCCTAGACAAGGACACCAGTCTGGTGGACCTCTGCAATAAACAGGCTATACTACAGAAGTAGGACATTGTTCCAGATAAACAGTGAATCCCACGAAGGATAGACATCCGTGGCCAGTATTAGAATGATACGTAGGTCCCTCATGACATCATCCAAGGCTAACATCAGCAGGAGAATATGCAAGGATTCGAAAGATAACCACAAAGCCTTTTTTGGCTATGTCAAGGATCTAAGTGCTGACACACAGATTTGCACTGTGGTGGTGAAATATAGCACAAAATATGCTAACCCTACTGATATCACCAACATCCTTGCAGATACATTCAGTGCATACTTCACCTCCTAAAGAGCCCACAAAACTACCCAAACTGTACAGTATCCCACACATCAGAGACACACAGGTGGAAATGGCCTTCTCTAACAGTGGATCACAGCATCAATGGAGACAGATGTTGTCCCAGACTGCATCTTGCAAACTGTACAAGACAACCTCACCCCCCCCCACTTAATTAAGCTTTCCAACCTCAGCCTCTCCACAGACTACACGCCCATACAATGGCGCGTGGCAATGGTTATTCCACTCCGTCAAGGTGGAATCACAACTGACCATGGTAACTACCACCCCATAAGCCTGACTAGCCTGGTCTGCAATGGGATGGTTCACATCCTCATGGCACTCATTAACAAAGATATTGGTAACCTCAGAACACATGACCCAACCCAGGTCAGCTTGGTTGAGTGCAGTTCATGCCTACTGAACCTGTTTGACGTCTCACATACAGTCACCAAGATGTTAGATGATGGGGAGGTGGTTCACACATACTACCTGGACCTTGCCAAGGCTTTTGACACCATGCCCCACTCAGGTATTATTGATAAACACACCAGCCTGTACATACACCCATACATCACAGGTAGGGTTGTCAACGGGCTTACACACAGAACCCACATGGTATGACTAGTGGTCTCCAGGTCCAACTCTTGACCAGTCATGACTGGTGTCCCACAGGACTCAGTCCTGGGAGCCCTACTGTTTGGCATATACTTCTCAGAGGTACAGGCAAACACAGGTGGACTACGTCAGACTTTGTTTGGCAATGACTGTGAACTGGGAGCCATGATTGATAGTCCAACTGACACAGACATCCCTCAAGGGGCCTCACAGAGAACATCACAGGGTGTTAGTGTCACAGCATCCAGCCAAGTGCCACTAACTGCATGGTCATTCCATTGTGGAATATTAAGCACCACATATTAACACATAAGTAGCAGCCACTTTAATACGGACAAGGTAATGGGGTATCAGGGGACTAAGGTAGATAGTGATCTCCCCTTTGACAATCATATCTCCACAGTAGTTAGGACATCCTTCTATAGGCCATCTGATTACTAAAGGAGTCCCATCTAGACATTCTGGAGTTATAGTGCCCCTTTACTCATCACTCATCAGTCCCATCATAGGGTATAATATCCCATTTGGGATGTACCTCAGAAGTCACTTCCAACAGCTGGGGGGGTCCACGAATTTACCTCACCAAGGGGAATACTGGCCTCCCACATATGGCCTATGCAGCCAGACTGAATAAACTCCTGCTTTACTCAGTGGCATCTTGTTTACCCAGAGATTACCTCCACTGGCCAACACAGCCATGTTGAACTCAAGCTTAATGGATATGCTCCACCTATGGGAATCCATGTCACAGTGAGCCACACACTGTAGTGAGATGAACCTTGCCACAACAATAACTGGAAGATGCTGGAGGGACAGATTCATGTCACAGACACTCTCCATACTTTGGAACAACATCCCTAACTACTTTATACAGAGCCCCTCAATAACACTATGGAAGAGGAACCTTGAAGAGTGGATGGGGAACAGTTGATGCACCCCAGGGATCCTAACATTGGCTCTACTCCACAGAAGGAGAGTTAATGAATCAATGGGGTGCCAAAAGCTGACACATTTTGGCTGGGCTTATGAATGGCCTCTGGCAGTTGGCCAAGTACCTACCTATGAATCTATACATACAGTATCTGCATATGCTGATAGCTTAGTTTACTGTTCAGGTGTTGACTTACTTTGTGCCAATGGCAGTTGTGTGTCCAATAGTTGAGGGCTGCCTATGTTGGATGCACACAGTAGACTGCCTATACATGACAATTTACAGGTAGTCTTGTGTGTGTGCCATCCATTTTTTACTGTGTATGCAGGTGGAGAAAGTTGTCAGTCCCTAGGTGCCTACACTGTCAGTGTGTGTGCTATACGTTCCCTCTTTGCCAAGACATGGGCATACTGTGCATGCCTCTGTCTTCCTACTGGGGCTGGCTCAGGGTGTTCATGGTCTGAGTACCTCTGTGCCTGTGGGGCCCTTGGCAATGGTGGTGGGCTGTGAGGGTCTTCACCATTCTGTCCCTGCTGCAGCTGTTTCCACAGGACCATATTGTGTAGCATGGCACACACTATGAAGATGTGGGCACACGTACCTGGAGAGTACTGCAAGGTTCCACCAGATATGTCCAAGCAATGGAACCATGATTTCAGCATCCCAAACACACGCTCTATGATGATTCTGGTTTGTGCGTGTGCCTCATTATGGTGTTCCTGCATGAGTGTGTGTGCATTTCTGATAGGAGTCATCATCCACGGTTCCAGTGCAGCATCCCCCACCAGGTGGCCATTTGGGATGTCGCCCCTGGCAAATAACTGATACAGCTGTGAGGCATGCCAGATGTGGGAGTCATGATAGCTTACAGGGCTGCCAGCACACACATCCATGATAATGCCCTGGGCATTGCACACAGCCTGGCAGTTGATGGGGTATCCCTTACGGTTTATGTGGCACCTACCCTGCTCACCGGGTGGTGACTTGATGTTTATGTGTGTCTATTGTCTATTGCACCCAGTATCTCCAGATATTCTGCCACACGATGGAAGAGACGCATATTGCTGGCCAACTCTTCCTGAATTCGGGGGAAGTATATGTGCTCATTGGCATGTGGTAACATGGCATCCAGGAACTGGTGTAGTACCCTGGATGCTGATGCCTGTGAGATCCCCATAATATCCCCAGTTGGCCTTTGAAAGGTACCTGTAGCTAGTATTCTCAGGCTTATACATACCTTCGTATCCACTGGGATGGGTTCCCCTCTGTTCTGGCTCTGAGGGGTGGCCGGCACAGATCCACAAGTTGCTGTAGGATGTCCCTGTCCATCCTGTAATGCTCTACTATCTCCAGATCATGTAACCCCTGGTAGGTCACCCTGGGTCTGAACACTCTCCTCCTCCTCTGGTGCCTGAGTTGGTCATGTGCATCATCCTCCACACCACCTTCAGTCTCCAACACATGTTGGTGGACCAAAGCTATGGCAGCCCCTAACATGTACATACTAAATGTTCCCCATCTGTATACACCACTGGGGCAGAGTGTATAGGAATACACAAATGTGTGTCAGGTGCTTTTACACTTTATACTATTGTGCTATGGATGCTGCTAATGTCACTGGGTGTCTATGAGCTATTCCATCTGCAGTGTGTCTTAATTATGGGTTTTGCAATGAGTACTGCAAGTGTGGGGCCTTTACTGTGGAGATCTACTTGCCTGCCTTGATTAATCTGTTGCCCTTTAATTCACTTTTAAACCTGGATCCCCTCCCATTATCAGGCATGCATCCACCTGCTGTCTTTCTTGTTTTGTACTTTCCCTTCCCAGTCATGTCAAAATGTGCCTTGTAGCTGATATACTGCAAATTGGCTTTGTTCTGCTTTGACACTTTAGTGTTTTCTTTGCAGTACAGCCCCTCCCCTTTCCTGTTCTGCAGGTAGCTGCTTGCAGCCTTGTTATCTGTTGTCAATGGCCCACTTTGGGCTCCTAGGTGTTAATTAGTCATTTGTACACCAATTTCACTGCTGCAGCATTTCCTTATTTCTTTCCTATATCCTTCCTGTTTCAACTGCAGTGTGCACTGCGCAAACCCGTTTACTGGGTTTATGTGCATTTTCGTCTCCGTTCACATGCATACTCAGTTATCTTGTGTATTCTCAGCTAAGCATAGCTATGGCCAGTTCAACATATCCCTATCCTGTGGCTTTGCCTAGCTAGGGGCAAACTGGTTTAGCAATGCTGCAATGTGCTTACAGCAATGGCAACACACCCCTCTCTTGATGTCTTCTTTATCTCAAGGGCACACATTGGTGTTATAATGCTATGCTGTGAGGTGCATCCTTACACTAGCAGGGAATCTGCGATTCACTATTACTCCTCTCATTTGCATGCATTGCCTATCACTGCCTCTTAGCAACCCTTGCGCCATAGTATGGTGTAGCATGCCTGCCATTGACTATTATGGGGAAATCATGATATGTGTTTCATTGTGGTTTTTGTCTATATTTTTTTATATTCCTTGCGATCCCCTTTGCACACCGCTGCCTTGGCTTCCACATCGCGATAGTGCGACTATATATATTAAATGTTAATTTTATATTTTGTACATTTTTGTTATGCCCATGGCTATATAATTAGCCATTGGCATATATTAACAATATAATACATGTGTTTGGTTGTGGCTCCGATTTTATGTTTGCAAAAATGTAAACCGTTTTCTACGGTTTCCATTTCTGCATGTTTACACTACGCCTACACCACTTCCTGAATCACTACATACCTTCATTTGCATGCTACACTGCAGCACATGGGGTAATTAGCATACAGGGCCTGGGAGTTGTGCGTGCATAGTGTACACAGGTAGTGCACGTGGAAACAGCTCGTACCTGAATCGCTCGGCGGCCATATTTGGTGTTAGAACGCCGACGCTATGCCTGCACCTGGTGCAAGCTTCATGAATCCCGGGGATTGTATGTGAAAGATGTATTTACACAATGTCACTGGAGACAAGGCTCTCACATAAAAGTACTCCTAATGTCAATAAGGTTGTCAGTAGTACACATGCTCCACCCATCACACACTATTCAAAGCAGACAAAGAGACCCACATATGATGAGGCACTTAAATATAACCTTCCTAAACCCCAAAGACCATCTAGATGAAGTACACATTACAAACACCCTCAGCAGCACCGAATGCGCATTTTCAAAAGAACACCCACATCAATACATACAGTCACATCTCATGGAGCCTCACCTTCTAAGTCCATAAGGTAAGCCACCACACAATCCAACATTCTGGTCATTGGATACTCCACTGTGAGACACACTGATGTCCCTATCACCAGGCTGAGCAAAAAGAAAGTCACAGTCAGTTGCTTATCAGGGTCAGGATCCACCATATTATGCACACACTGAGGTCATTGGACCACAAGAACCAGTATGACTTAGTCATAGTCCATGTTTGTGTAAATGGCATGAGGCATACCTCCCTAGATTATATGAAGAGAGACATTATGGAGCTGTTAAAATATGTGTCCCAGGTATGTCCTAGCACTGAGCAGCATTTTACCTTCTCCGGTGATGATGCCACACTATGAAGAAAAGATGACTGACTAATAATTGGCTTAGTTTCTGGTGTTATTCTAAGGGGCTGCAATATTTGTCACCATGGAAGGAGATGGTCAACAGATCACGCTGCTTTGCCAGGGATGGTCTGCACCTCTCCCCTCTAGGCTATTGAATATTAGCTAAAACATTGTCTTTCCTCTTAGTGCCTTTTTAGGCAATGCCAAACTGAAAGTACTTGTGACATAGCAAATCAAAGCCAAGAAAATCTAAACGTTTTACTGCTCAATGCTGACATCTGTGTGGTCACTCAGACATGGTTTAAAGCTGCAGAAACAACACCAACAGTGCAAGGTTATAATGTCTTCCACACCTTTAGACCATCTACAACACAGGCAGTGACTAAAGGTGGAGGTGTCTAAATTTACATCAAAAATAAATATACCTCAAGGCTAGTCAAACAAGATAATACACTTGAGCTTTTCCACATTCAAATTACCATAGGAAAAATCCAGTACCACTTCCTTGCAACCTATAGGTCCTCCTCTATGACCCAGAAAACCCACGCCATGTATTTAAACTTACTGGGAACACTCACCATCCAACCCAATACCATATTCATGGGTGACTTAAATTACCCAACTATTAACTGTGAATCATATATGACATTGAATGTACAGGCATAGAGATTCCTGGATTTTGTAAACACACCCTCCTTGTACCAGATTGTCAATACACCAAACAAGGGTGCAACCATACTGGATCTGGTCCTCACTAATTTGGGAGAGTGCTGCATAACATCTCTGGTAAGGTCAGACCACAAAATGGTCTCCTTTGAAGTAAAAATAAAACCTGGAACCCCAGCTAACCATGGAATATTCAGGAACTACTATAAGGCTAACTTCCTACTATTAAGTGATAACCTGACAAAGTTTCAAGCCTCCATAAACCCTGAGAGCACTGCTGCCTCTGCAGAACTATTCACAGAAACCATATACAAGCATGTTAATAGCTGCATAGAGGCAGCTGTACCCACCAGAAAGAAGTACAGAACAAACTCAAAAAAAAAAAAAAAATAGCCAACCTGGTGAAATCACAACAGCAATAGGCTGTATAACAGAAGAAAGAAAATCATGGCAAAAATGAGGAGGTGTAGCACCCAGTAGGGTAAAATCACTTTCATCAAACTAAATGAACACCTCAGAAGACAAATAAAGTCTATGAAAGCCAAATCTGAAGTAAATTTGGCCACCCAGGTCAAGGACAACCACAAAGCATTCTTTAGCTATGTCAACAACCTCATATGCATTACACTGTTATATGCAGAGATAACTGTATACTGATCCAGAAGATATAACAAACCTATTGGCTGACAAATTCATCTCCAACTTTACTCCTCTCTCCCCCTCAACTTTCTCTCAGGAAATGCCATCAATATAACTCCCCCTACTATTACTAGTGAACAGGTCCTTAATGCTCTTTCTAAACCCAAGAACACTGCATCAATGGGCCCAGACAATATTGCAAGATGTCTTCTAAATAGCATGAAACATGAACTATCAGGCCCTCTGGAATTTCGATTTAACTGTACCCTCCACGCAGGCTTCGTACCTTATGAATGGAGAACAGTAATTGTCATCCCTCTGCACAAAGGTGGGCCATCTACAGACTATAGAAATTATAGACCCATAAGTCTCACTAGTCTCATATGCAAAATCATGGAAAGTAATATCATGGAAATGATCAATAATAACATAGGAAACCTCCAGATACTGGACCCAACTCAATTTGGGTTCGTCAAGGGGAAGTCATGCCTACTCAGCCTGGTGGACTTCTTTGAAAAGGTCACCAAAGCAATGGATGAGGGCAAAATGGTTCACACTGCTTCCTTGACCTGGCCAAGGCATTTGACACAATACCCCGCTCATGCATGGTTGACAAACTTAACAGGTTAAGTACAAACCTTTATGTCATTCAATGGATAGCCAGCTGGCTCACAGATGGGACCCAAAAATTAAAACTGGAGAGTCCATATCTACAAAGAGGCCAATCACAAGTGGAATCCCTCAGAGATCAGTCCTGGAATCCCCTTATTTTGGCATTTACTTCTCTGAAGTCAACTCCAATGTCAATGGTCTCTGGCTGACTAAATTTGCAGATGATTGCAAATTATGAGCTGTCATTGAGTCCCCCACCAAAAGATATGTTCTCCAGAAAGGGGTGACACACACAGATAACTGGTGTCAGAGTCATGGACAAAAACTAAACATCAAGAAATGAATAACAGTATCCTTTGGAAAGTCATTCACCCCTAACATATTACTCCATATTGTTGTTTGTTTAGCAAATGGCTATCAGTGTTTGTGCTATTTTATTTCAATATCTGTAATTATTGTAGAAGTAAATAAGAAAGCAGTATGCACACTGACAGGTTAGAATGGCATTTATGGTAACGGGAGAAATAGCCAGCTAATAGAACTCTAGAATGACTCAGTTGGGGGCTACTGCAGGGGAAAGGGGTAGAGAATTGCCACAGGAGGGGCTGTTCTGGGAGGGCCTGATTGATTACTCTGCCTAGGTCCCTATTTGACCTTGATCAGGCTCTGGATGTAACCTGTGTGATGAAAAAGAACTACCTTGCAATAGAGGATATGTGGTGATCAAAGGACCATTAAACACAAGCCCTCTTCAGGTAGAATGAAGGACTAAGGCTCATATTTAGCAAGCTACTTTGGTGCCTAGGGTGAAAGGTTAGAAACTTCCCTTTTAACTTAACTTGTTTTTATTGTTGTTGGTGTTGTAGTGATGTAGAGGACTAACGTTAAGAAGGTGGTATGGGCTGAGGCTACACAGTTTGAATCTCCATCTCTTTTGCATTAACTTCTTTTTTCCCAGGATTTAAGGAAATATGCAAGAGTGCTCATGTATACAATGGTAGTGCAGATGGCTAAATCTCTACTAAAGAACTATTAGTGAATGCTGAAGATATAGAACTTTGATCATTTTAAGTGCCTTTATGAGACAGTATAAAGAGTATACCTGGTGTCTAGCATTTCCCCCACCCCACACCTTTTCTGCTGCAAAATGAACCCTTCAAAAATGTATTTCCTCTGTCTGTGTTTTATATATATATATATATTAGATATATATGTAGATATATATTTTGTTTTTTATTGTCTGTCTCTCTCTCTCTACACACACACACACACACACACACACACACACACACACACACACATATATATATATATATATATATATATATATATATATATATATATATACATATTCTATTTATCAAGTAAAATTAAATTATTTAGGTTGCTATGTTAATGAGGTGCATTGTTTTGTGATTGTTGTATTTTTAGCTGATCCTTTTCTACTTTTTGATATTATTCTTACCAAGCATGTTGATGTGCATTGATGCTGACTTTTTTTGCATTTTACTTTGTTTGTGAATTATTTTATACTTCAAAGTAATTTTCTTTATACCACATTTTATTATCTTTGTTGAGTATGTATTCTGAGTATTTTGGATATACACTGCTTTAAGATATCCACTCATTATTAGCAAAGGAAGTCATAAAAAGTGAGTCTTACCTGTAAGAGATCATCCCTACAGTGCAGATTATCACACTCATTTCCTCAATTTTCAAAGTCGCCAGTAATGATTACTTTTGTAATCATAAAGGTACTGTAACATTTTTTTCACGTTTCTTCACCAAGGTTATTTAAATTATTCATATTATTTTTAGGGCTATTGGACAATCTGTGAGTTAGGTTCACATAGAGATAGCTACTTGTAGCCTCTTTAATGTTATTTTTGTGTTCACAGCTACACAGCTTTTAAAATGTTATTTTAGTATGTTTTTGGTTTTTCCCCCAGGGTTTACTTAGCTATATTTTGTTCTTGTTTAGTACTGCAGTAAAATGTTATGATGTTGCAGCTACAGTAGAGAGTCGATTATCCAAACGTTCATTATCTTATTTATTCATTTATTATTTATTTACATTTATTTACTGGGGTGGTCCACTGGGCTAAAAAGTACCCATTTTCAGTGGAGGCCTGGGGAGAAAAGCTCCACATACAAAAGAAATTTAAATACAATCACATTTTCTGCATACATAGATAACTTAAAAAAACAGACATAGAATCTTATCATACATTTCTAGCTAGAATAACAAAGGCAGTATATATTATATACAAAATATACAGAGTACAATATATCATCTGCTTTGGATACTATACAGTGAAAACAGCAAGAGGTAGTTACATAACTCTTAAGCAGAGCGGAGAAAAAAGTTTTATCTGAAATGTCAGTTATCTGAATGCAGCCTTTCAATGTTTTCGGATAGAAAAAAATCATAAATTCTGAAAATGTGAATGTTATACATATTCGATTGTGTGTGTCTTTTGAGCTTGTAACCTGCTTGTGTGTGAAAAATATTCTTTATTGTCTACTGGAATCACTGAATGGTTGAAAAGTATATTTCCTGCATGCAGCAAAAACAAAAATTAGTTTTTTATTCAGTTCAAGGTATGTTTGATTATCCAAACAGTTTGATTATCCAAACTATCCTAGGCCCCATTTAGTTTGGATAATCGACTCTCTACTGTATGGGTATGACTGTCAGTCTGTGTAGGATTTCAAACAGAGGATACTGCCACATACACAGTTCTTGGCTTACATTCTCTTTTTTTTTTTTTTCGCTGCCATAATGTGCAGTTCATGTATCGCTTGTATTGCTCTGTATTATTATATTGTCCTTATAAAACTTCCTGCCTTCCTGACAGACAGACCTGCCTAAAGCATTCTTTATTCAACATAATAAAAAATTGTTGTTCATCATCAGTTGCCAAGTTCTTTTTACATTTATGGCACCTGTTAACCTTGGACTGTTTTATATCTGCCCGTTCTTTTCTTTTGCCTTAATTCTTTCATTATTTTTTCTTTTCCTTTTGATTATTGTTTCATCTCCTCACCATTCTTGCCAATTTAATTTTTAACCTATTCTCATCTTTTCTGTCATACATGCATATCATCTCTCATATATTGTAATCTGGTTCCTTTGAATTTGACTTGCGTATTTTATACTTTATTCATTGATTTGAATGTAAACATATTGAGGCAAAGACACGTGTCATGCCATTTCCTAGAAAAAAAGAGTTCTATGTGCTCCTGCAGGTGTATTTATTCCATCCTTACATTTATTTAATATTTATGCATTTTCTTATTTACTTACATAATTACTTACTTACATTTGGTTTTATTTACTCTCTTACTTAATGATTTACATGTTAAATGTGTTTAGCAGCACATGCCGCTGATCTCAAAGGCCTTTTTCAAACACAGGCTAGGTTTTAAACAAAATAGCAGTAAATAACAGAAGTAAAAGGCAGAGATTAAATGTAGACATTGTATTAATATTTGTTCAATACAAAAAAATCACAACATGCAACATATTTTATGTTAACATAAAAACAAAAAATTGAAGGAAACAATCTACCCCATCTCTTTGAGGTTACGTATTGCATTTACACAATCTTCTTGTTTCACCTTTTTGCATTCCCATTTTAAATTCCACTTGTGCCACATGGATCATTTTAACTCTTTGTGCTTTCTCCTTCTCTCTTTCACAGGAACTTTTAAGGTGCTTCACTCTTTCACTAAGAATTATTTCTTGTTTCCAACTTGAACTGATTCCCCATGCTTCTCTATTTATGTCATGTATAGATCCTTGGCCCAATTCATTAACAGCTACACTAAGTGTGGCGCACTGCCAACATGATAGTGTCCTGTTTGGTATTCATTAAATGGCCTCTGCTGCTGTTATTATGCTGTGTGCACAACAGGTTTTTAATCAAGGTGTTGCTCCTGCTGCTGCCAGACCTTGGGCAAGAAGAAGAATGGTGTTTAGACCACGTTTGACTTATCATGCAAAACACTGGAGGAAATATGTAATCTGTGTTGCCCCCACCTCAGATCCCAGGGAAATTGTGAACAACCAATCCCAGCAGAAACAAAGATATACTAGTTATTGGTACTTTCCTAGAGACCCACAGTGAGTAAACTGAGATGTCACAGGCATCAGCCTTTAGAATATTGCATTAGTTTTTACATGCAATGCTACAACATGCAAGGGATCACATATGTTTTCCACATATCCCACAGGAGAAAACAAGGACCATGAAGGAATTCTATGCAGTAGTACTCTTTCCTGAAGTGTTGGGGGCCATAGATTGAACACACATAGAAATAAAAGCCTAATCCAGTGAACAAGGAAGGAGGTACATCAACAGAGAAGGCTTCCACTCTACAAACTGTCAGGTTGTTTGTAATGCTCAAGTCATCATCTGCAACATCTGTGCAGGTAACCTAGGCAGCTTTCACATCTCACACATATGGTAATCCTATGATCTGTGAACCAGGTTTTCCTCAAGGGCAGCTAATGGGGGATGCAAGTTATGCACTTAAGCCCTTGCTCATGACATCCATGAGAAACCCACACAATCTCACTAAGCGTGGACAGAATGAGGCCCATGCAGAAACTAGGAATATCATAGAATGTGTGTTTGGATTGCTCAAATCAAGGTTCCAGTGTCTAGACACATAAGGAGCTACAATGCAGTATGACCTAGACACCTCTGCCAAAATAATTACAGTCTGTGCCATGCTACACAGTATAATTCTTAGGAAACAGCTTTAACAAGGACAGCAAGGGGCAGGACCTCAGTTTCAAGGACCACAGGCAAAGCCAACAGAAGTAGTAGCAGCAGATACAGATGAAGAGTCTGAGGGAGAACTATCAGCAGTAGATGGTGCTGTAGAGAGAGGTGTGCATAGTATGCCCTGGCTTTAGCTAAGAGCCAAAGGGCAGCACAAACAATCACTACTTAGATCAAAGCTTTATATTTATTAAAACAGTTGTCTAACAAATTTGGTATCCTTTACTTAACTATGTAATGGTTATGTTCTGATAGCATCAGATGGGGACAGCCCCAAGGATACAATTGTTACCTACAGTAATGACAAGGTACAGAAAATAAGAAGGCTACATAACAAAGTGCTCTCATGTGGAAGTATTTGTATACCCCTAAGCACAGCCTTTGCCTGAGGTGTACATTTATGTGAGTAAAATCTCCTATGCCTAATTTTTCAATATATACTTATGCATTCTAACCAATACTGTGCATCAATCATTTCAACTGACCACTTTCTATAAAACACAGAGCAGGTCAATTGCGCCCTCATTTGCACAACTGTAGCTGAAAAGGTGCACAAAACAGTAGTGTGACCACTACTACTGTATGGTACAAAAACCTGGGCAGTAAAGGCAGAAAAGATGAGAAAGCTAGAGGTGATAGAAGTGAAGTGCCTGAGAAGGGTGGTAGGATGCACACTGTAGGACAGACAGATAAATGAGGACATAATAGCAGAAGCCAAAGTAGCTCCAATTGCAGAAAAGATCAAAGAGAACAGATTG
>NC_056731.1:1375677177-1375707177 GCF_019279795.1 Protopterus annectens
TGCTGGATAGAAATTATATACTTGTCATGTATATTAGAGGGATGCAAATGAAAATGCTGTGCTCCATAATGATTTTCCAACTAATCCAGTCAAATTGGTGAAAGGTAGGAACAGATCTGAGCAAGTGATTGCATTGTAAAATAACAGAAATTGAAACCAAAGAAGCATGCAATGCATTTGAAAGGATCATTGTGCTGGATCCTCATACTGCCCTGCATTGTATTTTTCTGGCTGCCTAAAAAAGTTAGTTGATGGCTCTTCTACTTGTGTCTAAGGTATAGCCATACTGTCAAAATGTTTAACTTAGATTTGCCCCAGTCACACAGATTGTTGATCGTTTGCCAGAAGAAGAGATGGTTACCTAGTAGGCTAACCTTGTGTATATTTATTGAATTGTGATTCTACAGCTACGCTCAGCTGTCTGTAGTGGTGCCAGTACATGGAGTAGTTGTCCAAATCAATCTAATTAGACATCTTGAAAGCATGCCTTGCTTGTCTGTGTATCTTATATGCCTTAAGTGCACTGAACAATTATGGTGCTGGATGGCTAGTCAGTTGTCCTGGATGGCTAGTCAATCATCAGTGCCATCACAAGATATGTTTGAAAAATCAGAACAATAATACAGTTTACCCTAGGAGAGGTAACTGTTTTTCTATCAAGTTAGTTTATATTGCTATGTGTGGCACTTGTAGCTCTTTCTATATTGGGAAGACTGAGAGGCTTCTCAAGACAAGAATTTATGAGCATTTGTACAATATAAAAAAATAAAAAAGTTACAAATGCTTTGTATAAACACAGTATGACATGTAATGATTATACAGGTTTTTATTTTGCTATTTTAGATTTAGTTCATTTGGAAGCCAGAGCTGGAGACTGGCAAAATCTATTATTGAAAAAGGAATTGATGTGGCAGCTGAGGCTTGCAGCAAATTTTCCCCCTGGCTTAAATGAATGTTTGAATTTGGCACCAATTTTGAAGGAAAGGGCAGAACAAGTTTAAGTAAAAAAAGAAACAGTAGACATTTGTATATACATAATACATATTTATTTACTTGTGATATCTGAGCCTTTTTTCCTTGTACGTATTGTACCATTATAATGTTTTAAGAACATACAGAATTTTACTGAATTTTATTTGATGTTATAAATTAACCTTTGGTATTTTAAATCTTAATTAGGTTATTGGACTTGTTAATTGTTTAAATTTTTGGACCAATCACTGACTAGTAGTTCATATATTAAAGCAGGGTTTTATCTTTTGTATTAAATTCTGATGAAGTCAAGTTTTAACTGACGAAAGCGCTCAATTTGGTATTACAATAAAGAAAGTATTGGACTCACAACGAATAGTGCTTCTTTTGGGTTTCATAGTTTTTTACAAGCACTATTGCACCTTTATTTGGTTCAATCATCAGTGCCAGACTGGTAGTATATTTTGTAAAGAGGGAATAGATGATTTTTCTAAGAATTGAAGAGTGGTACTGCAATCATGTTGTAATATAACAGAGCTCCAGTCCATATATCCATGTTTATTCAGGAGTTCTGGAATTTTTAGCATACAAACTCTACTTTAGAAGATGGAGCTTCAGTGGGAGCCTTCTTCATAGAAAACTCATGACCCAGACTCTCTGAGATATTTGTTGGTCTAGATGGATATGTTTACCAGTCCAAGGTTGTAGGCAGTGCAGCAATTTCTATTACAGACAGGGGGTGCTCTAACAAAAGGGCAGTGACTAGAGTAATTCAATTAGGACATCAATGAATACTGAATTGCCAATAATTATGCAGTTTGGTTGGAGTGCAGGAGCAATGCAAGTTAGAACAATGGATAACATGCACATAATGATGTAGGTGCAATGAATGCTATACCTAAGGATAGTTTGAGGTAACCACCTATTTTTATAGCAGCTAGTTTGGATCTATAGCAAAGATAGGAGATGGTGGTAGAACTAGTGAAAGGGTATGCAAGTTGTCTCTAGCAGCACTTGTCATTTCCTCTGCTCATCAGATCTTTGATTCTAGAAAATAATATAAAATGAAATAAAGTACAACGCACTGCTTTCTAGCTTTAGTCAATATTCAATAAACATTATAATAGAAATCCAAGGTTCTAAACAAGTGTATTTATTTCTTATACTCAGGCATTCACTATGACAATGTTGATGCTTACCACTTGTTTGCCATGTTGTGTGCCAGGCAAGGGTTGGGTTACACAATCCTTGATAGATACAAGAAATGGGTGTTACACTAAAATAATTCATCAAGATGATGGTGGTAAGCTTTGATGTTATCCACTGGATGTATAGTGATGTGTTGTTATTTTATTGCCATTTAGGTGTTGTAAAAAGTGCATAGAAAATCAATAAATGTGAGTCTTCAGACTGGAACTGATGTAATGAATGAGGAATATAAAACAAATGCAAGTTTGGGGTAGTTGAGCAGAATACAGAATTTGGTCATTCCTTTAACTCCACAGACAATCAGAGACTTGTAAATATCTGACTGTAGATCTTTAACATTATGCCTTATAACTGCATCTCTCAGCTGCATTTGCTGGAGCCCTCCAACTTTACTTCATAGATCTCTGCCCTCTCAGCTGTGCAGCTTTTATGCAAGACAGTCTGATATCTTCTCTTTCAATGGCTGAAATGAAAAGCCAGTGAGAGAGAGAGAGAGAGAGAGAGACTTCTGGAGCTTATCACCATCAGAATGGACCAGTAACACACAAGCACTTTAGCATTGCATAGTCTTTAAAACTGGTAGTGCAGTGCTAAAGAGGTAACATTGCCAATTCAAACCAGTGTGTAGGGTGGATCTAGGAAGTGCATTTGTAGTGTGCGCGCGCGTGTGTGTGTGTGTGTGTGTGTGTGTGTGTGTGTGTGTGTGTGTGTGTGTGTGTGTGTGTGTGTGTGTGTGTGTGTGTATGCATGACAGAAAGAGAGAGAGAGAGTGTGCTGCAGAAGGCATAGCCCTTCTCTGTCTCACAGCTGTCTCAGATTTTGCTGGACATCATTAATTTTGCCTCATATTTTCCCTCAGTCCCTTATAAAAGCTAATTTTCTGGTAAACTGATTTTTATAGCCAGTAAATAATGCCAGTAATTTAAGAGTTTTACTTAGCATAAGGCGGTGGTGGTGCTGCGGTAGCGTTGTTGCCTCACAGTTAGACGTTGCCCGTTCGATTCTCAGTTAGACCATCTTCTGTGTGGTGACATGCGTGAATGGGCGTTCCTTCGTTGAAGGTTGTGCGTTAGGCCCAGCAAGCCAGCACATAAAAATCTACTGCCAATCATTAGCGGACTGGAGTTCCGCTGTGGCGACCCCTAACCGGGAAAAAGCCGAAAGACACAAACAAACTTAGCAATTATGACATAAACATAATACATTGTTTTACATATTTTACCTGTGAAGAACCACCACAGCTGTTTGCTCTACTAAGATCAGGTATACAGTTCCCATGCTGATACAGAACCTATCCTGTTCTATTAAATTATTAAGTGAATTTGAGTAATATTTCAAATTTATTGCTTTTCTGGGGCTTTATCTCTGTATTAGTTTGGACTTTGGAATTCTTGAGTAAAGAATTTGAACAGTATTTTAATCTGTTCCTCATAAAATGTATGGTTTTCAGGCAATTTTTTGCAGATTGCAGTCATTTATTAATGGCAAATATATGAGTTTCAGACTCCATAATATTCAGAAGAAAGTGATTGCTAATGCAAAGCTTATTATTCCATCAATTTTCTAAGTATGCAAAGGCAATATTTAAAATCTGTTCTTGACTTTGGATCTTTGTAGTTCTTAAGATAAGAAGTCAAGAGGTGAGGCTACACTGTGTAGTTCTGACAGCTATAAACTACAGTATATCTAAGATGTACACAGTAATACAAGCGGCTGTGATTGTTGGTCATATGTGTGGGTGTCTGTATGTGTGTGTAAGAGTGAAAAAGACATACCCTGGGATTCATTAAGATCTGCACAACATGCAGGAATAGTGCAGGAGCTGCTGCATGCAATATGTCCACCAAGTGATTCAGTATAGAGCTCCCGGGACGTGCACGTGCACTCCCACACTATTCATGCACAAACACCACTGCCTTATGCTAATTACCTCATTTGCTGGTGAAAACCATGCAAATGAGGTGAAATAGCAATTCAGCAAGCAGGTAAGTGTTCGTGGAGGAATAGTGTAACCTGCAGAAATGTATTCAGTTACTAGCTGAATACATTTCTGCAAATAAGAAAACGGAGGCATGACAGCCTCAAATAAAGCATGTATTCCATTTATTAGGCATGCCAATGGCTAAATATATGGCCATTGGCATGAAAAATAGTTTACATTTTTTTAAATAAAACTTTTTTTGGCTGATCTCAGCCATTTAAGCATAGGACAGTGGTGCCCAAATGGGATTGTGATGAACATTTAAAAAAAAGGGGAAAAATCAATTTTGAGAGAAATCTGCATTTTGCCATTATAGTCAATGGCATGCAGAATGAAAACAATACCAGGGAATAGTGGTTGCTAAGGGGAAAGGCCCAGTGTAAGTGTGGTAACTCAGAAGTAAGGCAGTGGTGTATGCAAATGAGGGGATTTATACTGAATCACAAGTTTCTTCTAAGTGTCAGACTGCACCTAACCATGTAGGTGCTCTAACACCATGGTGTAGACAGGAGGAGCAGCTAACATGAAAAAGGGATGTGTCATGCTTGCTGTAAGCACATTAGAGCTCAGTGGCTTGTATTTGCCCTTAGTGTGTCTGAGGCTGTATTTTCCTATTCCATGAAATGCAGAGTGTGTTCGAGTCCAGAGAGGGCCAGTTCTGCTTAAAAGTGTTTACTTTAGCTAAACATGTGTGTGCGGCGTGCACCCAACCTAAAACAAAAAAAAAAAAAAAAAAAGGAAAAAAAACACAGGGGATAGCAGAACTGTTTTTACATTTGAGCACCGGGAATGCACGGCACACATCAGGGCTTAAACGTGGAGGAAATGGAAAGGGGATACTGCAGAAGGAAGGCAATGAAGGAGAACAACCATAGCTGGCAGGTGGAATGTATCAGAATCAGCCAATTACACAGGCAGCAGACCAGAACACTACTACAAACTATGCAAACACCTTTCAGTCTGTTTTTTCCACAAACTCTACACCACTGGTGTACACATTCAGGGGAATTTTAAACTGACGAAACTAATAAAACATGTTAGGGGCTGCTGTTGCTTTGATCTATCAATATGTGCTAGAGACTGTGGGTGGTGAGGAGGATAATGCTGACAACTAGCTCAGACCAAGGAGGAGGAGAAGAGTGGTCAGACCCAGGGTAACCTACCAGGGGCTACATCATCCGGAGATAATAGAGAACTACTGGGTGGATAGGGACATACTTCAGCAACTTGTTGAGCTGTGCTGGTGTCACCTCAGATCCAGAACCAACAGAGGGGGACCCATCCCAGTGGATACCAAGGTATGTGTAGCCTTAAGAATGCTAGCTACAGGTACTTTCCAAAGACCAACTGGGGATACCATGGGGGTCTCCCAGGCATCTGTGTCCAGGATACTCCACCAGTTCCTGGATGCCATGCGACTGCATGCCGCTGAGCACATTTACTTCCCCAGCACCCAAGAGGACAGGACCAGCAATATGCATCTCTTCCATTGTGTAGCAATATACCTAGAGGTATTGGGTGCCATAGACTGCATGCACATCCACATCAAAGCACCACCCAGTGACCAGGGTAGGATCTACCTAAACCGCAAGGGGTTCCACTCCATCAACTGACAGGTCATGTGTGATGCCTAGGATATTATCATAAATGTGTGTGCTGGCAGCCCTGGAAGCTATCACAACTCCCACATCTGGCATTTGTCACAGCAGTACTGGGAGTTTGCCAGTGAGGACATCCCATATGGTCATCTGGTGGGGGATGCTAGCTATGCACTGGAACCGTGGATGATGATACTCATCAGAAATGCATACACACCCACACAAGAACGCCATAATGACGCACACGCACAAACCAGAATCATTATAGAGTGTGTGTTTGGGATGCTCAAGTCACGGTTCCACTGCCTTTACATATCCGGTGGAGCCTTGCAATACTCTCCAGCCACATGTGCACACATGTTCATAGTATGTGCCATGCTACACAATATGATCCTGTGGAAACAGCTGCAGCAGGAACAAAATGGGGAAGGGCCACACAGCCCCCCACCATTGCCAAGGTCTCCACAGGCACAGAGGGACTCAGAGAAGGAACATCATGAGCCTGCCCCTGTAGGCAGATGGAGGCATGCCCAGTATGCCCTGTCCTTGGCAAAGAGGCAATGCATAGCACATACACTGACACTGTTGGACCCAAGGGACTGATCTCTCTCTCTCTCTGACTCGCACACACAGTAACATGGATGGCAAACAACACACCACCTATACCCTACCATGAATAAGCAGTGTACTGTGTGCATCCGACATAGTCAGCCCTCGAGCACCATCCTCACAACAGCCTCAGGCACCAAGTAAGTCAGTCTCTTTAACAAAATTAATGAATGGACTGGAATGTTCAGATAGCATATCTATGATATTGAATCAAGCATGCAAGGGAATGGGGTGGTTTACTGGGATAAAAGCAAACAACTGGCAGCTCTGTGGGGCAGCAGAACGTGTATTCCCAGTACTGGCCTACCCACACCATGCAATTCCACCCTAGCTGACAAATACCACTGCAGTATATGTGGTGAGCCAAATTACTGGGGGGGGGGTCATAGGTCACATGCATGGATGTCAAAGTGGGGTCCATACCCAACCCCAGCCTCACCCAGCAGATCAGCTGTTGAAAACCATACAGAAATGCCTGGCAAAGGCTCCCACATGACGACATCCATGAAATCCCCTCCCACAGACTTTTACTCAGTGATATCACAGCAGGTATAGCAGTGGCAGTATGGCTTTGAAATGTAAGAAGTTGAAACTACAAATATCTATGCCAGAACAATCTGACCTGTGGTCGATACTGTTATGCCTGTAGTCTGAAAGATAGGGCATGCCACTATGCTAAATGGGACCAAAATGTTAAGCAAATATCAGCACAGTCCATTTAAATGTGTATTGTGTACAGATGTGTCACCCCCCCCTCATAGTCCCATAGAAATGCAGCAACA
Organism: Protopterus annectens; assembly: GCF_019279795.1. Taxonomy (NCBI): domain Eukaryota; kingdom Metazoa; phylum Chordata; order Ceratodontiformes; family Protopteridae; genus Protopterus; species Protopterus annectens. The sequence goes on from NC_056731.1 coordinate 1,375,684,329, forward strand.
TATCCCTAGCCTTAAGCAGCATCCAGCCATCAACTAGAGTGATGGCTCAACACAAACAGAAAGCAATTATCAGTAACACCCACAGTCAACTTACTGGTGCCATCCCAGGGATGTCCACTGCTGGCAGCCTGGGAACATATCAGAATGCATTGCCTTGCTACAGATCTCCTGCATCTGTCACACCTGGCCTACAGGCCTGTAGCAAATGCTCATGCCTCACCCACAGTGCCCTGTTAGGGAGTGTCATGGGGTCCATAACAACAACATAACACAGTATAAAAAAGGCAAAGAAAGGCCATGCTGCTAACTGCTAGGAGAAAACCTGACAGTGTCAGAGAGCCAGAAATCTGACCAAAGCCATGAATAATGGGGTAAAAAAGGTCCAAAGAGAAGGACACCTTTGAAATACTGCTCTATTAATGTAATAAAGTTGAAGTAATGATTGTAGTAGCATGGAATGTCTGATGTGTACGAAGTCAGAAATTTTAATGTCAAATGTCAATAATATCTGACTTCAACTCTGAGTGAATTGCAAAACACTTTTCCTTGAAAACCACACTCGTTTGCGTAACCAGCAAGATATATGACATGAATGTGGACATTCTGTGGTACTCTGTACAGTCAATAGGCAGGGCTAGGAGTCTAAACATGGAAATGCACTCATTGCAGGCAGTCCTAACCCTGGAAGATGGTGACATGTCTGCACCCACAGCCTTGGGGAGTAACACACCCTTCTCTGATCACTCATCCTATGCAACATCCTGACCCCAAAGTGAGGCCAGCCAAGCAAAATGAGGTGGGCCATACATATAATGTCAGACAAACACACACCTCCAGGCTGGTCAAACAGTCTGACACACACAAGACCCTCCAAGTGCAGTCAACCTTTGAGCAGACCCCTATGCAAAGCACTGGTAGCTATAGGCAAACATATATTACCTAAGACACCCCCATATCTTATCCCCTACAAATCTATCTGGAGTCCGCCTGTCACCCTGATCCTGTCTCACTTATATATCCAACTGTGGACTGGAAATCAGACCAGGGCAGAGCAGAAATGCACAGAGATTCCACCATTGTAATATATCACCAAGGTGCTGGACTGTTTCCACAGCTCCAGCAGTCAATTGCTTTTAGGCACACCTCTCAACAGGCTGGATTGTGCAAGAATGCATAGCATTTGGCCCATAATTTTGGTGTGTGCATCACCCACCCTGTATTCCTCTGGTAAATCACTGTGATAATCTGAGGAGGTATGTCATGAGGTACTGAAACAATACATGACAGTGTCAGACAGCATATATGTCAGATGTCTGCTAAAACAAGCCCTGTAACCCTAGCAACCCATACATTACTGAGAGAAATAGTCACAATCACCATATGGCCCATTGTCCCCCCATTTTGATAGGCTGTCTCCAGATATCCTGCACCAACAGGTTGAGAGGTATGGCTGTAGCACAAAATAAACTGGACTGGAGTACAACAATTACTGGAATTGAGTCCCACATGTACTATAGAAGGTCACACTGGGCATATTCATATACTTGTCATGTGTGCACACCCTTAAACTAATACTTTGTTGAAGCACCTTTTGATTTAATTACAGCATTCAGTCTTCTTGGGTACACACCTGCCTTCAATTAAAGAGATTCTGATTAACCCCAAATAAAGTTCAGCTGTCCTAGTAGGATTTTCCTGACATTTACTCAGTTGCCTGCTACATCAAAAGCCATGGTCCACAGAGAGCTTACAAAGCATCAAAGGGATCTCATCCTTGAAAGGCATCAGTCAGGAGAAGGGCACAAATAATTTCCACAGCATTGGGTATACCATGGAACACAGTGAAGACAGTCATAAAAAGTGGAGAAAATATGGGACAACAGTGACATTGCAAAGAACTGGACGTCCCTCCAAAATTGATGAAAAGACAAGACAAAAACTGGTCAGGGAGGCTGCCAAGAGATCTATAGCAACACTGAAGGAGTTGCAGGAATTTCAGGCAAGTACTGGTTGTGTACTACATGTGGCAACAATCTCCTGTATTCTCCATATGTCTGGAATAGGATTGCAAGACGGAAGCCTTTTCTTACACAGAAAAACATCCAGACCTGGCTAAAATTTGCAAAACAAAGAATTAAGTCTCCCAAAAGCATGTGGGGAAAATATATTATGGTCTGACAAGACCAAGGTTGAACTTTTTGGGCACAATTCCAAAAGGTACGTTTGGCACAAAAAACAATGTTTCGCATCACCAAAAGAACACCATCCCCACAGTGAAGCATGGTGGTGGCAGTATCATGCTTTGGGGTTGCTTTTCTTCAGCTGGAACAGGGGCTTTAGTCAAGGTGGAGGGAATTATGAACAGTTCCAAATACCAATAACTTTTGGCCCAAAACCTTCAGGCGTCTGCTAGAAAGCTGAAGATGAAGAGGAATTTCACATTTCAACATGACAATGACCCCAAGCATACATCCAAATCAACAAAATAATGGCTTCACCAGAAGAAAATTAAAGTTTTGGAATGGCCCAGACAGAGCCCAAACCTAAATTCAATAGAAAATCTGTGGGGTGACCTGAAGAGGGCTGTGCACAAGAGATGCCCTCACAATCTGACAGATTTGGATCACTTTTGCGAGGAAGAGTGGGCAAATATCGCCAAGTCAAGATGTGCCATGCTGATAGACTCCTACCCAAGAAGACTGAATGTTGTAATTAAATCAAAAGGTGCTTCAACAAAGTATTAGTTTAAGTGTGTGCACACAGAACAAAGTATTAGTTTAAGGGTGTGCACACTTAAGTAACAAGCATGTTGTACATTGTTTTTTATATTTTTCCCCTAACAGATTTGTTTGTTTTTCAATTGAATTGCACAGGTTATAGGTCAAATTAAAGGTGGGAAAAGTTTTGAAATTATTTATTGTGGTCTAATTTTTTATATCACAAAAAACAGGCATTTTAACAAGGGTGTATAAACTTTTTATATCCACTGTACTTTGGAAACTCAATACACTATGAGCTCTGTGCCACCTGTGATAACTTCATAATAATGTACTACCACTAACTAGATGAGTAGGGATTTCAAACCTAACACTGGCAATTGTGACTTTGTGTGTGTGTGTGTGTGTGTGTGTGTGTGTGTGTGTGTGTGTGTGTGTGTGTGTGTGTGTGTGTGTGTGAGCAGTATTCTCTGTGTGTTGTGCCAACACAATACCCTCTGGGTGTGTCGGATTTACAAATCTGAGATGTGTTCCACCCACTGCACTTACCATTATCCACTGTATAAGAGCTGCTGATGTCAGCCACCATACAGGCCTCAGTCCTATAAGTTACATGGCACATGCAAAAACTGTTATACAGACCTGTTAATTGTGTACAGCTGTACCCTAGATATAACACACTCAATGTGTTACCACACTGCCATACTCCTTGTAGATAATGTCTGCAGGGCCACATCCTGCTGACACATAGACACCTAGAAGACAATTCTGTCAGCGTTAATAACACCAATAATGCATCATGGCTGGACAGCTACACACTGACATGAACCATTGAACATGCTGGCTAACAACACTTTACACAGCATTACATTGCTAAACTGTACTAAATTCACCCTGTGCATCAGACCCATATTAGCATGTCCCTGCATCGATGGTATGGATGACAGGGATGTGGCACAGGTATCATCATATGCACAGGGTGTGGTGTGGGTTTGCCAGAGGCCTAGGCTGGGGCATTTGGTTGACATCATGTGTGTGTGTGTGTTTTGGGGTTGTTCATTAAATGGTCCATGCAGAGGTAGTGTATGGAAGTCTGGAGGTGACCTGGCTGTGATGGTGATGTGTGTGTGTATGGATGCACACAATCATGCCATGTGACTGCCCTACACAGGGGTATGTTGGACAGCTGTGGACCATACATGGCAGGGTGTGCAGTTCACTGTCTCTGGCCATGGACATGGGAACTGGGTCTGCCAGGGGACCCACTAGCAGGACCAGGCACAAGGCCAGATGCACAGTACTACTCCCCAATGGTGACTGCTGTCTGCTGGATCCACATCCCTGTTGGGACTGGCCAGAACCATGTGCCCATGGCCTGCTGCATTGTGGCATGGAGAGTGACTCCCTGCAGTTGTGCTGCTGGTACTGCCACTATGGGAGAGAGACGCTGCATGGCCACATGGAACCTCAACTGTTCGTGCTGCTGTCCTACGTCCACATGGCCGATGGACAAATCCCACCACATGCTCTATCACAGACATTCCACATTCAAGGATTGACATTCCATGGTTGAGGATTCCCACCATCTCACTCAACTATCTATCCATGACCTCAGCATAATAACGGTGGGCATCAGCATGATCATGGAGGTTGTCACGCATAGCAGGAAGAGTGGCATTCATGACCCTGAGAAGCTGTCTTGTGTTACATTCACTACATGCCTGTGTCTCCATGATGGTCTGAAACATATGTCTGGTGACGCTTGCTGTGGCACTTGTGACAGGGGCATGATGGGCAGCAGTCCCCCTTTGAGTATTCCTGCCTGTCCGCCTGTGTGGGACCTCACCTGTTATTTGGCTATGGCTGGTGTCTACAGACACACTTGCCATAATCAGCACACTTGCCTGTCCCATGCCACCACCTGCCAGCTGTCCATCATATATGGCCATTGGTGATGGGACATGTGCGGGCATTGTGACTGTGTGCAGGGATGGGGTAGACAACAGTGTGATGCCAACCAATGGCACAGATTCAGCCCCTGACAACCCCACCTGTGCCTCACTATGGCTATCATCATTATCAGAGTCTGCGAAGACACTGACATCATTTCCCAAGCAGGAGGGACCCAGACCCTCATTGCCACCTGTGAGGGGAAAACAAATGTAAATTAATACCTGTACATTATGGTTGGCTGCCACGCACACAGACATGCACACAGACACTCACACAGACACTTACAGGTGAAGTGGCACAAAGCTATTACACAGACCTCACATTACCCAAAAGGTAACATGCATGACACACAGCCCTCATCATCATGCATTGCAGCCATTCTCAATCCTTGTTACTAACAATATACATCTCTGGGATGCATGAGTACTGTTAGTAGGTGACGTCCATACCCCTAGTACACACTGCACCCATGTACACATTATTGCTGTTCACCTGTAAAGCACAGTGCCAACTACTGTAGATCTCACAACTGTACAAATCATGGAAGAATGTGTAGATGTCTGGCACATATGTTTGCTCTGTTCCTTACAACCCTTATGTGTTTGTCTGACACATAACTGGGATTATATGAGGATTGATGTCACTAATTAATGACATACATTTGATTTGCAGACCTCATCACCATCAGTGAATGTATATTCAAACAAATCCTGTTACACCAACAACCTTCTAAGCTTAACATGGATATGATAAGTGTACACACCCCAGTTAACATGGCAGGCTCTTGTATCATATAAAATGAGACCACAATACTGCATTCAAAAACATTACCCACCTTAAATGTGAGATATGACCTCTGCAAGCCAATCGCAAAACAAACAAATGTGTTAGTTGTGAAATATACCGAGTGAGATGTGTACGATACAGTGGTTGCATAGGTGTGGATACCTTTAAACCAATGCTTTTTTGAAACACCTGTTAAGTGAACTACAGCAGTCACTCTTCCTGGGATGGGAGTATCAGCATGGCACATCTTGACTTGGCATTATTTCAACAATCTTCCCTGCAAAGGTCCCCCAACTCTGTCAGCTGGCAAGGGCAGCTCATGTGCACAGACGTTCGAGGTCCCACTGGGTGGTTACTATTGGTGTTAAGTCTGGTCTTTGTCTGGCCCTATGCAAACCCTTGATTGTATTCAGGTGGACCCATTCTTAGGTAGCTTTGGATGTATGTTTCAGGTCATTGTCGTGTTGGAAGCTGAAACTCCTCTCCATCCTCAGCCATCTTGCAGATGCTTGACGGCTTTGGCCCATATGTGAGTGTTATTTGAACTGTTCTTAATTACCTCCACCATGCCTACAGGCCTAGTTCCCACTAATGAACAGCAATCCCAAAGCAGGGCACTGCCAGCAGTGAGCTTCAGCATGTGGACGGTGGTCTTCAGGTGAACTGAGGTGTTGCTTGTGCACCACATGTAGCTTTAGGGATAATGGCTGTAAGTTTGAACCTTGGTCTCATTACACCATTACACATTTCAACACATGTCTTTGGGAGACCTGGTGTTATGTTTTGTTACTTGTACACAGCCCTGCATTGTGCTTGGTGTGGGTAAATGCTTCTATCTACTGGCCCTACCCCATAGACCAGACATATGCAGAATCCAGGTGAGTGTTGCCACATGTACTACACAACCAATACTTGCCAGAGAGTCCTGCATGTCTCCTGGAAACCTCCCTGACCAGTTCTCAACATGTCCTTCCATCTGTTTTGGAAGGACATCTGGTTCTTTTCAACAGCACTGTTCTCCCATATTTAATCTACCTTTTGATGACTGCCTCCACTGTGTTCCATGGTATATGCAATGCTGTGTTAATGTTGTTGTACCCTACTTCTGACTTATACCTTTCAAATGTGAGATCCCTTTGATGCTTTGTAAGACGTGTGCAAGCTATGGCTGCTTCTGGTACAGGCAACTGAGAAAATGTCATGAATACACCACTCCAACAGTGGACCATTATTCGTTGCTACACTGTGTCCCTGTATTTGATGCCAGGTGTGTACCCAAGCAGAGTGAATGCTGTCAGTACATCATAAGCTGCTCCTACAATGTGCTATTTGGAGGGTGTGCACACATATGCATCCAACGTATTGTAAGGTTTGTATACCCCATTTGTGGTGGCCTAACATACTGTTGGGTTTTACAAGTTAATTGTTCATGTTATGGTCACATTACGGGTTGGAAAAGGTGTGGAATGTAATATGGTGGTCTTTCATTGTATATATATCAGAAACACTTTGTGTCTTGACAGAGGTGTGTACACTGTGGTATCCACTGTATAGGATTAATGTGTCACACATGTCCCTACCATAGCCCATTTGTCTCCCCAGTTTGTTGGTCTCTGTCCACACATCTTGCACTGACAGGTTGTGAAGTATGCTGCAGGAATGTTACATTACCCTTCAGATAAACCCCCGTGGTGACCACTGTGATAGACTACAGTTAACACCACCACAAGTGAACATGGACATCAAGCAATATGGCTAGGTGTGTATTGGCAAAGCACAACAAAACAAATACACACTCACCAGCTTCAGGCTGCTGTCCCACTTGTAGACCAGAGGGAGCTAAATAGGTGTGGGAGAGAGATACTGTCAGCAGACTCACATGTGGCCTTGGTACAGAGGGGAAGCAGCATTTCTGCACATTAGCAGTACAACCCCCAGTTCTATGAAATATGCTGCCCAGCACCATAGATGTGCACTTATGTGCATTACCAAACCCCATCCACAACTACTATCTTATCTGACATATGCATGTAGATACTCTACAGATACAAGTGTATATGCTCAAGTACTCTAATAATGTGCACTAGGGCCTTACCTGCATGCTCCTCTTCCATTGTGTGGGGGGCACCCATATACACAATGCTGGATTCAGCAAGATGTTGTGTGCTTGGACTGTGTGCACCAAGATTGGCGAGGAGCTGTTCGGTGGGTGTCAGTGGGGTCTGCATGACTGGACCCCCACCTGTGGCTGTTGCTTCTCTGGCTATGGCAGCAGCCCTTCACCAGGCATTACATATGAGGTCAGTAGCACAATGCCAGACTTGCTCATAGGTTCTTATGTGCAGGCCGACATCGTTTACCCTCTGGACTAGGTCATTCCACAGGGTGGTCCGCTCCCACAGATGTTCCTGAGTACGGCCAAACATGACTTCATAATGGTTGACAATGATGTCAATTATTTCAGATTTTTCTGCTGCGCTGTAGGGTGGAATTTGGGGGTGCTGCATCCCGCCTGGGAGAGATAAACAGTGAAACACATCATAGCACCTCATACAGTTGTCAACAGTATGGACGGAAATTGCACATCATCAGTGGATATTTGTTGCCAGCATTCACAGCTACACCATACCCCTGTAATCTATCAGCACAATATTAGATTGCATTGCACTCCTGGCCCTGATGTGTCATATTCCCCCCAATGATGGACAGATAATTGCATAAACCTCTATTTCCCATTCATTTCTGTGTAGATGTATGACAGTGGCCATCTTCCATGTGGATGGAGTGTGGATGTTGCCGAGGCTGTGTTTGACTACAGTGTGTGATGGAACTGTGAGCACATGCCCAAGTTCATGTAGGATGCAGACAGGGATGTTATCAGGCCCCATGGAGACCTGCTGTTGCCTTTCTGTAGGCAATATGTACCTGCTCATCACTGATGAGGAGAGGGGTGCGGTTGATGTGCATATCTCCCTATAGGGATGAGGGGACAGGGGGGTGATGTTCACACCTAACCTGTCTGAGGCAGGTTGCCTATAGCCATGGCATGTGTGTATGAGTTGTGATTTAACAACAGTACAGGGTGAATTTTGTTGTTGCCTCTAAGAGTGACAACATATGTGAAGACACCCTTGTGACTGGCCTTGGGAGTGTGGATATGTGTGATTTGCACTCATAGTTAGCCTTACAGGGATTCAGCTGTGACCTTACATGCTTGTTCAGATAGAGGTGGACATGCATCCAAGTTGTTATCTGCACCTATGTGGCCCTGTACAGCAACATAGCAACCTATTATGTGGTTTGCGTATTGCTGCTGTCCACCAAAGGGGATTACTCTACCTTGGTGGAGGCGGATTTTACAGGTTAGGTATTGTTGAGTCCATGCAGTTACAGTGGATATACAAGTGTACACACCCCTGCTAGGTCTTTGTGCTATTGTAACTTGACAACACAATAACTCATTTCAAAATAATTCCCACCTTTAATGTGACTGGGTCTATATTAGATCACTAAATGCTTAGGTAAGCGAACGGTGATTAATTGACCCCATGTAAGCAAAAGCTTACAAAACCGAACTGTCAGAACAGCAATTTTTTTCCAAGGGAAAAAAATCGCTGTTCCAACAAAAAAAAAAAAAGTAAGCACATTAAAACATGAGATTAAGTGGGGGGCTGTGCCCCCCCACCCCCTATTTAAATATACCAACTCTGAGACTGCACTACAGTGCCGAAAACAGCAAAGTACCGAAGCAGCCAAGTGAATTCTTTCCCAGGGAAAGAATTCGCTTACATGCCGCTTCGATATTTTGCAGTTTTGGTTTTGTCAGTTCGACCAAGACGCATTCAAAAATATGCATCTTTGGTCTGCTGATAGGAACTCATGTGACCTATAGCCTGTACAGTTCCATTGAAAACATAAACAATCTGTTGTGGGAAACATATGCAAATTGAAATCAGTACAATAAGCTGGTTGCATGAGTGTGCGCACCCTTAAACAGATACTTTGTGGAAGCACCTGTTGAGATAATGATAACATTCAGTCGTCTTAGGTCGGACTCTATCATCATGGCACATCTTTACTTGGTAATAGTCACCAAGTCTTCCTTGCAACAGTGCTACAAATATGACAATTTGTGAGGGAATCTTTGGTGCACAGTCCAATTCAGGGCAACCCACAGATTTTCTATTGGATGTAGGTTTGGCCACTGGCTGGCACGTTCCCAAACTATAATTTTCATCTGGTGAAGCCATTCCTTTGTTGATGTGGATGTATGCTTGGGGTCATTGTCATGTTGACAGACAAAAATCTCTCTTCATCTTCAGCTTTCTGGCAGATGACTGAAGGTTTGGGGACAAAAATGGTTGGTATTTGGAACTGTTCATAATTCCCTCCATCTTGAGTAAAGGCTCAGTTCCAGCTTTTGAAAAGCAACCCCACAGCATGATACTGCCACCATCTTGCTTCACCAGGGGGATGGTGTTCTTTTGGTGATGCAAAGTGTTATTTTGGGCCAACATACTTCTTGGAACTGTGAGCCAAAGGTTCAACCTTTGTGTCATCAGACCATGAGATATCGTCCAACATGCTTTTTGGAGACTTGATGTACTGTTTGGCAATGTTTGTCCAGCCCTGGAGGTTTTTCTGTATAAGAAAAGGCTTCCATCTAGCAACCCTACCCCATAGAGCAGACAGATGGGGAATACAGAAGATTGCTGACACGTGGTCCATACCCAGTACTTGGCAGGCATTCCTGCAGCTTGTTCATTGTTGCTGTAGGTCCCCTGGCAGCCTCCATGGCCAGTTGCCATCTTGTCATGTCATCCATTTGGGATAGACGGCCAGGTGTTTACAGTGTCACTGTTGTCCCATATCTTCTCCACTGTCTGATGACTGTCTGCACTGTATTCTGTGGTATATCCAATGTTGTGGACACATTTTCTACTCTTTTCCTGACTGATACCTTTCCACAATGAGATCCCTTCAATGCTTTGTAAGCTCTCTGTAAAACATGGCTTTTGCTGTAGCTGGCAACTGGATAAATGTCAAATAAATCCTACTAGGACAGTTGAACATTATTTGCTAATTTATGGCATGTGTGTAACCAAAAAGAGAATGCTGTGATTACTGCAAGAGGTGCATCAACCAAGTAGTGGTTTATGTGTGTGCACATGTATGCAACCAGTTTATAGTACAGTTTTCATATTTTATATTTCTCCCCTAACAGATTTGTTTGTTTGTCAATAGAATTGTACAGGTTATGGGTCACATTCAAGATGGCAAACATTTTGAAAAGATTGTCTGTGGTCTCATTTTTGTATGGTATGCATGGACAGAGGGTCATAACACAGTTGCACACTTCTCCGATTACAATCTGATAATCATGCCTATTCTACTACCCATATCATTGTTATGGCAATGCAGAAACCAGTACCTGTAAACATTTATGTTTGTTGTATGTACTGAAACTGATATCACACACAAGTAGAACATGCACAACTTATTTACATACATAGATAAGTAAGTTGATTTCACAGTAGGCTTTGCTATCACAGTGCTAACCTGATGGATGTCCCACATTCGTATCTAGGCTATTATGTTACGGTATCATTGTTAAAAGACTTGACAATGATTTGCCTAACATAACACAACTCTATGTGTAAGTGACTACAGATATCAGGCACACGTGCTTATAAGACTGTACAGTTGAACGGTATGAACTCACTATATCACATGCATTTCAACACACACTTCTGCAACAGTACTTTACTATGTACATGCTCTGTATAGGTCTCATATTTACAAGACAAAATGTGTATCATAGTTACATTCACAGGTAACATATGGATATGTACAATATATATATATATATATATATATATATATATATATATATGATATGTAGCTGGCCTAGCAGTGGCACATTCAGTGGTGTTTGACAGACACTGCAGTAGTTGGCAAATGTCAGCTGTCCTTTCCTGGGTTGAGTCAGGGGCCTGAGCTGCGATCTATGTCACTGCAGACAGAGCCACATGCTATGGTCATCGGTGCTGTTCAGCAGTACATTATTTAGTACAGCAAGTCTTGCTAAGACATATTCTTTCAAACTCCTATTTTTCATTATTACAGACCACCTACTGCATTCAATTACATGCTTACTTGTTTCACATACCTTTTTTTTTTTTTTTAAAGTGGATTTGGTCAAATACTTCTTCTGCATTCAGTCCTTCCGTTTTTAATTGTATCACTGTCTATGACAGAGGTGGTTTGAACAGATGGCAGCTTGACTTTTGTAAGTAATGCTCATAACCATGTGATGGCCTGTGCTTCAATTGGTGTTTCCCAGTTGCTAATTGCATGCAGTGCAGCTGTGTAGTTATTCCAATAGCCAATGTCATGGCAACACACTCCTATAATTGAGTACTCCATGTGGGAGTTGGCCCTTTCCCTTACTTGTGAGGAAGACATCCTGGAGGTGTATGAGCTAATACCTCTTACAACAAGACTTATGGAGACAAGCTAATTAAATGGTGAAGGTTCAATACTTAGGGGAGGAATACTGCTAGTTTAACAGGGTTTGTCTGAACATGTTACTTCTGCATGGGTTTCATTCTGACAAAGTTCTGTGTCTGCATAGCTCTCAACTGTAGGGTTATCCACATAATGGCCAGAGGTTTGCCTGTTATGTTTGGTCTATTCCCCAGACAGGTGTTGTCCTTGGCAATTCAGTAGCATACTCTGGTGATTGCAATCAGTAAATGGTAACATCCATTTGTGTTTCTGTCTTCATATCCCTCAGAAAAGATATGTTACAACAAACCCTGTAACACCAGCAACTTACTCAGTGCATAACAGCAATATTTCAAGTATGGTCATGTTTTTGGCCCTATGTTCCACAATTATGTCAGACTTTGCCCAGATGTCATGCAGTAAGAGGTTGATAGGTATGGTCTATCATTATTTAGCACTGTCATTCCTGCTGAGGGCAAAGGGTGGACAGCATGTGGAACTCTATACATTCAAGAGGTCAGTGTATAGAGAATGCTCTTAGATGCCCTTGTAACAAATTTTATGTGGGGGTGAGTAAGACATGTTTTAAAACTAGGCTGTTAGATCATGTGAGAGATATTACTGATAAGAAAGAAGACAATGGAACAGCCATACAAGACTTTCTGCAAATATATAGAGCTGAGTATATTTTTCTGTATTATTCTGTATTATAGAGCTAAATTGTCGCTTAGATATCTGTTGTCTTAGTGTTCTGCAAATATACAGAGATCAGTATATATTTTTTTGGTTTTATAATTTGCACTCTGATTCCTCACATCTCTGTTGAAACTTTTCCCCACCCCCCTTCCCTGTTCTGGTAGTAGTTTAAATTTAGTGGCTTTTGTAGTGCCCACCCCACTGTAGATTTGATCTAGGACACTCCCCCAGTCCCATCTCTTTAGCGCATTCTACCTAATAAACCCTTTTTGCACTTGCTTTTAGTCCTTTTTAATTTAATTACATTTTTTCAAACTGTGTGTGGACTAATATTGCTACATACTCAAGTGTGCCAGCTTGCACTGCATGTGAATTGTTTTTACTACTGTTTTTGCTACTTTTCTGAAAAAAAAAATTGTCAGCCTGTTTCCTACCTTTCCTGTAATTAGTGTTGCAGATACAGATTTGCTGTATTCAGGACTATTTGTAAGCTTCTGAGCCCCCAAGCCTTTCTGTGTTGGAGGGAAGCCTTCTAGCTTATCAGTGGGAGTGGTAAGCACTAGGTAACCTGTCTACCACATAAGGAGTGGTTCTGGCCCAGAATTTGTAGTTATTGGCTGTTTGGGCGGTCTTCCAGCTCTCTCAACTTTCTGATTTGAAGGCCTGCATTTGCACTTGTTTCTGTCCTGTAACTCCTGGGCCCATCTCATTTGCTCACTCAAAAAAAAAAAAAAAAAATCAGCTTTTACTGTATTTGTGTTTCTTTCTACTTTATTTTGCTTTTGCGTCATCTTAAAAGTACTCAATTGTATTTATTACTGCTTGGTGTAACTCATTCTAAACCTTTTAGTTTAAGCACTTGGGCTTCAGACCAGCTGTTTTACATTAGGAAGGTTTGTGGTCTGCACTGTGGTGGCAGGACAGGTAGCTTACATCTTTCTAAGTTGGGAACTGCTGATTGAGGGCTCAGTGTCTGTTATTCTAAAAGTGTATTAATTCTGTTTTAAGCACTTGGGCTTCAAGCCAGTTATTTTACATTAAAAGGGTTCGTGGTCTGCACTCTTGTGGGAGGAGAGGCTGGACTCTGCCCTTCTAGCTGGGAATTTCTGGTTAAAGGCTTATAGTGCCTGCATATCTAAACTGCTTCTTACTGAAATTGGTACACCTTGTTTGCTGTAGCATAGACTAGATCCAGGCCTGCTGAATCTAGCTTTGTTTGTATAACCTGAGCACTAATCCAGGCATTCTTTAAAGTATTCAATTGTATTTATTACTGCTTGGTAGTAACTTGATTAAAGTGTAGCTATCATTCTAAGTCTTTTGGATTAAGCACTTGGGCTTCAGACCAGTTGTTTTACATTAGGAAGGTTTGTGGCCTGCACTGTGGTGGCAGGACAGGTAGCTTACATCCTTCTAAGTTGGGAACTGCTGATTGAGGGCTTAGTGTCTGTTATTCTAAAAGTGTATTAATTCTGGTTTAAGCACTTGAGCTTCATGTCAGTTGTTTTACATTAAGAAGGTTTGTGGTCTGCACTGTGGTGGCAGAACAGGTAGCTTACATCCTTCTAAGTTGGGAACTGCTGATTGAGGGCTCAGTGTCTGTTATTCTAAAAGTGTATTAATTCTGGTTTAAGCACTTGGGCTTCAGGCCAGTTATTTTACATTAAAAGGGTTTGTGGTCTGCACTCTTGTGGGAGGAGAGGCTGGACTCTGCCCTTCTGAGCTGGGAATTTCTGGTTAAAGGCTTATAGTGCCTGCATATTTGAACTGCTTCTTACTGAAATTGGTACACCTTGTTTACTGTAGCATAGACTAGATCCAGGCCTGCTGAATCTAGCTTTGTTTGTATAACTTGAGCACTAATCCAGGCATTCTTTAAAGTATTCAATTGTATTTATTACTGCTTGGTAGTAACTTGATTAAAGTGTAGCTATCATTCTAAGTCTTTTGGATTAAGCACTTGGGCTTCAGACCAGTTGTTTTACATTAGGAAGGTTTGTGGCCTGCACTGTGGTGGCAGGACAGGTAGCTTGCATCCTTCTAAGTTGGGAACTGCTGATTGAGGGCTCAGTGTCTGTTATTCTAAAAGTGTATTAGTTCTAGTTTAAGCACTTCAGCTTCATGCCAGTTATTTTACATTAAGAAGGTTCGTGGTCTGCACTCTTGTGGGAGGAGAGGCTGGACTCTGCCCTTCTGAGCTGGGAATTTCTGGTTAAAGGCTTATAGTGCCTGCATATTTGAACTGTTTCTTACTGAAATTGGTACACCTTGTTTGCTGTAGCATAGACTAGATCCAGGCCTGCTGAATCTAGCTTTATTTGTATGCTGCTTGTTTGTTTGCTTGTTATTTCCCTGAAACGCTAATTCCACCTAAAACGCGGCTTTTCAGCGCTTCTGTGGATCCCTAGTGATATCTGCATTGCTTACTGTACTTATTTCCCTGTTTCACTTGAAAGAAAGTTACTGTTTGTTGTTTTTGCATTTAAGTTACCTGAAACACATTGCATTTAAGTTACCTGGCACTTGCTCACTAAAGCAATTATATAAGTCAGTACTAAAATATTAAAAGCACTACACCCTCACAAACTCCCCTTGAGTACCTCGTTCCCCATTGGCCCTTTTCTTTTCAATTATAAAGGAATTCCCAATACTGTTCTAGCATGTCCAAAGGTCAGTTGTCAATCTCCTCTCCGGTCCAGCTGGTGAATCTGGGAATCTTGAGGCAATGTTACAACCCTCTCCTCCTCCAAACAAATTCCAACACATGTGAGAGATGCAACCATATAGCCATACTGGAGGCTAAGCTCTCTCAACTCAGTACTGGCGAAACCAGTCAGGAGGAGAAGGAAACCATACTCACTACAATTCCAGTCTCACATAGACCTACCACGACAGCAAACCAAACACATGTACACACAAAAACATACTCAGATGCTCTAAATAAAAATCTGCCTAAGCAGCAGAGACCTCCAAAGCAGACACCCAAGCAACCGCTACCCCAAAACAAAACACGTGCAACACATAGCTCACAAAGCCAGTGTGCCGAACAGTCACAGCCCTTAAGGCTAAACAACACACCTGATACACTTTTAATAGGTGACTCTATCGTCAGGCACACTGACGTTCCGCTCACCAGGCTGAACAAGGAGAAGGTCACGGTGAGCTGCCTATCGGGTGCTAGGATCCGCCACAAAACACAAGCACTCAGGTCACTCCAAGGCAAGTACAAATATGGCTCAGTCATTGTCCATGCTGGTGTGAATGACCTGAGACGTACCTCCCTGGACTACACGAAAAGAGACATAGAGGAGTTCTCTGAGCATGTAGCCCAGGCCTGTATGACCCTGACCTTGAGTAACATCTTTCCCTCACCAAGAATGATGCCACAATATGAAGACAAGATGATCAATTTCAACAATTGGCTTAAGTATTGGTGTCATTCAAAGGGGATCCAATGCCTGTCAGCCTGGGATGACATGCTCGACAAGCCACGATGCTTCGCTAGGGACAGCTTGCACCTGTCACCCCTGGGCTGTCGGATATTGGCAAAGGCTCTTGCTACCCCCATAGTGCCTTTTTTAGGCAAGGCTCAAAAGACAAACCCACCTCCATAGGTATCACAAGGGATAAGAAACTAAGAGTAATGCTACTCAATGCCAGAAGTCTAAACCTCAAGATGCACGCACTCGAAACTCTCCTTAGCATGGAGAACATAGATATCTGTGTAGTAACAGAAACCTGGTTCAAGGCTCCCAAGAGTACCCCAGCACTACCAGGTTATACCTTATACCATGCTTTTCGGCCCCAAAACTTGGACAAAAGGAGGGGGTGTATCAATATTCGTCAAAGATACCCACACCTCCAGGTTGGTGGCACAGCACGAAGCATCAGAGACTATCCATGTGCAACTAACAGTGGGTAAAACTGCCTTCCAGTTTATAGCCTGCTACAGACCACCTTCCCAAACCCAGGAACCCCACTCAGCCTTCCTGAGAACACTGGAAAATATGAAGGTCTCTCCAAACACCATTATATTGGGCGACTTCAACTACCCAAACATAGACTGGGAGCATTACTCTAGCTCCAACACCCTAGCCCAAAGGTTCCTAGAATTTATAAAGTCAAATGCCATGGAACAACTTATTACCACTCCCACAAGAGGGGAAAACATACTGGACCTGATCATCACCAACATGGGGACTCTATGCTCCAGACCAGAAGTGTATCCCTCACTGGTAAGATCAGACCATAAACTAATCTCACTGGATATTCACATCCCGACTCCACCCCCTGCCCTGAAAACCACAGTGAAAAACTTCTCTAAAGCAAATTTCACACTCCTCAAAACCGAGGTGGAATCCTTCAAAGCCCCCGGGCCTGTGAAAAATATGGCCCAGACCGCAGAATCCTTTATAAAAGCATTCTATGAACACCTTCAGGAATGCATGGATCATGCAATCCCAAATAAAACTAAGACCCAATCTTCCAAAGGCAGACGTCCTGTCTGGTGGACCCGAGCCATAAACAAACTATACAATAGAAGGAGGAAGCTACTACATGATAGAGCAAAATCCCAAAAAGGGAAAGCATCTCTGATCAGTATTAGCAAAAAACTATGGGCACTCATAAAATCGTCTAAGGTCAGCTTCGGGAGAAAAATTGCACAGGACACTAAGGATAATCACAAGGGTTTCTTTAATTATGTTAGGAACCTGGGTGGGAATTCCCAGATATGCTCAGAATTAGTCCAAAATGACAAAAAATACGCCAAACCCACAGACATTGCCAACATCCTAGCTGACAGGTTCAGCGCAAACTCCCCACCAAAAGGGCAAATATTTATCCCAGCAGAGTGCTGCCCCACTGACATCTCAGATGCTCAGGTAAGAGCTGGCCTCTCCAAAGCAAAAAACACAGCATCAATGGGACCAGACGGTGTCCCGGGCTGCATCCTACATGAACTCCAAGAAGAGCTAAACCCAAACATAAAACTACTGTTCAATCTCAGCCTTACTACAGGATATCTGCCCAAAGAGTGGCGTACAGCAACAGTGGTCCCTCTCCACAAAGGTGGTGCCTCAACGGATCCTGGAAACTATCGCCCCATAAGCCTGACTAGCTTGGTCTGCAAAGCTATGGAAAGGATCATCATGGACCTCATAAATAAAGATATTGGGGACCTACAGACACTGGATCCTACCCAGTTCGGCTTTGTTAAGGGCAGATCCTGCCTCTTAAACCTGGTTGATTTCTTTGAAACAGCCACCAAGGCCATTGACGAGGGGAAGGTGGTCCACACAGCCTACCTGGACCTCGTAAAAGCCTTCGATACAATACCCCACTCGGGCATTTTAGATAAGCTCACCAGCTTAAATATAAACCCCTATGTCACTAGATGGGTTGCAAACTGGCTCAAGGACAGAACCCACATGGTTAGAATTGCTGGAGCCATGTCAGACTCCAAACCAGTTACAAGTGGCGTCCCACAAGGCTCAGTCCTGGGACCTCTCTTGTTCGGTATATATTTCTCGGAGGTACAGACCAATACGGAAGGACTGTGGCTGACTAAGTTCGCAGATGACTGCAAACTGGGCGCCATAACCGACTCTCCAGCCGACACAAGCATCCTCCAAAAGGGCCTCATAGAAACAGGCAACTGGTGCAAGAGCCATGGCCTCAAGCTAAACGACAAAAGGTGTATAGTCATCCCCTTTGGCAAAAACAAAGTGCCCACAAATTACCACATAGGTGGTAATCCATTAAGTACAGAAGAAGTAATTAGGGACCTGGGGACTCAAGTTGATAGCAATCTCTCATTTGACAACCACGTGGCCAAAGTGGTTAGAAAAACATTTTATATAGCCCACTTAATCATGAAGGGATTCACATCTAGATCAGGGGAGGTCATTGTGCCTCTTTACTCATCCCTCATCAGGCCCATAATTGAGTACAATGCCCCTTTCTGGATGTACCTTACCAGACACCTGCAGCAACTGGAAAGACCCCAAAAGTACCTCACCAAGAGGATCATAGGGCTCAAACAGATGCCATATGCTGCCCGGTTAAAGAAACTCCAGCTGTACTCAGTGGCATACCGCCTGCTCAGAGGCGATCTGTGCCTGACGTATAAAGCCATGTCCAACCCGGAATTAATGGACATGCTGCACCTCAGAAAATCCAAATCCCATCAAGCTACGCGCTCGAGAGACTTGAACCTCAGCACTGAAATAAATAGGACATGCCGGAGGGACAGATTCATAACCCAGAGGCTCCCTTCACTCTGGAATAAAATCCCAGTCCAGGTTAGGCAGAGTCCCTCATTGACTCTCTTCAAGAGGAATCTTGATGAGTGGATGGGAGATCGTAGGTTTACCCCGGGTATCACTTCTGTGTCACTGTTAGACAGAGGCACAGTATACTAACCTTGAAAAAGGGCATAGCAAAATTAATTTAAAATGGGTGGCGAAAGCCAAACACACTCTGGCTAGGCTTATAAATGCCCTAGGGCAGATAGCCTAGTATGAACCTATGAACCTATAGCTGTACATGTTTATAAATCTCACCATGGGGACAGTACTGGGTTACAAGGTACTGTTTCTGAAAATGTCTGTTTCTCAGTTTGATCAAACAGTCATAAAAGAACAATTGTTATGTGCAGAATCAATTTATATCTATAAATGTGATACTTTATTCCCTAGGGGTTAAATGAGGAGTGTAATTGGAGGCTGTGTATTTAAATATGTAATTATGTGTTAATTGCTTCTTGTATGTAAGGCAAGTATTTCTTGTAATGTTTTACCCCTTGAAGGCTTTGACCAAGACATCAGAGTATAATAAACTTGTGTGAATTACTGGCTGGTTGTTTTTCTCTTTACTATCTTCAGTCATGTTAGTTTATTTGCTAAGAGGTCATTGTGTGTCTGGCCATTGTGTATGGCCTATCATGTTTTGTGGCAGCATACTGTTTATGTATTATTTGGATGGGGGGCAGATGTCAGTGGCATGGGTCCCTTTTGTATCCAGCTATAAAATGCTGCCCCGGTTATGGGTGGTCTATCAGCAGTGGGTCTATATCAGAACATCGAAAGTTCATACTTTCGAATGTTCTTACATCGACCCCTATTCAGCGAACACTAAAAATAGCAAAACGACAGAAACCACATTTTTTTCTTAGGGAAAGAATTTGGTTGTCCATTTCTGTCATTTCGCTATTTTCAGTGCTGTGGTGGATATGATATTAACTGCAGAGTACTGTGTTTTGTGGCCACATCATTGAGGACTGCTGTCATGTAGTAATGGCATACATTTCAATTTCAGACGTCTATCCTTCAGAACATTCATCCTAATGCATAACCTGTTTGTTATCTACTTTGTCTGTCCTCTGTGCAGATGGGATGAACACCATTGCTCAGGCTGTGGTAGACTACACTGCTAAATGGGTCTAAAAATCCATGCCTGTGTTCATGTAGGATGCAGCCAGAAAGGGTATCAGGACTATGGAGACCTCCATGTGCTGCTTTGAGAGGGTGTTACAGACCTGTGTGAGGGACATTACAGAGGTGGTAGTCTACAGATTCACAGACAGTAGGTGGGAATATTTCACAGGACAGGACATTTGGAGACAGCCCAACAACATGGGAGACATATCTCCAGAATTGTTAACAGATTCTATGTCATTAGTGTTGTTATACACATGGTGGGTTGATAGATTGACAGCGTTTGTGTGGGCATGCATTTACTAGTGACTTCACATCTGACAGTGATATGTCTTTGATATACCTCTCCACTGGTATGCTGTCCACAGTCTGGCCACATGTTTGCCTGTTTATGTTTTGTCTGTTCCTCAAGACAGTTGTTATCCTTGGAAAATCAATCGGGAACTCTGAGGAATGCAGTCAGTAAATACTAACATCCACTGGTATTACTGACTTCATATTCCTCATAAAGGATATGTTACAACAAACCCTGTTACATCAGCAACTGTCTCAATTTATGACAGCAATATGTCCAATCTACACCTGTGTTTGTGCCCCTGTCCCTAAATGATGTCAGGCGTTGTCCAGATGTCATGCACTATGAGGCTCAGAAGTATATAGTATCATTATTTCTTGCCTTCATTCCCGCTACCATACCAGTGATGTCGTAGACCCACAGACATGTTACAGGGAAGAGACCATAGATATGAGTCCTGAGCCTGTACATTCTGAGGTGAACTGTACATTTGAGAAGTCTGTGTATGTCTGGCCATTGGTGACAGACTGTCAGGATTGTGTAGACATGTCATGTGTAGATGTCATTTCGGCTGTGAATGGAGGGGGTAGATGTAAGTGCCTGTTTTTCAGTGCTGCTACATCCCTTTAGTGCCTGGTATATTTGCAAAAACATGTGCAATTCCCCAGAGCGGATATGCTATTTCAATTAATTGTACTATTTCAGTGAATACATGTTACAGCAGACATTAGGGTGTTGCTGCAGTAGCTGTGTCAGCTTATCTATGCTACTATTTCAGATATGTCCCCATTTTCATGGCTTCCACCCACCACTTTGTAAGACCTGGTCCAGATTCTTTGCAATAAGGGATTCTGAGCATACCTTTCAACTGGCTGGATTGCTTCAGCATGTTCAGGTTTATTGCTCATATTAGTCTCATTTCTCTGGTAAATCATTGTGATGATATGGAGATTTTTTCAGTAAATGATGACATACATTTCATTTTCACACCTCACAGCTGTCAGAATATGTATGCTGAATATGTATGCTGAAACAAACTGTGTTACTCTGGAAACTTTCTACATTTATAAGGGCAATATTTACAAGAGGTCCCTAGTTTGGGCCCATTGTCCCCCCATTCTGACAGCCTTTGGTTTATATAATATATATATATATATATATATATATATATATATATATATATATATATATATATATATATGTGTGTGTGTGTGTGTATATCTATATATATATATATATATATATATATATATATATATATATATATATATATGTATATATATATATATATATATATATATATAGGTTCATAGGTGTCTACTAGACTAATGGGCCTGGAGCCTTTAGAAGCCTAGCCCATAAGATTACCCTGGTATTGTGCCACCCAACCTTAGCTCACAGTGCCTCTGTCAAGTAGAGTCAATGGAGTGATCCCTGGGGTGTATTTTCTATTTCCCATCCACTTATCAAGATTTATCTTGAAGAGAGCCAGTGAGGTGCTCTGCTTGACATGTATAGCAAGTGTATTCCATAGCATGGGCACTCTCTGGGTTATGAACCTGTCCCTCCAGCATGTTGTGTTGATTGTGGTAATGAGGTTGAGGTCTGTGGAGTGTGTGGTGTGGAAGGATTGGGATTTCTCTAGCTGTAACATTTCTAACAGAGCTGCGTCAAACATAACTTTGTAAGTCAAAAAGAGATCACCTCTAAGTAGGTAATATGAGACAGAGAATAGTTGGAGTTTTTAGATTCTATCCATATAGGACAAGTGTTTAAGGCCTAGGATCCTGTTTGTGAGGTACTTTTGCAGCCTCTCCAGTTGTTGCAGGTGTCTAGTGAGGTACATGCCAAATGGGGCATCGTACTTGATGATTGGCCTAATGAGGGAAGAGTAGAGGAAGACAATGACTTCTGTCTTCCTGGATGCAAAAGCCTTAGTAATGAAATGTGCCACATAGAAGGACTTTCTGACCACAGTGGCAATGTGGTGGTCAAGGGAGAGGTTGCCTTCAACCTGTGTTCCCAAATCTCTTATAACACCTTCTATGTTCAGGGGACTACCATCGATGTGGTAAGTCATGGGAACCGGGTTTCTCCCAAAGGGGATGATGACACATTTTTTGTCATTGAGTTTATGGCCATGGTTCTGACACCAGTTGCTGGACGCAATGAGACCTTTCTGTAGGATGTCAACATCACTTGTGGTGTTAATACTAGCTCACAACTTGCATTCGTCTGCAAACTTTGTCAGCCAGAGTCCCTTCATGTTTTCCTGGACTTCAGAGACATAGATACCAAAAGAAGAGGACCCAGGATTGAACCCTGTCGGACTTCACTCGTGACTTGTAAGCAGTCTGACGTGGAGTCAGCTACTTTCACAGTGTGGTTTCTATCTGTGAGCCAGTTTGCAACCCACTTAGTGATATAGGGGTTAATGCCTAGCTTAGTGAGTTTTTCCA
>NC_056731.1:1375712177-1375742177 GCF_019279795.1 Protopterus annectens
ATCATGATTTATATCAGTCACCCTGAGTGTGGGCAACAGTGACCACTAGCTGTCACAGGGTGATTCTTGAGGGACATTTCTTTTTGGAGACTACTTGGTGTTTGTACTTATCTTGCTGTCATTTGCAGCCTTGGGGTTGGACATTGGGTGTTGTACACCGCGTATAATGACAGCCTTCTAACAGCTAATTTATACCTTTTCTTATCTGGCAGACCTGTGGAGGAAATTTCTGTTAACACTACCTGACTGTTTCTTCCCATATTCACATTGTCAGGGTTAAATATGTGCACTCATACTGTGTATGAGTGTGTGTGTGTGTGTATGAGTGCATGTGTATGAGTGTGTGTGTGTGTGTGTGTGTGTGTGTGTGTGTGTGTGTGTGTGTGTGTGTGTGTGTGTGTGTGTGTGTGTGTGCTACTGCCATACTCTGCCATGATTTATATCAGTCACCCTGGGTGTGGGCAGAAGTGATTACTAGCTGTGACAGCGTGACACTTGAGGGACATTACTTGGAGGAGACTATGTACTTATATTGCTGTCATTTGCAGGCTTGGGGTTGGACAGCAGGTGTTGTACACAGTGTATAATTACAGCTAATTTATACCTTTTCTTACCTGGCAGACCTGTGAAGGAAATTTCTAACACTACTTGACTGTTTCTACCCATGTGCACATTGTCAGGGTTACATATGTGCACTCATACTGTGTGTATGTGGGTGTCCTACTGCCATACTCTGTCATGATTTATATCAGTCACCCTGAGTGTGGGTGGCAGTGACCACTAGATGTGACAGGGTGACTCCTGAGGGACATTTCTTTGAGGAGACTACTTGGTGTATGTACTTATCTTGCTGTCATTTGCAGCCTTGGGGTTGGACAGTGGGTGTTGTACACAGCGTATAATGACAGCCTTCTTACAGCTAATTTATACCTTTTCTTACCTGGCAGACCTGTGGAGGAAATTTTTAACACTACCTGACTGTTTCTACACATATTCACGAGTGACAATATGCATACAGCTTACTACCACTCCTGGGATTCGAACCGTGCCTGTTTGTGCATGAAATAGAACAAAGTTCCTGTTTCATCAGAATGAGCTATTAAGAAACTGCTGTCTCATATTTAACTTTCTGCCTAATACTCTCTCGGTTGTATAATCTGACTTTGTAATTCTGACATTCATGCATGGCAGATAATTCTTATACTGTGTATTCATACTTTGACATAGCACAGTCTGGAAAACACTGATCAACACAACATTAATATTCAGGTATCAGATCTTGGTGCATGGAACATTTTATATAGTTAATCTCCTGTTTTACAACTCCACAATCTTACAACTTCACAATCTTTGTCAGATGAGCCTTGATTATTTAATGCTTTCAGAGCTATAGCTGCTGTGCAGAAACTGTACACATTTCGATTCATACCACCACATACCAAAGTAAACATGACCAGTCTGGAGTTTTGACTTTTATTGACAGGTACTGGCACTTTTACTGATATATACCTTGTAGATAACTATTACTGTGCTAATGTCTTGTTTATTCAGTACAAACCATACCCATTTGTAAATGCTGTTAGGTGACATTCTACTACTTTCTATTTATTTGCCATGAATACTACAAGCTAGATTTGTACTCCCCAGTCTTGCGACGCAGCCTTAGCAACCTGCTGGCATGGGTGTCCATGTTTGTGTCCTTCTCATCTGCAGCTGTACAGGAGATAGAGAAACATTTATGCATACCTATCCATCACATACACAGGCTGGATTTTGAAAAACATGCATTGATACTGATACTTGCACACAGCTGGGACATTCCCTGCCCATGCATCTTGGACCCACCTGTCCAAGAGGTTGCTCTTCTTATGCTTCAAGTCAGCAAAGTGGTGCCAGACCTGCTCACCAGTCCGAGGGATGCCAGTGACATTAGTGAGGTCAAGTGCGAGACAGTCCCAGGCCTCTGCTTTGTATTGGGAGCCCTTTTACTGGTCCTGTGGCAGTCTCCCTTCATGGTTTTGTACTAGGAGTCCAACCATGACCCTGGACTCCTGAATGCCCCAGCGCTGCACCCGAAAGTGCACACCTTCACCAACACCAGCCATAGTGCCGGCAGTGGGGAGCTACAACTGGTTATGAGTTGTATTCCCACCTGCAAGGTTTAAATAGAGCTGAATTCCCGCCCTTTGTCATGATTGGATGGTTTTGAATACGCTGAGCTAAGCTAAGCAACGGGTAAACCTGCTTAGCACAGATAAGCATTGCTTAAAGGAGTAGATGCTAAGTACTGCTTACCAGTGTGCAAATCCACTTAGCTACACTAATTAGCTAAGCATATAAATTTAAGCAATGCTTACTCCAGCTAAGCACAGCGGAGCACAATTTAGCCTTGTTCAACTTTCATTTTATGGACTATCATTATTATCATTATTATCATTATTATTATCATTAATTATTATTATTATTATTATTATTATTATTATTATTATTATTATCATTTTATGTCCTTTCATTAGATTACATTCTTTTGTAGCTATACTGTATGGGTCACTTGTGTTTACATGGGGGTTTCAGATCTGTATTACTCTGACACCTCACATTTGGACCTGCTACACTACCTTGGTTAACAAATATATATTATCCACTACCTATTTCTAGAAAAATATACTTTTAGTGCTGTTTTCACAAATAAAAATGAATGGCCTGCATTGGGGCTCCAACCGTGAATGACTGCATACTAAGTGAAATCTCTAACCACTACCCTATTTCACTTTGACTTTATTGGTTGTATAGTCTTATTTATCTCCTTTGAATGTTTAAGCTATGCTATGCCTAGCTGCGTGACATGCACACCCACTCAGCTACGCTTAAACTTTATCGGGGATGGAAAAAAATAAACGTGTAACATTACTCTTATAAACTTAGAAATCTGCTAGAATAAATCAATGTGTTAGCATACATTTTTTGAAGGATATAAATTATGAAACTCAAATGTATGTCACTATTTAATCCTTAGAGCATCCCAATGATTTGCCAGACAAGAGGAAATTTTATGAGGGGAAAGGCCAAAAATATAAGGGAAAACTCTGGACATTCTGTGAAAATCTGGGCAGTTGAGATCTATGTTGTGGGGAATCTGTGCTTCTGTATTTTGTCTGTAGACACTATCTTTTGATAACAGTGTCTGCAGACACTGTTAGCTGCTTTAGAATTGCCGTACGGCAATTCTAGAGTGCAAGAGTCATGTGTACTGTGCAAGCAATGCTTGGACATGCCCCCTGCGCTCGTACATGGCTTGTGTCCATGTAGAGAATACAGCAGCATGCCTTCATTAATATGCAAGGCGCGCTACTGTTCTACACAGGCATAATCCGCTCTGTGCAGTAATAGCACTATTCCTGCGCAGAGTTTAATGAATCTAGGGGATAGCTGTCAACTGCCCCCAATTTTAGCTCATATATTTGCCTGATCCTCATAAAATCTGTGGTTTTCTGGCAAATTATTGTTAACTGCAGCCATAAAATAATAACATGTGTTTCAGACTTCATATCTTTCAGAAAATGCTTGCTAATGCAAAACCTGTTATACAAGCAACTTTCTAAGTATATAAAATAGTATTTAAAATCTGTCTATACTGCTAGGGATTTATTCCTGACTCTTGAGCTAAGTGATTGAAAGACCATAGAGGGTTAAAGTGGAATAAACTGTATGGTTCCAACAGCAGAACACTGCAATGTATTTCTTGGCTTTTATTTATGTATTTGTTCATTCATTTGATTGCAAGCAGAAATCTATAGTTCAGACAGTCGTACAAGTGACTATAATTAATGGTCATGTGTGTGTGTGTGTGTGTGTGTGTGTGTGTGTGTGTGTGTGTGTGTGTGTGTGTGTGTGTGTGTGTGTGTGCAATTATACACTCTAATGCTTTTATAACATTTTATAAGAAGGAAGTATGTTTTATGCAAACAAAAAAAAGGAAGGTAATATTTTAGTCAAGTGGAAAAGCAGTTTTATAATGTTGCCCTCTCTGACTCTATGTATTGTATGTAACTACAATGAGTGAGGTCATTTTTTTTCCTACAGAAGGAAAGAATCACATTAAAAATGGGCAAGATGGACAAGAACATTTTGGGCTATTTGGCTTTCTTAAAAATGTTTGGAGTTCAGGTTCAGTTCTAGGCTGAGGAGCATTCTGTGTTTTTATTTATCCACAACATAAATGTGTATTTAGTGAAAGTTCAACAACCATGTTATGGAGAAATAAAAATATACAAAGTTTATACTAAACTGTAGCTTTTTGAACAGCTTGAGCAAATAACTACAACTGGTTTAAAACACTGGCTATTAAAGGCAGAGAAACAGAAACCAGCCCAGCTATCCAATCAAAGTAACAGTGTTGCAGGAATGTTTCTAGCTAGATCAAACCAGACTGATTCTTTCTGCCGCAAAGAAAACAACTAGGCCTCTCTAGACAAAATATTTCACTACAAGCTCCAAAGGTCACACATACTAACTGACATTCAGCTCTAACAGGCAACAAAAAGGAGACTAAAACCAGTTGCTCAGATTACACAGATATACAGTAAAACATATTAGTCATAGAAGACTCCATTGTGAGACACACAGATGTGCCCCTCACCAGGCTGGATAAGGAGAAAGTCACGGTTAGTTGTTTGTTGGATGCCAGAATCTGCCATATCACCAATGCACTCAAGTCTCTCAACAGGTACTGTTATAACTCTGTCATAGTCCATGTTGGAGTGAATGACTTGAGACGTACTTCCCTGGACTATATGGAGAGAGACATGATCGAGCTCGCTGAGCATGTGTCCCAGGCAGGTATGTTCCTAGCCTTAAGCAGCATTCTACCATCAAACAGAATGATGCCTCAATACAAACAGAAATGACTGACTTTAACAATTGGCTTAGTTTCCGGTGTCATTCAAAGGAGATCCAGTACCTGACAGTCTGGGATAACATGATTGACAAGCCTCGATGCTTTGCCAGAGATGGCCTGCATCTGTCTCCCTTGGGCTTCAGGCTCCTGGCAAAGGCTCTTGCCTCCCCCATTGTGCCTTTTTAGGCAATGCCATGAGGTCAAAACTACCAACATGAACATTTCATCAAAACTTAAATTAAAATTAACGGTCATGCTGCAAAATGCTAGGAGTGTAAACATGAAACTGCACTCATTGTAAGCATTCTTAACCCTGGAACAAGCTGGCATTTGTGCAGTGACATAAACCTGGTTCAAAGTTGCGGAGAGCACCCCAGCCATACCAGGTTACTCATCCTATCATTTATTCAGACCCCAAACCGTGGGCAGCATAACAAAAGGAGGTGGAGTTGCAATATATATAAAAGGCATACACACCTCTAGGCTGGTCAAACAATATGATGCACAGGAAATTCTTCAGGTGCAGTTAACTATTGACAAGACCCCTATTCAAATCATAGCTAGCTACAGGCCTCCAACTCTGGCTCAAGATGCCCACTCCACCTATCAGGACTTCTTCAAATCTATAAAGATTCAACCCTTTACCCTGATCCTGGGTGACTTTAACTACCTAACCATAGATTGGAAGAAATACTCATGCCAAAACACAAATGTCCAGAAATTCCTTGATTTCATCAATGCAAATGCCTTGGACCTGTTGGTTGACACCCCCACAAGAGGTGAAAATATCTTGGACTTGGTATTAACCAACATGAGTAACCACTGCAGCATCCTTACAGTGTCAACATCCCTGGTAAGATCCGACCACAAAGCAGTCACTTTCAAAGTCACCATCTCCTCTGAACCCCATCCCTAGCTAGGGTTAAACAAACAAACTTCTCCAAAACTGATTACAACCTCCTGAGGGAAGGTATAAATAGCTTCACAGCCCCCTCCCCCTCCAAAGGAACTGGCACATATGTCTAAACCTACACCAAAGTACTATATGAGCATTTATATAGCTGCATGGAATCAGGAATACCAGACAGGATGAACTCCTCCTCCTCAAGGATGTCTAATTGGAAGCAATCTCTCCTTAGCCTGAACCAGCAAATAAAAGCACTAGTGAAATCCTCCAAAGCAAACTTTGAGTCCAAACTGGCCACATCTACTAAAGACAATCTTAAGACTTTCTTCAGATATGTCCATAATCTCAAGGGAAGCACCCAGATCTGTTCAGAACTGGTGGTCAAGGACACCACATACACAAACCCTGTAGATATAGCCAACCTGCTGGCAGACAGGTACAGTGAAAATTTCACTCCTCTGCCCCCATCTTTTAAACAGGACATCCCTAGTACCTGCCCACCTCCCCTGATTTCTAAGGAGCAAGTCATCACTGCCCTCTCAAAGGCAAAAAATACAGCCTCCATGGGACCTGATAACTTCCCAGGCTACATCCTACATGAACTCAGGCAAGGACTTGCAGCACCATTATGCACCCTATTCAACCAAAGCCTGAATACTGGCTTCATCCCACCTGAGTGGAGGACAGCTACTGTTTTTCCTTTGCATAAAGGTGGAGCATCCACCGATCCAGGAAATTATAGACTCATGAGCATAACTAGCCTGATCTGCAAGGCCTTGGAGCAGATTATCATGGACATCATTAACAAGGACATTGGCAACCTCCAGACACTTGATCCCACACAGTTTGGTTTGTCAAGGGGAGGTCATGCCTGTTAAATTTGGTCGACTTCTTTGAGACAGTCACTAAGGCCATAGACAAGGGGAAGGTGGTGCACACCACCTACCCTGACCTTGCCAAGGCCTTCAATACTATTCCCCACTCAGGTATAACAGATAAACTCTCTCAACTAGGCATCAATCCATATGTTACCAGATGGGTAGCAAACTGGCTCACTGATTGAACCCGCCTAGTCAAAATAGGGGATGCCATCTCAAGTAGTAGACCCGTAACAGGCAGTGTACCCCAGGGATCAGTCTTGGGACCTCTGCTGTTTGGGATATACTTCTCGGAGGTGCAGACCAAATCTAGTGGGCTATGGCTGACCAAGTTTGCTGATGACTGCAAGCTGAGTGCTATCATCAATTCCCCTAGTGACGTGGACATCCTCCAAGAGGGTCTCACCCAAACAAATGGCTGGTGCCAGAAACATGGCCTCAAACTGAATGCCACAAAATGCATCATCATCTCTTTTGGGGAGAATGATGTCCCCACAAATTATCACATTGATAATAAGGCACTAAGCATGCAATCAGTCATGAGGGACTTGGGCACCCAGGTTTATAGCAAACTGACTTTTGGCCACCATATTGCCTCCGTTGTATGGAAAGCTTTCTACATGGCCCACCTCATTAGTAAGGGTATCTCATCCAGGGACAAGGTGGTCATAACATCCCTGTATTCTTTCCTAATAAGACTCATTATTGAGTACAATGCCCCTTTTGGCATGTACCTCACAAAGCACATGTAGCAGCTGGAGAGACCACAGAGGTTCCTCACCCAGAGAATCCAGGGCCTCAAACATCTACCCTACACAGATAGACTAAAAGCCCTGTCCCCCTACTCAGTTTCCTACAGACTTCTCAGAGGTGACCTCTGTCCGGCATACAAAGCAATCTCAGGCCCCACCCTGATGGGACTGCTGCATATCTGCAAGTCAAGCTCCACTCAAGTAACCCACATGCGTGACTTCAACCTGATCTGTGACATCAATAGGACTTGTTGAGGGGACAGATTTGTGTCCCAGTGACTCCCCCATTTGTGGAATAGACTCCCTCTCCATGTAAAGCAAAGTACCTTATTAAACCTTTTTAAGCACAACCTGGATAACTGGTTGGGGAACTGAAAATACACCCCTGGGATTCCACATATGTCCCTGCTTGACAGTGGCATAGGTTGCTGACTTGTTGGAACATGGGCTAAATTCTTGGCTAGGCTTGTAAGGGCCTCAGGGCCAATAGCCTAGTAACTTCCTATGATCCAATGATAAACTACAGTTATGACTGGCCAGTACAGCAAACCAGGGAAACAAGTATGGGTATCTGTTTACAGTACAGTAAGACTAGAATTTTATGGTACAGCTATGTAATTGTACATTTGTTAGCATCACAAGGATTCTAATTTTATAGGTTGTACCTGGTAAAATGATAGATTTACACAACTGTGTCTTCAACCCTCAGGGATGAGAATTTATAGATATGCAAATTCTGAGTGCTATGATTTTAGATCTCCTGCTATGATTTTATGATGGCCCCTGCTATGATTTTGAAAGCTGAGGGGTTAATAGTTAAACTTCAGTAGGGCTTCTTATGTTACTAGATTAGGACGTCATAAGCAATGCAGTAAAACATGACCATTAAGAAGGAGCTCACTCTGAAGTCTTGAGTGTTCAACACTTCCACATCTACTTATAAAAAGGTCTTACAAAATTTTAAAATATTCCTTTTCATCGCCCACAGTGTAACCATTTAACACAGATGTTATATTGTAATTAGTCTCTCCAGTATTGTTTAAGACCACTTTTTAACCTTCATATACATTGCTAGTTAAAGAAACATGTTGATATTTGCATGGATCACTCATAAATAATAGCCACAATATGCTACAAGTACATCTTGACTTAATTTCCTGCATTATTGCTTTGCACTATAAACAAAAGCACTAAAATATGTACCTCATATTTTGTTAATGGTAAACTGCCACATATATGATTCTGTGAAGTCCAAAAACTGCTCTAGTTACATCTTTAAGTCCACAGTGAGATCTGTTATACCAGATATCATTTATAGTAGGAGTTAAAGCAAGTCCCCAGTCCAAAATAATGAAGCCTATAAAGAGGAGAAGCGGCAGAGAGCATACTAAAATAACTGTACTGGCTTTAAATAATTGCAAATACATAATACAGAATAATTTAAAATGTTTACAGTCCAGTTTCATGTCTATGCTTAAATTAAAGCCTAAGCATCCAACCAAACCATCTTGTTTACTGTTCCCAGGTAACAGTCAGTGCTGTCATTGTCATCAACATGCATTATGACTGTGATGCATCATATTTAAAATTTCCTCAGTACTAACCACAGTACACGAGTACAAATAGAAAACACATAATGACAGGAAATAAATTCTACCAAGTATGTTACTAACAATAAAAAACAAGTTACAGAAAAAGCTGGTACGT
Organism: Protopterus annectens; assembly: GCF_019279795.1. Taxonomy (NCBI): domain Eukaryota; kingdom Metazoa; phylum Chordata; order Ceratodontiformes; family Protopteridae; genus Protopterus; species Protopterus annectens. Next base: position 1,375,721,319 of record NC_056731.1, read on the forward strand.
TTGATCAGCTGATTTTAAATAGTTGTACCCACTTTTTGCCCCGTTCATCAAATTGCATATAATTTGTACACACACATAGGGAGTAGCTTAATGGAATTTAATTGCATAGTCCTAAATAACCAAAGTACATTGAAATGCATTACTAAATTTTACTAAAGGCCCAATGGGTCCATTGCAATATGTTTGAATGGTACAGGAATCAAATAATTTTTAAAGCCTGGTTGAGGGTCTGTCTTCTAGCACTTAGAGCATCCAGCATAGAAATTCTCAATTTCTTTCATTTTCCAGGCCAGTTTGAACTTGCTAGGAATCACTCTCTAAATCCTCTAAGGGCAACTTTGAAAAAAAAAAATTTAGCAACCACAGCTAAGGATAACCATAAGGCATTATTCAGCTTTATCCGTAACCTAAAAGGTAGGACCCAGACGTGTACTAAACTAGCTGTGGATGGCATCACACACACTGATCCTGTGAAAATAGCTAACCTATTAGCTGACAGGTTTGGTGAAAATGTCACCCCCCTGTACCGTCCTCACATTCCACAAAGCCTTCCCTCTGCATCTCCCCCACCTTGCATATCCAAAGACCAAGTCATTAATGCTCTCTCTAAGGCAAAAACACAGCCTCTATGGGACCAGATGGCATCTCATGTTGTATTTTATATGGTCTAAAACATGAGTTAGCAACTCCATTAGATACTCTCTTCAGCCACAGTCTGAGTACCGGTTTTGTCCCCACTGAATGAAAAACAGCAACCGTCATCCCCTTCATATAGGAGGTACAGCAACAGACCCGAGAACTAGAGACCCATAAGCTTAACCAGCCTTATCTGTAAGGCCATGGAACAAATCATCATGGACCTTATAAATAAGGATACAGATGATCTCCAAACCCTTAATCCGATGCAGTTTGGTTTAGTCAAAAGCAGGTCATGCCTGTTAAACCTGGTGGCCTTCTTTGAAAATGTCACCAGAGCCATAGATGAAGGCAAATCTGTACATACAGCCTACCTTGACTTAGCCAAGGCCTTCGACACAATCCCGCATTCGGGCGTCATTGATAAACTCTCCCAGTTGAATATCAACTCTTATGCTGTCAGCTGGGTTGCTAAATGGCTCACTGGCAGATCACTCTCAGTCAAAGTTGGGGACTTTACCTCAACCAGAAGACCTGTCAGCAGTGGAGTTCCACATGGGTCAGTTCTGGTCCCCCTATTGTTTGGAATGTACTTCTCAGAAGCTGAGACCAAAACAGAGGGGCTGTGGCTGACCAAGTCTGCTGATGACTGCAAATTAGGAACAATCATTGAATCCCCAAATGATGTTAGTATACTTCAAGAGGGACTTACACAGACTAATGATTGGTGCCAAAGCCATGGACTCAAACTCACTGTGAAAAAATGCATTATCATCCCCTTCGGTAAAATCGATATCTCTGCAGACTATCATATAAATAATAATGCCCTAAGTAATAACAACTCAGTAGTGAGAGACTTGGGAACAGAACTTGATAGTAGCCTAAACTTTGGCCACCATGTGTTTACTGTGGTAAGGAAAACATTCTACATTGCACACCTCATTAGCAAAGACATTGCCTAAAGAGTGAAAGAGGTCATAACTCCTCTGTACTCGACCCTCATCAGGCAATAATTTAATACAATCCTCCCTTTGGTATGTACCTTACCAGGCACCTGCAGCAAATTTAGAGACCTCAGAAATTTCTAACCAAGAAAATTCAGGGTGTCCAGCACATGTCATACATTGACAGACTGAAAATCACTGTCACTGTACTCAGTAGTGTACAGACTACGTAGAGGAGACTTGTGCCTGGCCTACAGAGCAATCTTGGATCCAAACCAAATAGAAATGCTGCACATCTGCAAGTCAAATGGGACACTGTCACCCACTCCAGGGACCTTAACCTGGCCTGTGACATAAATAGGACCTGTTGGAGAGACAGATATGTCTCTCAGAGGTCGCCACTCCTCTGGAATAGGCTACCAGTTCACACCAAACAGACCCTGTTTAAGTGTGGCCTGGATGACTGGATGGGAAACCATAAATTCTTGCCAGGGATTTCACCTATGACCCTCCCAGATATGGGCAGTCATTGCTAACTAAGATCTCGAGTCTACGCAAGATCCTTTATATTGGGTGTCCCTAGCATTATATTGTGTACACATGGCTAGGCTTATAAATTCCTTTGGGTCAGTAGCCTAGTAACCACCTATGAATCTGTGAACCTATGCTTTAATCTTTTCCATACCTAGGTGTCACCCCTAGCACGTGGCTGTGTGATAACCTCATCAAAAGGCTTCTTAAATGTTCAGATACCAGCAGGTGGCATTCTCCTTCCTCTATATCCTTATTTACTTACTTTGTAACTCAAAGTATGTTTAAGCAGGACCTCTTGTTCCAGTTCTTCCAGTGCAATGCTATCTATATTTTCCTTTTCATTGGCCAAAGTTTTATTTTCTTACTGAGCCTTTTTAAAATGTAACTTGTTTACTTGAATGCCAACTCACTTTGGGTTTTCTCAAGGTCAGTAGCTTATGACCTCCCATTTTTGCTATAACAATATCCATACATGTTGGGATAACACATCATGAGGTGAGCACCATGATGATTCTGTAGCGTACATTAACTGGGAGTATGACAGCAGGAACTGACAGCTCAGTAATGTCTTTAATTTTTAATGTTTCAAGTGTTTTTTTTTCAGAAGCAAAAGTTCGTTTCATTGGGTAATATGCCTCAAGACATGAGGACTACTACTGTGAATCTGGACCCTGAAGCATCAGGAAGTTTCAAGATGCTAATGGTACAACTTTATTGACGCATATTTAGTACAGTATTTTCCATTTCACTTTTGGTGCAATATCTGTACCTTTTTAGATTATGCCTCCTTTTTATGACATTTCAGTAGGATTGTCTTATTTAAAATCTAAGATAATTATTTTCAAAGGTAACTTCAATATGGATGGTACAAGGTGCAATAGTAAGGTACACACCCAGAAGCTGGTGGAATTTATTTCATATTACTCATTAATAGACCTTTGGCATTATAAAAAGTTACAACCAAAGTCATATATTTATTTTGATTATACAGGCATATATATTTTTTTATTTTGTATTTTTATTATATTTTTTAAGATTAGACTACTTTTTTACGTTGAAATAATCCATATAGTTACAAACATGGAAAGTCTTTCTAATCACTCCTCTGCTATGTCAACAGTCAGATTTCAAAATCTTGAGAAGAAAACTTATTACCAGTAGAGAAGTTTTATCACTTATTATAAGGATAGATTGGCTATTAAAACATTTTGGGCTGATAAATGATTTTAAATGAATTTGTTGGCTCATATTTGTGCTTTTAAAGCATTTGCTGCAGGGTTCCTCTTTCAACTTTCAATGAAAGACAGCTTTTAATACATGTTTTGGATGGCAACAAGTGTCATCCAGAAAATTGTCAGAAGCTATATCTTTTCTATATGTACTACTATGTATAACTTTATTATTATTCTCCCCCTATAAAGTAACATCTAAAAAATCAACACTTTCTACACTAATATTTTTCTCAAATTTAATATTCATATCATTATTAGAAATAGCCCTAAAAATCAAATTGTTGAAGATTTCCTTTACAAACAAATAATAACTCATCTATATGTCTACGATATGTAATTACCTTCTTTTAAAAAACAGTGCCATACATATATTTCTTTTTGGAAAAAAATATTAGCATAGTTAGCAATGTATATTCCATTCACCACAATATAGTATATAGGCTTTCCACATCTAATGTTACCCAATAATAATCCTGTTTCCAAACTACCTTATATAAATTCTTAACAAATTCTAACAAATCTCACAAAAGGAAGCAAAGCTGAATTTAAAAACTGACCTACTTGTTCTAAAAACTACCCAACAGGAGGATTATAGTGATCCTTATTTAACTTAAAGCAATAAAAAACAAGGAATTATGGTACTTATCACTAACAATTTGTTTTTATATGTTTTAATCCAAATTTTTCATTGAACTGCTGGATATAGTAATTCTTGCAATTTAACTACAGCTTCTAAATATTGTTTTTCTAGTAGTTCTTTCATATATTTTACAGTTACTAAGATGTATTATACATATTTCATAATACATAGCAGTTGGCATTTAAACAATATTTACTTTTATCTGAAGGTTTAACCACAATGTTTTTATTATATTGAAGCCCCTTTAACTCCTCCCATTGTGACTTAGTCAAATTATACTTAACTGTTTTTGTTTAAAATGTGTTTAAACACTCTAAAACATTATAAAAGTATCATAATTTTTTGTGTACAGGAAGTATTTGTCTGAGGCATAAAATTACTTTTTGTGTAAGGAACATATTTATCCAAATGTCTATTTACAATGTCTGATTCACTGTCATAAGTAATAAAAGAAAAGGTAGAAATGTCAGAAACTTCTGAAACATTTAAATTAATGTCCACATCAATAAAACATTCAGTCTGATTTTAAAAATATCTGTTTCAAATATAACTTACAAAACAAGTTCTTTCTGAATAATATTCCATTCAGACAAGTCCTTTGGAACACATTTTAAACAAAGTTATAATGTCAAAAGTAAATGTTCAGATAACTGGGCATTACTTAGATTAACCACTATCCTTTGATGTAAATGTTCACTGCAAAATGAAAGATATTCATTCTTATACCAAAACACATCTGAACGGCAACAATCCAAACATCAATTTCTTGTAAGGAAACACCACACATACCTTAGTTCCAGCATTCTTTTTTTTTTTTTTCTTTTATGTATATGCAATTCTTCCTTCTTATCACAATTCAGTCCCCTAGATGTTTTTATGTTCTTTCTTCTTCACAGGAAGTATCACAGGAATTCATACCGAACTAAAAACCATCAGAACTATAAATCAAACTGTCATTCCCTTTCTTCATAGTTTGCACGTCTGTTTATTAGAACTTGATAAATCTTTCTCCAGTTTTGTCTTATTTACTTTCAAGAATTCCCCTTCCAATTCCTTTATCTTAACATTAATGTCCCTAGAAGTTTTTCAAGTTGTATTTGTGTTATTTGTTGCCTAAGCTGCCATTAAACATCCTTAATCTCTTTCTTTAACCTATTTGTTTTAATACAGTTATGTTCAGTGCAAATCTGTGCTCAATTCTTAGTGTAACAGTGAGCCACTGCCTCGCAGCTTTCTTTAAATGGCTTTTCGTTTGCATCATTTTCATCAAATAAGGTACTAGGACTTTTGAATGCCCTTAAACCCTTTAGACTAATGTCCAAATCTATGTATTTCTCTAAGGTCAATAAGTTAAAATGCACCTTTGACTCTATTAATAGTAACCTTTCTAGTTTATCAGTAATTTCCTTATTAATACTAAAGGCTGCAGAAATTGTATTTGTTGTAAATGAACACAAAACATTATTACCTCTTGTCTCCCTTTCTTTGAAAAGTCTGTTCATCAGATCATCTCTGTCACTCTCCTGTCCCATCTCTCAAATGGTTCATTTAACATCTTCTCTGGCAATGCAGAACTAAACAAAAACCCTTTAAACTCCACTGAATACCTTTCAATAACCTCAGAAATTCATCTAGAGAATTTATATCTACTCTGCATGCCATAAAACATGAACTATTATGTAAAACCACAAATAAGAAAATAATAAAAATTCACACAAACCTCATAGGTGAGCAGAAAATGGCCTTAATAAAGTCTAGCACCTCAGCAACATGCCTTTAAAGACTAACTTACATTTCTAAAAAAAAAACAAACAAAAAAAAAACATGTAAATACAAAAAAAAAATCATCTGACCAATTTCAGTTACACTTTAAAATTAATGTCCTTCACCCTTTTACAACAAAGTCAATTTTTGTTTACTTTTGCATGGATTTTTCAGATTTTTCAGATATTCTACTTTACACTGTAGCCTGACATGAACTTTTTGGGATGTGTTAGAGGTCCTATAACAAGCAATAAACTGAAATCTGATCTTGTTTAGTGTGATTTGTAGTTTTAGAAATTCAATTTGTTGGTCTCTGGGAGTCAGTCTAGAGGTAATATAATTTACTCTAAAAAATATATGCATATACTTTTAATTAATTGTAGTTGTTGAATGGCTGCTGTTTAACCACTTCTTCCATTTAATGAATATACATTAACATTTTGATTGACTCTGATGAAGCCTTGATATTACTAAGGGGTGAAAGCATTAAGTCTGTGTGCATATATTTTTGAGATTAAAGTTTTTCTTTCTGTTTATTATCCTGCCTTTGTTTAGATTTTGGTTTAGTTATTCAACATTTTTGTTAGGTCAGTATGGTTACTTATTAGAGGTAATATTTTCCCTGAAAAATAGGGACATGCCACCACAGTACCATTGCTTTTGATAGTATGGTAGATGCTAAACCCAGGTATGGAGGGAATGCTTTCTGGACACTTAAACCAGGTTTCATTGAGTATACATATATGTAGGGTTCCTATTAAATGATCAAAGATGCATTCTTTCAAATGCATCTTTATTGAACTTGAAAGCACGAAAAGGCAAAATAGCGAAACAGCATATAAGCGAATTCTTTCCCTGGGAAAGAAATCGCTTGGCCGCTTCTGTTACTTGCCATTTTCATGACTGTAATGCGATCTCAGAGTTGGTATATTTAAGTAGGGTGGGTGTGGGAGGGAAAGACCCCACTTTATGTAATGTTTTAATTTTTTTTTTTTTGTGGAACTGCATTTTTGTTCCCCTTGGAAAAAAATCGCTGTTCTAAGAATTCGAGATTGTAAGCTTTTGCTTACATGGATTTGATAAATCATTGTTTGCTTTTTTAAGCATTTGATGATTTAACATAGACCCACATAGAGGAGTTCTTTATTCGAGATTGTAAGCTTTTGCTTACATGGATTTGATAAATCATTGTTTGCTTTTTTAAGCATTTGATGATTTAACATAGACCCACATAGAGGAGTTCTTCATGGTCAGGTGGCTTGTTGTTTAGACTTCCAGCATTAAGCAGAGCTACCTTAATTTGATCCTGTTTTGATATTGATATGTTAGCTACTTTATAATGTTCATTAACTGAACTTTGTCTAAAAAGGCAATATGGGGGCAGAAAAGGCTTTAGCCAGCATGCAGAAGCCTTTGAAAAAGAGGTGCTGACTATCCTTTGCAAAGCAAGTAGAACTATCAAGTATTTTCATCCATGCTGACACAAACTGAATCAGCTTGGATGACACCCGATATTTAGTCAATTGTTGAAGCCAGTCATCTTGTCTTTGTATCTAGGCATCATTCGTGCAGAAGGGAGGATTCTTTTCAATATCAGTTTTTCCTGCATTTGTGACATGCACTGAGAGCTCAGATATATCTCTCTGCATCGCCATCAGGGTTTTTTGGCCAGTCATTCACCCCAATATGCAGAACTACTATATTATAGTTATATTAGTGTGCTGTAATGGTCCAAAGGGCTCTTGAGATGTCTGAGATCCTGGCACTTGAAAGACAACTACTGGCACTCTAATCTTGTCCAACCAAGTAAGTGGGGAATATGTGTTTCATTATTGAGTCACCAATCACTAAAACATTTTTGCATGTGGAGTGGTCTGGTATACTGGAACTGAAACCATTTATCTCATGGTGACTATTTGTTAAAGGTGAAACCTGATTTGTAATGTTTGATTTTGATTTTTGCTGCAGTATAATCCTTATGTATCTAGGAGGCAACATCATCAAATGACATGACATTTGAGTCAGGGTCAGGTACATAGAATGTAGTTTGTCAGTGCACTGTGAGAGTGAGCCCTTCATGTTTCTTACATAGTGCACCTCTTATAACAGAGTTATTTGTGTTTAGTAAGAGTTCATTATCTGTGAGCATAAGGCAGTTGCTACACTGCTTTAGGATACCAAAAGCTGAGTCTGGCAACAAAAGGGAAATGGGTAGGGTGACCTTCCATAATGCACAACGTGAAGTAAAGCTTGACTGATTAACAGAGAGTTGCAATGTTTTAATAAGATAGAAATTTACAGTCTTTTGAAATATTTATTGGTTGAGGGGTGGGTGGTGTAGGATTGCATGCATATCTATTTAAGCGTCTATGTAACTTGGGCATATATGCAACTTTTTTAAGCACAGCTTGGAAACCTTGCATAACGGTAGTGCTGAGCAATTTATAGCAGTTGTAAGCTAGGGGCTGCTTCATGCACTTTTAGGGCAAAAGGTGCACATGCCTCTACCTTTTATGCAGCTATGTGCAGCTTGCTGCACCTACATAAAGCAGGAGTCTAATTACTGATTGGATTTGGGTAAACTGCGTTATAATAAATTACAACTAAACATTCCTGCTCCTAAGGAGTGTGCGCTGTATACCCGATGTGCTAAGTACAGCTCTGTACAATATGAAATAGACAAGGAAATGAAGGAACCACTAAAAACCAGTTAAAACACTAATCAATAGTGTTTATTTTCCTCAGTTTCAATTTGATGTATTTTTTTATATTTGCTATTTATTGGTTTTAAAATGTTCAAACTTCTGTTTGATAATGATGTTTATTTAATCAATTTGGTGTACATCTTTTTAAACTACAATTAGATAATTGTTTGATTAATTAACAGGCTTTGAGAGTCATAAGAGTGTTTTTCTTTGCACCATTCAGTTCTGATGAAGTCCATCTGTGTAGGATGAAAAAGCTTAACTGAATTGGTTATACTGTATGCTTCTGTGTGAGATAATAAATATTTTACTTATCACATTCCATTTACCAGGTGCACTTTATTTGATGTTTACCCTGGAACTGCACTTGTTGCACGATCTAGACATACCAAACAACATGAGCCATTTCTTGGTTAACAGCATAGAAACCACATGAAATACAATGCAAACTGTAACATGGTTTCACTTAATAGTTGCAACTACAAATTTAGACAAAACACAGTAAAAAGCAGAAAAAAATGACATAAACTGCTCAAAACTATTTTAAATAGCTAGGTGACATTTAGTGCAGTAGAATGAATGCACATGCCTGTTTACTGATAGCAAAATGAAGTAAACACACTGCTTTGTTTTTTGGCTTTTGCACAGGAGCATAGCTTTCAAAAATCATAGAAAAAGACAGCAATTGCTCTCTACTCATGCAATATTAAATAAAAAGGGAACATGAAAGAACCCTTGAAAAATAGGTACAGCTCCAACCAATAGTGTTAGTCTTCACCAGAACTGCAGCAATCGCCCTCCTGCCATTACAATAATCACTGAAAGTTCTAGATTACTCACACATCTGGACAAACTGGCTGTCTACTCTAAGTCCGAAAAGGGACTAAAACAGTACAAATAAATGCAATTATACTAATACAGTTATCAGAACAGAAACCACTTATAAAGCAGTACAAATTGTAAAGACTTTGATTAATAACTTCAAAGTCAGAGAAAACACAGTAAAATGTAAAAAAAAATGACTGAATTTACCCAAAAATGATTTAAATAGTTAAGCTAAGCACATAATCTACTTGAAAAGCAGTGCAAACTGTAAAACAACATTAATATTTATAACTATAACTTCAGATTTAGAGTAAAATGCAGAAAATTAACAGAAATAACTCAAAATTGATTTAAATAGCTAGGCATCTTTAAATGCAGTACAATATATGCACGTTCCTGTTTACTCGATACAAAATGAAGTAAGAATAACACTTTATTTAGTTTTTAGCTTGTACACAGCAACACGGTTTTCAACAACTGAATTTCTAAGCAAAGTGTTTCCCCCAAATTCTGCAAGCCCTACATAGTGTGCAGGACTAGCGCAGGAGCTCCAGCAGGCAATATGTCTGCCATGCGATCCAGGAATAACCTGCAGGGACGTGCAGGAGCGCTCCTGCACTAGTCCTGCACGGACTCAGCCCCTGTATGCAAATTACCCCATTTGCAGGAGAAATCCATGTAAATGAAGTGAATTTTTGATCCAGGAAGTTGGAAACCGTCCGTGCAGGAGTAGTGTAATCTGCAGAAATGTACTCTGCCAGTAAAGGAGTACATTTCTTCAAATTACAAAATGGAGCCATGACAGCTCCAAATAAAGGGTGGATATCATGTAGAAAGCATGTCAATGGCCAACTATAAGGCAACTGGCTTGGAAAACATTTGCAAAAATAAAAAAATCAACTTTTATTTTTTTTAGCTGATCTCAGCTGTTTAAGCATAGGGCAGCTGCACGCAAACAGGATTGGCCGGAAAATAAATAAGAAAAAAAACATAAAATAAGCATTCTAACCAAAATCACTATTTTGCCATTATACCCAATGACAGGCAGAAGACAACATGGCCAGTGAATAGTGGTTGCTAAGGGGGGAGGCTCAGTGTGGGACATGTAACTATGCATCAGCAGGCAATCCTATGCAAATGAGGGGAATGATACCGAATCCCAGATTTCCCCTGCATGCTAGTCAGCACCCAACAGTGTAAGAGCAGGAATAGCTTGGTGTAAGCCTAGGAGTTAGCTGACATCATGGGGCGGGGGTGTCAGGCATACTGTAAGCAGATTGGAGCCCTGTGGCTCGGGCTTACTCCTAGCTTAGCAGAGCTAAGCAAAGGGGTGTGTCTGAGGCTGCCTAGCACTCTGTACATTGCCTAAACGGGTGTGAGTGCCACGCACCGGGTTTTAAAGGAAAAATAGAAACAGTAAACCAGGAAATAGCAGCTCTGTGCACATTTGAGTACTGTGTTTGCACGGCGCACCCCCAGGCTTAAACAGGAAGGCAATGAGAAGCGAAAACAGCAGTAGGAAGGTAATCTAGGAGAACTAGCATAGCTGGTAGGTGAAATGTATCAGAATCAGCCAATTACACAGGCAGCAGACCAGCTCATTCCAGAACACTACTATAAACTATGCAAACAACTTTTCCTCTGGTTTTTCCCGAACTCCACACCACTGGTGTATACAAGCAGGGAAATTTTAACAAACAAAAACAACAGAATGATAGGGGCTGCAGCAGCTATCAAACATTAACATGTGGAAGAGGCTGAGGGTGGTAAGGATGAGAATGTTGTTGACCAACCCACAGTGAGGAGATGGAGAAGAGTGTACAGAAACAGGGTAACCTACCAGGGGCTACATGAGCTGGAGATATTGGAGCGCTATAGGGTGGACAGGGACCTCCTATAGCAAATTGTTGAGCTGTTCCAGCCATGCCTGACACACAGAACTAATAGAGGGGAACCTATTCCAGTGGATACCAAGGTATGTGTAGGCCTAGGAATACTAGCCACAGGTACCTCCCAAAGCCCAACTGGGGATATCATGGGGATCTCACAGGCATCAGCATCAAGAGTATTTCACCAGTTCCTGGATGACATGTCAGCACATGCCAGTGAGCACGTATATTTCCACAACACCCGTGAGGTGTTGGCCAGCAATATGCATCTCTTCCACCAAATAGCAAAATACCCTGAGGTAGTGAGTGCTATAGATTGCACACACAGACACATCAAAGCACTACCCGGTGAGTGGGATAGGGTCTACATCAACCACAAGGGCTTCCCCTCCATCAACTGCCAGGTCGTGTGCGATGCAGAGGGCATTATAATGAATGTGTGTGCTGGCTGCCCTGGAAGCTATCATGATTCCCACATCTGGCATCTGATGCAGCTGTACCAGAGATTTGCCAGTGGGGCCATCCCTTATGGTCACCTCGTAGGGGGTGCTGGTTACACACTGGAGCCATGGCTGATGACACCCATCAGAAATGCACACACAGCCAAACAAGAATGCCATAATGAGGCACACGCATGGACCAGAATCATAATAGAGCATGTGTTTGGGATGCTCAAGTCACAGATCCGGTGCCTGGACACATCCGGTGGAGCCTTGCAGTACTCACCAGCTACATGTACCCAAATTGTTATCGCATGTGCCATGCTGCACAATATGATCGTGCAGAAACAGCTGCAGCAGGAACAGCATGGGGCAGGGTCACACAGCCCCCCACCAATGTCAAGGCCTGCACAGGCACAGAGTGACTCAGAGGAGGAACAACCAGAGCTTGCCCCAGTAGGCAGATGGAGGCGTGCCCAGTATGCCATGGCCTTGGCAAAGAGGCAATGCATAGCACATACACTGACACAGTAGGGACCCAGGGAATGACACCTCTCTCTGACTTGCACATACAGTAAAAGGGATGCCAAACATGACACTACCTGTGCTCAACCATGTATAGGGAGTGTACTGGGTGCATCCGACATAGGCAGCCCCCAGCACCATCCTCAATACTGGCACACTCACAAGGTAAGTCACTCCCCTTTCTGATTGCTGATTGGAGTAGCATGTATAGTTACTTGTATCTATGGTATGGATGTGAGCATGCAAGGGAACCGGGTGGCTGAATAGGATGCCAGCAGATAGTAGACACCTACAGTGGCAGTATGAGATCTGTAACAAATACGGGTGCCACCATAGTAGCCAGTACTACACGTGTTGACAAAAGCCAATGCAGGAAATGTGCTGGGCCACATGTGTGTCCATATGACACATACATGCCAGTCAGGAGGTTCACATACCCAGCAACAGTCACAGCCAGCAGGACAGGTGTAGACAAACACAATCAAAGGCTGTGCTAAGGCCACTGAATGATGCCTATGTGTAGCCTCCCCCCCAGGCCTACACAGACAGACCACATCAGTTCAGGCAGTGGGATGTTAGTTCTGAAGGGTAGAAAGTCAGAAACTAATATGTAGGTCAATCAAACATAGGACCTGTAGTACACTGATATGCCTCTAGTCTGCATGATAGGTTAGAAAACAGAATGAAATGGAGTACCTGACATACCAGTACAGTCATAGCAAATGTGTACAAGTGTCAGGTGTGCACCCCCCAATGCTGTGTAGCAATGTAGAAACAGTCAGGTGTGCCCCCCATAGCCTATGTAGACATGTAGTAATAGTCAGGTGTCCCCCCTAATCCCATATGGAAGTGTACTAACAGTCAGGTGTGCCCCCCAATCCTATGTAGACATCTAGTAACAGTCAGGTGTGCCCCCCCAATCCCATGTAGCAATGTAGAAACAGTCAGGTGTGCCCCCCATAGCCTATGTAGACAGTAGTAGCAGTCAGGTGTGCCCCCCAAATCCTACGTAGACATGTAGTAATAGTCAGGTGTGATCCTCCATCCTGTGTAGAAATGTAGAAACAGTCAGATGTGCACCCCAACCCTACTTAGACATGTAGTAACAGTCAGGTGTGCCCCCCAATCCTATATAGAAATGTAGTAACACTCTGGTGTACCACCCCAATCCGATGTTGAAATGTAGTAACAGTCAGGCGTGCCACCCAATTCTGCATAGCAATGTAGAAACAGTAAGGTGTGCCCCCCCTTATCCTATTTAGACATGTAGTAACAGTCATGTGTGCCCCTCCCAATCCTATGTAGAAATGTAGTGGCATGTATGATGTGTAGGTATAATACCTGTGGAGCACAGATGCCCAGAGGTGGCCAAGGTAGCAGGATAGATTGTAGCTTTTGTACAATATGCAGGTATGTGAGTGTCAGGTTGGTGTGTGTTTCATATTGTGTGAAAGTGGTCAGTATGTATACATGTTGAGGTATAACCTGGTGGCCATTGCCCACTACTGCTGATGACAGGGCCAAGTCCTCACCACTGCAGTGCCAAAGACAATTCCCACCAGTATAACACACACTAGCAGTAAGCCATTGCAAATGTATGGTGGTAATATGTGTCACCGTCTGAAAGATTGACATGGCATGGCTGTTGGGCTATATATACAAGCAGTACACAGGGGAAATTACCTCAGACATACAGTATGTAATGTGTAACTGTGAAATGGACACACCCTTGGAATTGTACATACAGGTATGCATCACATTATCTGGGCCTGTAGTAGGGAATACTGGTGTAGGCTGCCCGAACACTTGCAGATCATAAAGGTGGTAGGACTGATGTATTGGGAAACGGCTGATGTACCTGCACATGCCACCATAACTGGAATGCCACATGCATATATGTGCATCAGATGCAAGTAGTGTCCATAGCACACATGCACCCAGCTCACCCAAACACCACCCACATGTACCTCTCTGGTCATATCCCTGCTGTTGGGAATGGGTACAATATGACCCCCACCTGTATATGGTAATAGCAACAGAATGCAGCATGTAGTGCAGGTGTCCCATGCAGGTGTGTCCCTAGCTGTAGGTAGCACCCTGCCAGCATCCACAGCACCTGACCAGTACTGATAGAAAGTATTGGCATGAACACCTAGCACACCTACCCTGTCACCCCAGGGGAATATATTGTATGGCGGTCTGGGACTGTAGGACTGACAGAAGTCAAGGCCTGCCACAGCTGGCCCGCATCACCACCAAATGGCCTACAGGCCTCTGCCAAAGGCCTGTGTCTCACATGTACTGCCAATGCATGTTATGTCATGGACACCCACATAACACAGTCCACATAAGCCATATGCAAGGCCATGTGGACAAACCACAGTAACATGTCCACCATGTCTCACTGCATGAACTGTGGACCAACACTGAAACACAGCTGTGATGAGGTGATAACCTTAGAGAAAGTATCAGATATTATATACATAATGTATGGCAGAGGAGAGAATAATGGGGGGGGTGGGAGCATGGGCAGCATGGAATGTGCAAGGTCCGACACACAGCTGTGTGCACACTCTATCCCTGGCTACAAACACATAAATGGGTGGCTACAAACCTGCCCATACACCACAATAGGGGTAATGTCCTGACTCATGGCCCCTGGGTAACCTGTGTGAATCTGTACAGCTGTGAGATATTGCCACAGCAAGTTAAGGCCATACTGTCATGTCGATGGATGTATAAGTATGGGATCCTCTGTCAGCACTGTACCAAGGAGCCGAACTGGATACACAGACCCAGCAGCAAGTGTCTGCAGCTCCCCCTCCAGAATGGCATAACGTACCAAGAATATGTAGGCATCTGCCCACAATACTGGACACAGCTGCATTCGCCCTTGTTCCCCAGGACATCATTGTGAGCAAGAATGTCCACCTGACAGTACTTGAGGACATAAAACATCACAGTGTATAACAGTACACATGTCTGAATATCTCTGCTAACACCATTACCATGTAGCTGAAGCAGTACAGACACAATCACCTACAGTACACACTATCCCTTGCACAGTTTGTCCCCATATTGCCAAATGATCTACGGATACCCTGCAGAAACAGTTTGCTACCTATAGGTGTACAACACAACTGGAGTACAAATGACCTGGAATGGATCCACACATTCAATACAGAAGGGTATACTGGGCATGCCCACACACTTAGAGAAATGAAGGCAATGTCAGACAACAACATACTGAAAGGTCATAATGGGCATGCTCACACACTTAAACAAATGAAGCCCATGTCTGCAAACAACAGTGGACCATACATATCTGACTGTTGCCGATGTTAGTGCCTATACTCTTCAGTATGCACCAGTCATGCTTTGCACACACAGTGGATAGGAATACAAACATATATCCAAGGACAACACACTATAATAAGCCAAAAGCAGACATACATAGATGTGTGGAAGAGAGTGACTGTGGCAAAGAGCCATCCATCATGAGGCCTGTCCCATCCAGCACACCTCCACATACCCTTTGCCCATATAACCTCTGGATAACCCCTGTGGTACATGTGATACCTGCACAGTACTGTATTGTGGCAAACTAACCAGTGAGGAGGTATATTCCTGACTCTGCCAGTGTGTCAATGTGTGTGTATCCCTGAGAGAGTGTGGCTGTGTTGACACTGACACCTGTTCATGAGGACAAGTATGTAAACTACACCTACCGTATTGCTACCATATCACTGTTGCAGATGTCACTCACCATCACATATACGTTTGGAGAGCTCCTCAACATGTAAGCTATGTGGTGCATTCAATAACTGCATAGACATGTGATAGCAATACATAGTCAGTCAGGGGTTTGATACCCTGTACTGGTAGGTGTGTGACACAAACATGCTTAGGTTTTACTCTCCCACGTCCTCCGTGACCTATCTTTGCCTCTGTCTGCCTCTCTCACTCCCTCTGTAGTGGATGTGGAGACGTACACCTGCTTAGCTTAAGCAGCAGCATGTGTTTTGTAAGTGCTGCTCATGATCAGCTGATGGCCTCTGCATGAATTGCAGCCCTCCTCTAGCTGATTGCATGTGGAACAGTTGTGGTAACATTCCCATAGCCAATTGCATGGAAACACACTCCAATATCTAAGAACATCATGTTGGTGTTGGGCCTTTTCATTCACTGTGAACAGGACCTAGATCTGTTGTTTGGCAAACAGCATCACAGATGGATTGAGGATTTACCTTTAACAACATACACTGTGGGAACAGGCCAACACACAGGAGGGGGATGTGCCTGACAAGACTACAGAATGTAAGTGTCGCTATTCTGCATTTGGAGTAATGTTGGTTAACAGGGTGTGTGTGGATATGGCTGATCTACATGTTTTAATACCTGTCATGACAGTGCTATGTTTCTGAGGAAACCCCCAGCTGTAGGGTCATCTGCAGACTGGGCAGTGTATGGTACCTTTTGTTTCTTGTGTTACTCACAGAGCACCTATCTGTGAACTGCATAAGCATAGTGTGAGGATTGCAGACAGTACATGGTGACAGACATGAGAGTTACTGACTTCATAACCCTCATAGGACAAATGTCACAAAAAACATGTTACAACAGTAAATGTATGAGGTTATCACAGCAACATGTCAATGCTGGCCCTGTGTTTGTGCCTCCAGCCACAACACTGTCAACCTGTGTACATATGTCATGTGGTAAGAGGTGCATATGTTCTGTACACCATAATTTAGTGACATCATATCTGATAACAAGCCAGTGAGATAGACTGTGACACATGTTATGTATAGTAGGGGTTGTCTTTGAGGACATAGCCTGGGCATTCTGTGGTTGCCTGTACAGTACTGAGGTCTGTGTACTTATGGTGATTGTTGACAGTGTGTGTATTGTGAATATGTACCTCGGCCTGTATACAGACTGTGGTAGATGTAATTGTTCTTGGTCCTGTTCTATCTGATGTTACATGCTGCTTTACTGTATGTTACCTTATCAGCTTACATGTTTGTAGGGCCAAACACACACATGTCCCATACCGCAGACAGGCATCGGACCACACTGTGTAGTGGCCCAGGATACGTAGGGTTAGTGTGTGAGTGGCACATATGAGGATGGTGTTGATCAGATAGTTCATATACCGTAATATTATGCTAGCTACCATATGTGGCTGTGGCTATGTTCACATGGGTTCTGGTTATGTATGTTCACACAGGTGTCTGTTACTCTGTGTTGTGACATGCCTGTAGAGCCTGCTATATATGCAGGTACATGTGTATTCCCCCATAAGAAATGTAGGTCAGTGTTGTGGCAGTCTGCCTGTAGCCTGCCCAGTGCTTTGTTACATGCCTAGCAGCTTAGTGTACTTACCCAGTGTGATGTTATGTCCAGATACTTGCCAGATGTACTGCTGCCAGGCCACCATAACAGGCATGTATGTTGGACAAAGCAGTGGGATGCTGTACAGATGTATGTCACTAACTAGTGGGTATTATGTGGCCATGGCACCTCTGTACCAGCGGTTAGAATGTGTCAGGACAGACAGGGGTGTGTGAATGCATAACCTATGGGGCAAATGTATACCAGTGTTTATGTGATATACCCATCTACATGGTTGTTAACATCCACATTGTCAGGCTCGGTCCATGTGTCTTGCACTAAGGGTTTCTGTGTATACCTCTGGATTGACCAGAGTGGGTCAGACTGTCCACATTTATTGGCCATATCTCTGCTGTAGTCCACAGGATCATTACTGTGCTAGCAGTGGTACTGTACTATGATGTCCTTAGTATGTCTGTCTGTGGCCAGTGGCGCACATGTTAAAAGCAGATGTGACCTCCCACACACAACATGTCTGTAAAGACAACCCCTATCACAGTAGCAATAGTCTACATATATACCTGCAATACATACCTGACATCCCCTTGCACTTAGAGGTTGGGACTATGGGGCTGAGATAGGGCTCCACTCCATGTGTAGGACATATGGTGAACATATATGTATATATACTTATCCATATATCTGTATAGATATATACACATATACATATCAACATACATAGATGGATATGTATATGCACATATATATATATATATATATATATATATATATATATATATATACCTATAAACACTCAGATATATACATATACACAGCAATATATGTCTACACATATACAGATAGAGATGAATATGTACATATACTTATGGATATCTACATATATATTGACAGTAATAGGTATATCAGAATTGATCTGTATGCACATATAGTTATAGATATGTACATATATATCTACATAAATAGGCATACCTGTACACATATGATGTGCATACATATATAGCTATATATATATATATATATATATATATATATATATATATATATATATACATATGAAGAGATGTACACATGGCCATATATATATATGTTGCACTATATAGATGTGTATACAAACATATTTCTGAATATACATGTGTATATACATGTAGATATATATCAACCGATTATATGTGTATAATCCATATTCCTGTCATGTGTAAGCCTCACTGTTGTGTATACACTCTCAGATGTAGCTCACTGTATGTATCTGCTATGTGTACATTATGATAAAACAACATATGTGATGCAACAGTCATATTAATAACAAGTACTACACAATTGTTGAAGTAAAGGCAATTGTTCAATACTAATCAATATGTGTATTGACGGATATATTGGAAAAGCAACAGCTGTCTTCACAGTGGTCATGGCGTAGTGGTTAAGTGTTGGAACTTTAGTGTACAGGGTCCTGGGTACAAGGGCTGTTCATTTTGTTGCTGGGCAGAACAAGGGCTGTCGGATACAGAGTGGATAATGAAGTTTTGAACAGCTTTAAGCACATTTGCACGGGTTTGCACAAAGCTAAGTGGTGCTAAGCTACAGGTAAACATATGGGCACTTACACAGTGTAGGCTTCAGTTACCAGTGCACAAATCAGCTCCACTCTTATATTGCAGCAGTGTTGATACCTGATAAGCATGGCTTAGCCCTGGTAACCGGCTCACACTACCCAGTCTGATAACATAGCAGGGTAATGATATCTGTAATAAGTGTATGTAATGCCATGTACAATACATGCGCCTATGTGTTGTCATTATAGTAGCAAGGGGTGTGAGTGTCATGTGTGGGACACAGACATATATGAGGCCTGTACAGTACTGTTATCCACGTGACCATGTTACATACAGGGGTAGTAGCCCAGGGTATGTGCTGTCACACTGGCATGTAGTGTATCATGGCGGTACTACTGTTGACAGTACCTACCCAGGCAAGAGCAGAGTGCTAAATGTAGTACTGACAACAGGCACACCTACAGGCATAGCTATACTCTGAGGCCTCCCTGTTGTATCCCTGGTGTGTGAGCTGTGTCAGAGTATATAACACCTGCTGGGTAATGATCTGACATGTGGAATGTAACTATAGACTACCGTCTGTACAGCACATGATAGTGAGGACTCCTGACATGTAGGTATGGCATTCATATTGTTGTCAAACATCTGTCAATGCATTCATCCTACTGCATAGCTACTTGCCAAGCTGATGACTGTCAGTCCCCATACAGATGTGCAGATAGCAGGCATCCAGCTGGGATATGTACAGGCATCATAAGCTTGATTGACACTGACATGTCTGCCCAGCTGTTTAAGAACTGGCACATATTGGAGATAACACCCTGTATTCACCACTTGCCATGGGTACCTCCACTACACTACCACAGTCAACAGAACATGCTTGGGTACAGATCTCCATCACAGACACTAACCATGTGTTGTAATGCATGTTGCTTGCATGTCAACATGATCACTTCAGTGGCCATGTGCAGGAGGCACCTGGAGGAATGGCTGATGCATGTCACTCTCTCCCTGAGGGTCACCACAGTAGTGTCTGTCGATAGATTGCCTACTGCCATATGACAGGTGGCAGGATACCACTGTACACACAACCCCTACACAATCCATCTCTCCTTGGACAATAGCTAGGTACACAGCTATGACCACCTGCAGTGATGCACCCAAGTACTGACACATGTGTACGTGTGCATGACTGAGTATAGCAGTGTCTGTGTGTTAGCACACCTGTAAGTGGGAATTCCATGAGGGCCTTCACAACCACTGCAATACCCATTACCATATCCAGTCATGGCTGCTGCTGTATGAGACATTACATGTACCCTGTTAAGCTCCTCCCCATACCGGTTACACAAGCCTTGCAGTACTATCACAACAGTGTTGTACAAATAGGTTAATAGGCATGGGATACCCATTGTGTTCTGGCAAGTGTGGGTATGTGTGCATGTCTGTTTATTTGTAGGGTACAGCATTCTGAGGCCATATACACCTATTACAATACCCATTGCCACATGGTAGTACAGATAGTGTTGTTGCCACCCATCAGTGAGGCATGACAATGCAACACCCTGCTATGCATGTGTCATGTGCATCAGATGCATATCCCTGTAGTACCAATGTTGGGATCTACAATGTGTTGTATCACAGCCATGGCCAATGTGTGATGGTGGGTATATCAAAGTGTCATCATGGGTGTCAGGGAGTACAATATCCACTGGGGGATGTGGGTGCTGTGTACACTGTCACCACACCAAGGTACACCAAGTATATGGCCCATGTACCACATTATGGTTACCACTGTCACCATCAGCCATACAGGTAAC
>NC_056731.1:1375747177-1375764677 GCF_019279795.1 Protopterus annectens
ATAGATATTCCCATTAACCCAGACACCAGATACAGAACAGCTGCATAGCAAACGGAACACATGCATATATGGAACCACAGTGGTAATAACAACAACATGCAGGTACATTGATGGCACCATGCCACCAATGTTGGAGTATTTCAACCTAGCACAAGCATAGAAATAGATATAAATAATTATCAACCAATAAGACATATGTCCCAACATAACAGTGAAGTCATCACATACCAGTTGAGGTGGGTATTTAATTTATTGTTGGAGATATGGTGGGGAGAGATAAAGATGTCAATTAACAACTAGTATATTCCTGTAGCTCTCATTGCTTTTCTAGTCAGTGCTGTTATCTGTACCTTACAAGTATTACTACACTACCCTATTGCCTTAGTTTGGACAGTGATATGGCTGTTGTCATCTTTATACATGGTTTTACCTGCAGTATGCACCTCTTACCTGGTATAGCTGTGGAAGAAATGTTTGTTAACACTAACTAACTGTTTCTACACATACTCCCAGATTCCAGGTTGATGTTATGCACATACCTGTCCATCTCTTTTTTCACAGACTCTGGATATGTCTTGACCACATGCAGGTAAACTGGGACATATGTAGACTATTGCCCTCTTCAACCTATAGTGACATACAACACTCTTATACAGGATTTTCTAGACAGTTATATTATGTAGCACAGTGTGGGTGACAGTGATGAGTAATACCTTATTATTCAGAGCAACTGCATCAGTCACAATGCCATACAATACCAAAGTATAAGTACCAGTACAGGGTATCATTCCTTTATTTCTGGGCACAGTGTTCATATCTGACAGACCTGTGGGAGCAATGTTTGTTAGCACTACCTGAATGTTGCCACACACAGTACCAGATTCCACATTACTATTATGCACATACATCTGACTCTGTTACTGTACACATTCTGGTCTCAGCTTGACAACATGGGGGTGTAAATGGAACATACTTGGCTTATTACTCTCATAAGATTTTGGGGAGTTGCTAGTGAGCCAACTTTGCTCTCATAGATGTGTGACAATCAGTTGTATTTCCTGCTTGCTGCCTATGTGTCTGGGATCATCCCACTGATTTCCCAAGGGGACAGGGTGACAGGCAGCAGATATGGGACAATTTACTGGACATTCTGAACATATCTGTACAGTTGTGGGGTATGATTCTGCATGCAGACTACTACCACTCCCAGGATTCGAACCATGGCTGTGTGTGCTAAAAATACAACAGTTCACATCTCCGTTGCATGTGCTATTTGGATTTTGTTGTCTGTCTTTTCACTGTTTTCTGTCTATGTGTCTCTCAGTTGTACTAAATGACATCTGGGGATTTACACCAGTCATATACAGACATTCCTACACATTTTATTTATGTTGCACAGTGTGGGTAACAGTGCTTAATACAACAGTACTATTAAGTGATTGCAAATCTACATTACCGTATGATACCAGAGTATGCACATGCAGTCCAGCAGTTAGACCTTTACTGTCAGACTATTATGCTTTTATTTACATACAAACTATATGAGACTCTTCCTGACATATTCTCTGGTGTATGCTGTACTTGCCTTAAACAATACTGGTTTTATACTGTCAATTACCTTACTAATGCTTTAAGATTTATTTCCTATGACAGCACATGCAAGAGTATTACTGACCTGCCTTGCATTGCAACTTCTGCAGGCGACAGGTATGGGCCTCTTGGTTCGTGACCCACTCACTGGCCGCTGTGAAGGACATAAGAGGAATATTTAGCCATACCTATCCATAATATACATGACTTTGGAATTATTACACACATAGTGGAGTGATGCTTACAGCTGGAACAGCCCCTGCCATCCTAGCCTCTTGGATCCACTGATCCAAGAGATCCCATTTACGCCACTTCAGGTCAGCATAGTGATGCCTAACCTGTTCACCAGTTCGGGGTGTGCAAGTGGCACTGGTGAGGTCATGGACAAGATGGTCCCAGGCTTCCACCTTATATTGGAAACCCTAGTACTGGCCTGCAACAGTCTCTGCTCATGGTCTTTATGACTCTGGACTCCTGGATGCCCCAGCGCTGCGCCCGGAAGCGCACTCCCTCTCCCCTTTCTGCCATAGTTTTTTTTAGTTTTTATAGTTGTCTCCACCATGAAAGTTTGCATTATTACTTCATTGTAATGATACTTTCCGCAAACTGCCTGAATGTTTTGGTATTCTGCATAAATTCATACTAGTGCATCCAGCAGAGAACAAGCCATTTGGTCCAGGCTGCATACGTCCATGTGATGATAACCACTCTATATATAATCAAAGATCCATTAACCATTTATGTGCTGAAGATATAAACGCATAGTATTTTTATTTATTTTTTTATTTGGCACACTAGGCACTAATGCCTCTTTTTAGGGAGACTTATGATCAGCATAGGTTCATAGGTTTATAGGTAGGTACTATGCTATCAACCCAAGGGCCTAAGTAAGCCTAGCCAACAAGGTTCCCTGGCTTACTCCACCCAAGAAAGTTATTTTCCTGTACCCCTGTCGGGCAGAGCCACAGAAGTGATCCCTGGGGTGTATTTCCTATTTCCCATCCACTCATCAAGATTTTTCTTGAAGAGTGCTAATGAGGAACCTTGCTTGACATAGATGGGTAGCTTGTTCCAGAGTATATGAAGTCTCTGGGACAGGAATCTATCCTTCCAGCATGTCCTGTTTATTGTGGTGAAAAGGTTTAGGTCCCTAAAGAGTGTAGCTCAGAGGGATTGGAATCTCTTTAGGTGTAGCATGTCCAACAGCTCTGGGTTTGACATAGCTTTATATGTTAGGCAGAGATCAACTCGGAGTAGGCAATATGCTACGGAGTATAGCTGGAGTTCTTTGAGATGGTCAGTGTAGGGCATCTGTTTGAGGCCAGTAATCCTCTTTGTGAGGTACTTCTGTGGACTTTCCAGCTGCTGCAGATGTCTTGTGAAGTACATTCCAAAAGGGGCGTTGTACTCTATAATGGGTCTAATGAGTGTCGAGTAGAGGGGAACAATGACCTCTTTTTTTCCCGGATGAGAACCCTTTTGTGATGAGGTGTGCCACGTAGAAAGATTTTCTGACTACTGTGGCGATGTGATTATCAAAGGAGAGACTACTGTCCACCTGAGTCCCAAGGTCTCTTATCACACATTCAGCATTAAGTAGACTGTCGCCTATGTGGTATTTCATGGGTACAGAGTATTTACCAAAGGGGATGACAATGCATTTTTTGGCATTGAGCTTGAGGGCATGGCTCTGACACAGAGCATCTGTCTCAGTGAGGCCCTTCTGCAGGATGTCCACATCATTTGGGTACTCTACTATGGTTTCTAGTTTGCAGTCATCTGCAAAGTTCATTAGCCAAAGCCTTCTGTGTTAGCCTGTACTTCAGAGAAGTAGATACCTAACAGGAGAGGTCCCAGGACTGAACCCTGTGGTACTCCACTTGTCACTGGTTTGAAATCAGATTTGGAGTCTGCAATTTTTACAATGTGGGTTCTGCCAGTGAGCCAGTTGGCAACCTATCTTGTGATGTAGGGTTTTATACCTAGTTTAGTGAGTTTAGCTATAATTCCAGAATGGGGGATGGTGTCGAAAGCCTTAGTGAGGTCAAGATAGGCTGTGTGAACCACCTTACCCTCATCTACGGCTTTGGTGACTGCCTCAAAGAAGTCAATCAGGTTCAGGAGGCATGATCTGCCTTTCACAAACCTGAACTGGGTGGAGTCTAGAGTTTGGAGGTTACCAATGTCTTTGTTTATGAGTTCAATGATGATACATTCCATGGCCTTACAGACCAGGCTTGTCAGGCTAATAGGGCGATAGTTCCCAGGAGCAGTGGTGACTCCCCCCTTGTGGAGTGGGATAATTGTTGCTGTGCACCATTCAGTGGGCACAAAGCCTGATGTGAGGCTATGATTGAACATGGTGCTTGGGTGGGGAGCCAGTTCATTCTGAAGTTCATGTAGAACACAGCCTGGGATGTTGTTCGGTCCCTTGGATGCTGTGTTTTTGGCTTTAGAGGGTGCAGCTTTTACCTGTGTAGTTGTGATTACAGGGACTCTGCATTCTTCCTGTAAAGATATGGGCCCTTTAGGGGCTGAGAGGGGGGGTAAAGTTACCACTGAACCTATCTTCCAGGATGTTGGCAATATCAGTTGATTCTGTAATTTTCATGCTGTTGTGCTGTAACTCAGAGCAGATCTGGGTGTTGCCATTGAGATTCTTGACATAGCTATAGAATGCTTTGTGGTTGTCCCTAGAATCAGTGACAATTTTGTTTTCATAGCTAGCTTTGGAGGATCTTATAAGGGATCTCAGCTTCTTACTGAGGCTGACCAGGGAGCTCCTCCACTCATGGAATTTTACTCTCTTTTGCAACAGTTTCTTTCTTCTACTGTAGAGTTTGTTTATGGCAGGGGACCACCAGATTGGCTTCCTTTTTTTGGAGGATAGAGTCTTGGTTCTGTTTGGTATAGCATGATCCATGCACTCATGTAAGTGCTTATAGAGTGCATTTGTGTAGGATTCAGCAGTCGTAACTGTATTGTCCATCTGCATGGGTGTCATGATCATCTGATTAACTGACTTGATTATTTGTGTAGTTTAAGTAAAGACTGAGTGACAGTACAAAGCTGTAGCCATCTTAGCTAAATTGCCTGTAAGTTGCATGTGAATATCATTTATGACTGTTACCACTTGCATAATAAACAGGCATAATAATTACTGCTCAGTGAGCCCATAAGTAAAGTAGACTAAGAATCTAGGCTAACCTCTGTGTCATATACAAGCATGTTAGTTTAAATGAGAATAATGGAACAACAAGATTGTTACTCTTTGAATCTGCAAACTAGCTGCATTGCTAATTGTATGGTTTCTCTGGAAGGACCTCAGTCTACTGAGGAGGGATTAAAGTATAGTAGGTACTATAAAATGGACATAAACTGTCTGTAAAATATGTTATTCTGGTTCTACACCCCTCCTAGAAGCTGATTCTTGGAACCATATTTTAGTTGTATAGGAACTGTTATGCTACTGAGTTGGATTAAATCAAAGCTTTTCAGCAGTTCATCAAACAGGAATTGTCATATAACTCTGATTGTGCTATTGGTGCTGTGCAATAGTATGCAGCAAAGATTTCCTCATATCCAGGGCCTTCATTTCATTCTGTCATGCTAGTGACCTACATTTGGAAAGTGGCTTTGGTCACATTAAGCCTGGCCTAATGTCAAGCCTCTCCTTTTGTCTAAGGAGAATGAAGTTATAGATCTGAACACTGTACACCTTTATAGAATCTTAAAATCCTTACACTCACGGCTATGAACTTCTTGTGATCTTGGATCTCTTTCCCTCGGTGTTCTTCATTTGCCTGAAGGGTGGATCTGAGCATGTTATTTAATCAAATAGCACTTCTAAGTTTCAGCTGAAAAGAAGCACATGTACTTAGTGGATATAAATCTTTGGGTCATGTGTGGTGGTTTCATTTTCCTGCTTTCTGTCTATCACAACAAAAACACTGTCTGTTATTCAATAGTGTCTCCATTCAAGCTTTGTCCATGACATATAGTAAGAGCCAGTTTCCTAGAATGTATAAGGAACCTGGGAGAAAACCCAACTCATGCACAAGTGATATAGCAATAGCTGGTCAGCAACTGATATGGTATAATTCCAAGCTCTGCCAAGATGTTAGTGAAAGATAATACTGAAAAGGTGGAGCATGTGATATTGAACAAATCAGTCAACGTATAGTGGCAATCGCTTTGATTAAGAACATAATGTGTAGCAAATCAAAAAGCTAAAAACTTTAGTTTTTATACAGAAGAGTACTTAGAACATCAAGGTTATTCATAAACCACAGCAAATACGTTTTAACTAAGAGAAAAACAAATTTATGTATTGACCAGGAAAGTCAGACTAGGTCAGAAACTCATTTTCATGGGAGACCCAGGGAGAAAAGCTCCAACAGTAACATTAAGACAATAGCAGTAAATATATCATCAGAATTAATATAGCATGAAAAATAAACTGCAACTGCATAACAACTGAATTCATTAAAAACTGGGTACACAAAAAAAGAAAGAAGTGCAATAGAGGGATACAAAAGAATATATCAAAAATTATGTTAAAAAGGTTAAATGTAAGGTTCTACTCTGAATTCTTGCCCCTAAAGGTTAGAGTTTAGACATAAGTACCTTTACACCTTCAGATAAACTTTGTGCCTTACAGAAGACAATGCAACAAAGAATCCAGAGCTAACACCACCAGGTTTCTCTGTGTTGTCATCATTTGCATGAAAAGCAATACTAGATTTTTCTAAGGCATTTCAGATATGAAAAAGTTCCATCTCTGACAAAAGTTGACAAATTCTGAAAAAAAATCCATCCAAGTGGAATTAAGACAATGACAGGGATAACAGTAGGAGTCAATGCCATCATGAGGCAGAAGCAGCCTTATCCAAACATTAAATGTGTTTAAAGCCCAGTGATTTTCTTAAAGCTGCTGTCAGTAACAGCAGGGTGGCGCAACTCTATTTAGGGAGAGAGAAACTGAGAAGCATGAATATAAGCATCTGCCTGCGTAAGACACAGCAACAGACAGCACATTTCTTGCTTGGGAGGAGGGGTGTGAGCAGTTAAGTCTGGCCTGATAGCAGAAAGGCTTCCCATAACCAGACCTTTCATCTACATTACACATGGTCATTTCATGGGGATTAATACATTTTCTGTATTGAATTTCAATGCAGATCTGCACACAGCTGCTGTACAATCCCACATCTTGTTGTTTTACTAAGGGTCTCTCTACAACTTCATTAATGCTCTAATCCTGTTGACCTTATGCAGTAAGAGAATCTTAAAGGAAAGCACAGAGCCTCAGCTGCAGCTGAACATGAAATATTGATTACCATTTGCTTAATGTTATTGGCCTATTGGCATATTTATACTGATGCATCGGAGGGTATAAGTATAAGGTATTTTGTGAAACATACATAGATTTTCCAGTAGCGGTATTTAGTTATTACCAGACTATAAAGTTCTGTGTATGTAAAATTTCTGAATCAATGTAACTGACACGTGTCACTTGTATGGCTACCTAAAAACACAATTTTTGTTAGAAAATCCACAATACAAAGCTAGCAACATAACAAGTATTACATCTTAAAAGGTTATTGCATTTGCAATAGCAAGAACATTTTCTTTGTATAGTAGAGCTGCTGTTTCAGTTTGTGATCATCACTTAATTTTGCTGCTGGTATTAAATTCCTGTGGACTTCCCAGACAGAATTTTAATGACTTACATTTATCACACTTTAAGTCACAGTGGTCACTTCAGTATAGTATCAGCACATCAATACCATGCAGAGAAGTTGCCATCAGATAAAGTGAGGAATAAAATCAATGCTTTCTGACTAATGTTTACAAACCTTATTATCAGTTTGCGAATGGGCAGATCTGTAGTAACTCAGATCCTTAGTTGAGAGGCAGAATACAGAGGTTTAGGCTTCACCAACGTCACGTGCACTAACCAAGTATATGCATTTTAAAATAAGCAGGCAGAAATTGCTTTATAGTGCTGTACAAAGTAAAAGGTGTGAAGGAGCTCCTTGCTATTTATTACAGGTTTGATCTGATGGATGAAATCACTGCATATTTTTGTATTTCTTGGAAGTCATTATATACATTTAACCTGTAAGGTATCCAGGTAGAGTACACAAACTTAAAACCATATTACTGCAGCATAAATGCAAAATATTTCAAATAAACACAAACTTTTTTTGACAGGATAGAGCCATGGAAGTAGTACTGCTGGTCAGATGATGATGGCTTTTGAATGCTGTGTTCCAGAGAGCAGCTTACTGAAAATAGATCATTACCATGACTGAATTTACTGGACAGCTCAAAGTACAGCATTGTTTCACTGTTGAAAATAATAGAAGAAAATAATACAGTGCTTATTTGTAAATAAGAATCCATGAAGAAGCTTGCTTGGGACTACAGCTGATGGTAAAAGAAAAGACTCATATAGTGTCCGATGCCAGTTCCCAGTCTGCCCCCATTGCTTAAGTTGAAGAAAAAAAGAGGCACACACCTCTAGTTTGGCACTCCAAGTCAGATCCATTCCCTACATGTGCACCCTCAGCTCTTAAGTTAAAGAAATGGTCCATTAAAACATTCTTGTTATAACGAACTATAGTAATCCACCTGCTATAACTTACCGCACACAAAGCACTGAAGTGCCAAACAGAA
The DNA here is from genome assembly GCF_019279795.1 of Protopterus annectens. Taxonomy (NCBI): domain Eukaryota; kingdom Metazoa; phylum Chordata; order Ceratodontiformes; family Protopteridae; genus Protopterus; species Protopterus annectens. The sequence goes on from NC_056731.1 coordinate 1,375,755,446, forward strand.
ATGCCAGTACAGAATCCAGTCCATGAATAACAATACTTCATGACCAATTGGCATGTCCTGATCATCCACTCAGCACCTTGTGCCCAGGGTGTCTGCCCCTTTCCTCCACCAGAGCTTCACTGCCAAGGGGGAATAACATATCTTCAGAAGTACAAAACAATGCAGGGAGGAGAGTGCATTAATCTTTGTGATAGGCTGTGCAGGTAAGTGATAAGATACTTTAAACTTAAATTGTATTACAGTCTGGGGCAAGACAAGATAGCTTTTAAACTGAAGTTGTACTGAGAAAGTAAAAAAATGTAACAGGTAAAGCAGACTCCTCTAGATGGCCAGCAGTCTGAATGGAGCAATTAGTCTCTGTAAATGTGTAGTGAAGATGAAGTGAGATGTAAGGTCACAGAAACACAAGAAGAAGGCGAGCTGGCTATTTGAAAAACAAAATAGAAAATAGCTAGAAAATGGCTAAAATCTGGAATTTTTGAGGCTAGTAACAAATACTAGGATAACAGTGTGTGTGTGTGATGTGTGTGTGTACTTGTATGTGTGTGTTGCAGGGCAGCAAGGAGTGTCATATAAAGATTCAAAAGTACAGAAACTGCTACACTTACGTTTTTTGTCCATTCAGGTTCAAAAATATTGAGAGAAAACTGTTGCTTCTAACAGGTTATTACACATGTACTACAGACACTGACTACTAATCTTTAACTAATTGAAAGCTAAGTGCCCGTAGCTTTCAGTACTTTAATTCATCTGATGACCATATGAATAAATTCAAGATTCCTTCTAAAGTTCTTAAATGCAGCATTTGTTTTCTTTTTTTTGGGGGGGGGGTGGAAACTGCATACCTTGCAGCCTTTTCTTTTATCTTTACAAATAAAGAAAAATTATGAGCAGTTGCAATGTTGAAAATGCATTAATTTGGTTGGTGAGTATATGGTTTAATTGAATATTCCTTGTGCAGTTCTTTGGTGTATATGTTTTTGTAGGGGTCATAGACCATATACCTTACAACTAAGGATTTTTGAAGAACACTGGCTGTTATTGTAAATAATGAATAATAAACCTGGTGGAAGTATATGATTAACAGTGAAGAAGATAATAAACAATAGACGTGTGATAAAGTTCAGTGTGTTTTATGGATCTGTCCCTAACTTAATTGTCCTTTAATGTTAACTGACAGAACTAGACAAGAAAGCTAGAATGAGTCAAAACCTCAAAACCCATATTCATCTAGATTTTCTCATGGTGCAGAAAGCAGGTTATTCTCTTATAGATTACTTAAACCTCATGATCTGAAGCTACCGTCTTCTGTTAAACTAATCTATGAAGAACAAAGATGGGTAAAGGATTGTAGCAGCTGCCTCAGAAATGGGTTGCCACATGATACTGTGGCAGTAAGTATGCTCTGGCCATTGAAAGGTGTTGTGCTTGTTCAGAAATCCTTATACATTGCATGAGTCTAGGCAATTCACCAGCTGGCTTATAGAAAATACTTTTGATTTTGTTGATAACAAGGGAGAACATATAACTAGCAGTTCACCATGCATTGAAATGCCCTTCACGCTTGAAGAAAACGCACACCTCTCAAGAGAACTTCATTACTAAAATGCTCCTTGCCCTTTCTTCTGCACAAGTCACAAAAAAACATGGCATAAAGGTATTCACTAACTCTATAATTCTGGAACTAAAATGCATTTGGATTAACAAGCTAAAAGAAGGACGGTGACCTTAAATCAGGTGTAAACTGACAAATGCGGCACATACCTTGGCAAACAGTTTTTACCTTGCTGTCAGCCTTTGCCCTCCAAAGAGTTCATCAGACAAAAATATATATTCATCATTGCTGTCTCAAGATTAGGCTATATTTAGCTTCTTTATAAAATATCTCCACAGCCCTATATCATCATAAATGTTTACTAATCAAATTTAAGACACCCCAGCAATACTCTGTACTATTGTGGAAAGGTTTGCCTTATTTATGTACAGATAAGGAGTATATTAAAGGAAAGGAAGAATAAACTTATGAAAGGTAATAGTAACCCAGGCTTAGCATTACAAACCATTTTTGAATGCCATTAAGACACAGTTGTTGGGTATGTGTTAGAAATCAGATGGGTATGCTGGTAGCAAACTTATATATCAGAATTTATGGATCTTTCAATAATCTTCATTTTCTTCCATTAGCAACTTCAGAACCTTAATCTTTCTATTATAATACATTTCAGCAAAAACTGCAATGAGATACTTGATTATCTTACAAAGTTAAACCTGTCAAACTTGCCCAAGAAATATGCCTTGAGAGCATCCCAGAAGTGCAGGGTTTCAATATCTACCATGCATTCAGGCCCATCACAGCAGTATCAGTGGAATAAATAATAGTATGTGCACCTTTGGTGCAGAAGGCTATGGGTTCCGTTCTCACACCAGGTAGAAAGATTGCTTACACTCCCATGTAGCGTAATGGAAAGGGGGTGCTGCACTTTAGATAAGGTGTAAAAGATCCCATGGCACCTATCAAAATGAGTAAGCCAAGTTTCCTGATGACCTGGCCAAATTTCCAAATTCCCTAATAGTATTAAAAACATTTAAGGTCTCCATTGAAAAGATGCCACTAAAATAGTGGGACTAACGTGGTCAACAAAGAATAAATAAATCACACTAGACGAAGGCACCAAAGGCAGTGGTGTGTTTATATCTGCAAAATAAAATCTCACCTCCAAGCTCATGAAACCAGATAATCCCTTCCATATCCAATCTACCATTAAAAAGACAGTATCACTTCACAGCTAACTATAGGATCCCCCCTCGGCCTATATATCCTACCTGACTAGTATGGAGTCCCAGTGCATTAGGCCAAACACCACTCTTCTAGGAGACTTCAATTACCCCTCCATCAAGTAGAAGATATATATATATATATATATATATATATATATATATATATATATATATATATATGTGTGTGTGTGTGTGTATATATACCCTAACATGCATGCCCAGAGATTTCTCAACTGCATAAATACAAACTCTCTCAATCAGTTAGTCTACACCCAAACTAGGTGAGACAAAATCCTGGACTTGGTCTTCGATATGGGACAGTTCTGTTCCCCACTAGTTATCACTTCCACCATAGTCAAATCAGACCATAAATCACATTCACCATAAGACTGAAGTTGACATCTTCACATACCTCAATATTCAGAGATTATGCAAAGACAAATCAACTAAAACTGAGTATTGACCTGGTTAAATTCAACACCCACTCTGATGATCCCACTGCGTATTTGGAATTCTTTACTACCAAATTCTATGCACATGTGAATAGCTGTATATATGCATCTGTCCCTCTCAGAGGTAAATACAATGCCAATTTTAAAAGTAAACCTCTAAGGGGAAACCAAATATAAATAGGCTCTACAATAAAAGAAAAAAAATCATTGCATGCAGGAATAAATGTAACTCGCAAGATGCCAACAGCTAAACTTGACAAGGAACTCCAGTCCCTGATCAAATCAACCAAAGCTAGGTATGAGGTAAAAACAGCCACCCAGACAAAAGACAACCATAATGTAACTGTGTTAGAAACCTCAGAAACAATGCTCAGCATTGCAAAGAGATAATAGTAAATTACATCATAAATTCAGACCGCAAGGACATAGTAAATCTAATGAATTAATTCAGTTCTAACTACACCCCTCCCTTTCTTTTCCCTACATTCCCAGATCACACACCTCATCTACACCCCCCAAATCTTCCAAAAATAAGTTCTCAAAGCACTTTCCAACTCCAAGAGCACTGTTTTTATAGGGACACATGTACCAGGCTGTCTATCGGCCAACCTGAAGCAGGTCCTGTCAACCCCCCCTACACAGGCTATTCAGTATCATTCACCAAACGTGCTTTGTGCTGGATGATTGGATGACAGAAACAGTCATCTCCCTAAACAAAGGTGGGGTGTCAATGGACCAAGGCAATTATGGACTCATAATTCTGACCAGCCTCATCTGTAAGGCTATGGAAAGGATCATTATGGAATTAATAAATAAGTGCATATGGAACCTAGAAACTCTTGACCTAAGCCAGTCTTGTTTTATCAAAGGCAGGTACCACCTGCTTAACCTAGTCAATGTCTTTGAAAAGGTTACTGAAACAAAGGATGTAGAAAAATTAGTACACATCACATAGCTAGACTTTGAAAGGCATTCAGCACCATCCCACACTCAGTTGCTGTTGATAAATTCTCCCAGCGAAATTTTAATCTCTATGTAACATTGGATAGGAAATTGGATCACAAATAGAACCCAAGAAATTAATTAGGGTAGGTGGCTCTACCACATCCAAAGGTTCTGTTACTAATGTTGTACCTTAGGATTCAGTGCTTGGTCCTCTCCTCTTTGGCATTTTCTTCTCAGACATCAAGATTATTGTTAAGGGTTTATGGCTGACCAAGTTTGCAGATGACCATAAACTTCAGCCATCATAAATTGTCCAGGGGGACACTGAGATCCTTCAATATGGCTTTTTCTAAACAAATAGCTGGTTTCATGACCATAGACTAAAACTAAATGCTAAAAAATGTATAATAGTGTTTTTGGCAAGCAGGATGTCCTCTGTAACTATCACATCAACACAGTACCCCTGAAAATTGATCTGGTAATTAGGGATCTGGAAATATATTTTAATAGGAAACTGTCTTTCAGCCAGTATGTATCCAGTATTATAAGAAAGTAATTTTCCACTGCACAGCTTATCAGTAAAGATATGGCATCCAGGTGCACAGATGTGATCATAGTTCTGTATTTGGTACTTATTAGGCCAATCATTGAAAATAAATCCCCTTCAGTATGCACCTGTCCAAACACTTAACACAACTTGAATGATTATAATGCTGTCTCACCAAGAAAATAAAGGGGCCAAAAAACTACATTAACCATCTTAAACCCTTGTCCCTGTTCTCAATATCATACAGGCTGCTGAGGGGTGATCTCTGCCTCATGTACAGAGCCTCAAGAGAACCGATCCTCTCACTTCTACTGTACATCCACAAGTCTAGTAGTGGCATAAATACTCACTCAAGAGATTTTAATCTCTTTTACAATATAATTAGAATATGTTGGAGTGATAGATATGTACCACAGAGAATACCACTCCTTCAGACAGATATGTACCATTGAGAATACCACTCCTTCGACTAGATATGTACCACAGAGAATACCACTCCTTCGAATAGATATGTACTACAGGGCTGATATGTACCAGAGAGAATACCACTCCTTTGGATAGATATGTACCACAGAGAATACCACTCCTTCGGATAGATATGTACCACAGAGAATACCACTCCTTCGGATAGATATGTACCACAGAGAATACCACTCCTTTGGATAGATATGTACCACAGTGAATACCACTCCTCCAGATAGATATGCACTACAGAGATGATATGTTCCAGAGAGGATACCACTCCTTCGGATAGATATGTACCACAGAGAATACCACTCCTTTGGATAGATATGTACCACAGAGAATACCACTCCTTCGACTAGATATGTACCACAGAGAATACCACTTCTTTGGATTATCTTTCTCTCCATATACTTACCTTACTCTACTCAAATGTAATCTGGACAAATGGATGGGAAAGAAAAAAAAATTCACCCCTGATTTGGCATCCTCGTCCCTTATAGACAGGGCTAATGTAAATTTTCTGGCTAGATGTGGGTATTGGTACTTAAATTACAAGAGCTATACATTTCATGGGAATGAAGGACTAGACTATCAAGGATCCTGGTGGATCAATAGCCTTGTTAGTACCTATGAATCTATGAACCAGATACACTGTCAAAAACTGTGCAAGGAAAATTTGGTCATAAAAATAAAGCAGAAGAGGAAAGGGGTATCGGGGGGGGGCAGAAATAGAATGTATACCTGCACAATGGTAATCCATAGGATATGACCTTGCCAAAAAATGTAGCATACTCTGTTACAATCCTTTATTGATCATGCTCTTAAAGTTGTAGGAATATGTTTGTTAGGCACTCAGTAAAATTTTCATTTGTCATCTAGGTGCACTAATTGATTTTTTCAAAAGTACTGGTAGACTGTTTATGGAAATATACTTGAAGCCTAGGGACTTTAAAAGCAGCTTTATATTATGTTCAATACTTGTAAACAACATCATATTCTTTCCTTAAGAAACTTGTAGCCAACTGCAGAGCACGGTTCCCTGGATAAAATTTTATTTTAGGCATTTTAATGCCAGATCAGCAGAGTTTCATTGGCATAATGAACTCAGTGTAGTGTGTGTTTGTAAAGCTGTCACTGAATATTGTTTGAAATAATTGTGACTTATTTAGCAGACCCTCTCTTGCCATTTGACATACCTTCTTAAAGTATATTATATCTATAAAACATCCAGGATTGACTATAAACATTTCTTTTTCTGAACAAATTGGATATGAAGTACTGAATATTTTACCTTTTCTACAGCTCTTGGGAGCTCAACAGGCAGATTACATTTTCACCAGTTAAAGAAACATTTATCACATGTTATTGCACATGCCCATATTTACCTTGAAAAACACATTTTGTTTGATGGAGGTCCACAGTTCTCTGGCATTGATGATGGAATGTAGCAATATACCATGAATGAGTGTGGGTTATACTGATGATGCACTTTTCATGGTTTAGTCACGAGGGTGAAGCCAGAAATGGTCTTAGCACATTATATAATGTTTTGTAACTTGACCATTTTATAATTAAACTGTATATCATATTTAGGAGTAAATAATGCAGTTTTCCTATATCTGGTATTATTTTCTCATGTTGCTAATACCTGAGGGACTAAACTAAGCCATCTTGGTCAAGCCTGTATTCCCCACACACAGCCATGATGTATTGCTATTACAGAATGACATTATTAAAAAAATATATCTTTTTAAAATACCATTGTATGATGAAGCTCACATTTAGTTTTGTGATTTTCTGTCATTCTGAATTACTAAAGATGGGTTTGTAAGTGTACTGTGAAGGATTCCCTGTGACATGTTGATTTATAACCTGCTGACAGCAAAGTGGATGAGTCAAAATAATTATTAGTTGGAAGATCCCCTGTACCTGTCATGTGGGAGACTTTGCCCAAACTTCTCACTTATTTATACATACTGATTCAATAGTTGCAGAACTGATGAGAATGAGAACACACCCTGAAAGAGTGACAAATGGCTCAAAAACTGTGATTATGTGCTGTAGCTGAACTATGTAAAACCATTATGAGACTTGGCCTTAGTTGGTGTATAAAGCAACAAAGTCCTAAATATGGACCAAGTTACCCAGATTTGATTAGTGGCTTGGTGCTTGGTGACACAGAAAGAGAGGATGCACGTGCCCATTCACAGGGTGGTAGAGCGTACTCTTGGATGAACCTTTTGCTTGATACCTGGTGTAGGCTGGGAATCATGGGTGGGCGTTGTACTGTAGGTGCAGGATTTAGACTGAGGTGCATGAGAGATATTGTTGAGATGCAACAGATCCCATTGCATGCCAGCTCCTGGGGATGGAACAACAGAACGCAAGGGGTAAGGAATTAGGATAAAACACTCCTTCTCAGCAGTGTGATATGGTTCCATGTTCTTTTATCACCTCACCCATCCTGGATATGGGCTGGGAGTAGCCTGGGAGAGGCTAAGGTGGATCCTGAAAACTCATCAGATAAGGGGAGGTCCTGGAAGTAGTCAGTGGTCAACTGAGTCAGAAAGTGTGTAAAATAACATTATGGGGCTTCAGGTTCAGGGAGTTAAGATCAAGGAGATAGTTTTCTGGAAGTTTCGTCAGGAGGCAGGGCTCCTCTAATGTATATGCAACAGCCAAGTATTCGAGGAAATATGGGTAGTATTGATTTGGGTGCAGCTGCTGTTACTGTGTACATTTAATAATTGCTGTTTTTTATGTTGTGTAACAGACAGGACAGACAAATTTAGACTGACTAGCCTTACAAAATAGTGATGCTTTACTTTGTTTTGTGGCAAATGGGAGATGGCTTAAGTCAAATGATGTTGTTTAATTCTTACAAGTTAACCATATCAAGGAAATAATTATAATTTCTAATGTTTAGGTTTTGATGTTTTTCTTAGTTGTTGAACATCTTCTCATCGGTATCAGTTTACAATGGCCACATTTCTGAAGGACCAATTAGCTTTTCAGTTTTTGAATGTTAATTACTTTACATTGTATAATACTCAATCTTGCAATCTCCATATATGATTCCTGCCCACAAATTTTATAGGTTCTCCATTATTTAGACATTACAGTGCATGTTTATTTACTATTATTATTTTTTCTATAGCTAAAGCCAGGTGTTTTATTTTGGAGCCTTATTTTTGAAACTATCACAAAACAGCTATTGAGACATGAGTTTAATGTTTATATTGCATTAAAGCTACAATAAGTTTTAATTGGTTTAATCACCTAATAATTAACATCTACTAAACACCTGCAACAATGAAATGCAGGGGAATTTAGGGCACTTTCCATTTTGTTCATATGCTTCCGTGTTAATCATTATTTCTTGCTTATGCAACATAATTTAAAAATACAGTAAATAAATGAATAAATAAATTGCATTAGCAGTTTCCTACTCTGCTTCTAAACATCATGCCATAGTCACTTTTCATAGCTTTATTCTGCTATATAAATGTGCACAGTCTTTCTGTTTTCTAAGAAAGCAGTTAAGGCAAATGAATGAATGAATGAATGAATGAATGAATGAATGAATGAATGAAAATGCGTATTGTTTTCTTTATGGCAATATCTGGCTCACCTGCTGCTCTTTTCCTTTGCAAAGTCTGCATAACTACATATCCAGTCCCTTAAAAGACGGTTGTATTTTCCATTCACATTTTCTCTCTTTTTTATAGTTATATTTCTTAGCCATTCTCTCAGCTTCCAATGGTCATTTCATATACTTATTATCTTTTGTTCAGATGTAGTCAGTGTCAGTGGCTGAACAGGGAGTATGCTTGCTTTTGGTGCAGGAAGATAGAAGACTATGGGTTCTATTCCCATACCAGGTACTTGGACCTCCAGTGCAGCATAAGGAGGGGAGCTGCACTACTGAATGTGCCCTTCTTCAGATAAGACTTTAAACCGAAGTCCCATCTGCCTGAGTTGGTGGTAGCTCAGGAGAGTGTGAGAGATCCCATGGCATTTATCAGAAAAGAGTAACTGAAGTTAC
>NC_056731.1:1375769677-1375814677 GCF_019279795.1 Protopterus annectens
AGCATATTACATGTATATTATAAAACAAGCAAAATGCCTGCAAATAAGTAGAACTTGTTCCAAATTATGCAATCATTTTTCTGCCTAGATGATAAGCAATAATGTTAATTAATGCCATACTTACTGTATATACTTTTCACTACAGCAGTATTATATCTTTGTATGCACTCTTAAATTTGACCACTGTTTTTGATTATACATTCTTCTCACTAAAGGTATTGCATGCATTGATTATCTTGACTGAAAAGAACAACATTGTCTTCATTATTCCAATTTACTTTACTTTTATTCCACACTTGCACTCCTCTATTTTTCAGTTTCTTATAAGGTGAAAAATTTTCCCCTCCTAGGCACTGTTAAATCCCTTAAGGTACTTAAATGTTGTATCATGCATAGACTCATCTCTTAAACTTTTAGACTATGTATATTTAGTTCCTTAAACCTCTAGTCTAAAAATGTTCTGACTTTAGCCACAGAGCTTCCATTCTGTCAGTGTCATTGCTGAAGTGGGTTTTCCTGAACTGAATGCATTACTGTTGGTGTGATTGTGGAGAAGTACTTCCTGTTATCTACCCAGTACTGTTTTCACTATATATCCAATGATTTCCTGTGTTGGATTATCTCAGTCAGTTATACCCAGCTTTCTTTACATGTTGCATATGTAGTGACAACGTCACATGATTGCTGCTCAGGTGTGTTATCTCCTTTGACCTGTAATTCACCTATCACTCAACTGAGCATTCCTCTAACCTTGCTAAGTTTCTGTTAATTTTATGCTCATGACGTTCGATTCTCAGCTAGAGCGTCTTCTGTGTGGTGACATGCGTGAATGGGTGTACCTTTGTTGAAGGTTGTGCGTCAGGACCGGCAACTCAGCACGTAAAAATCTACTGCCAATCATTAGCGGACTGGAGTTCCGCTGTGGCGACCCCTAACCGGGAAAAGCCAAAAGACACAACACGACAACTCTCCGTATACATCTTGAGCTATCAGTATAAAAGTATAATTTTGCATTCAAACGTCTGCAACACACACACACACACACACACACACACACACACACACACACACACACACACACACACACACACACACACACGTTCATGTTGCAAACAATTTATAATTATTGGGATATTTTATTTTCTTTAAACATGTGCATTTGTGGAGCCTTTCTCACTGGGTCTCCCATGTAACTAATCCTTGCTTCAGTTGTATCAACCTAGTCACTAAACAGAAATCCATAAATACATATTTCTGATTCAGGTACTGAAAAGGATTAGACTGAGAAACAAAGACTGTAATATACCACTTGTATCTTTATTACCATCACAGTGCATTCTGTCTAATGCTACCCTCTTTGTATTCTTGACCAACCACGTTTAAACCAAATATATCACTTTAGCGCTTTATATATCCACTGCACAGCTGGCCAACTTGTACATTTTTGTCAATGTTCATAGGTTCATAGGTTCATAGGTGTGTACTAGGCTAATGCCCCGGGGCCTTTACAAGCCTAGCCCATAGGATTACCCTGGCATAGTGCCACCCGACCTTAGTTCCCAGTGCCTCTGTCTAGTAAATCCACTGGAGTGATCCCTGGAGTGAATTTTCTATTTCCCATCTAGTCATCAAGATTTCTCTTGAAGAGGCCAGTGAGGTGCTCTGCTTGACATGTGTGGAAAGTCTATTCCATAGCATGGACAGTCTCTGGGTTATGAACCTGTCCCTCCAGCATGTTCTGTTGATTGTGGTAATGAGGTTGAGGTCTCTGGAGTGTGTGGTGTGGAGGGATTGAGATTTCTTTAGATGTAACATTTCTAACAGAGCTGGGTCAGACATAGCTTTGTAAGTCAAGCAGAGATCACCTTTAAGTAGGTGATATGAGACAGTGAATAGCTGGAGTTTTTTTAGTCTGTCCATATAGGGCAAATGTTTAAGCCCAAGGATCCTCTTTGCGAGGTACTTTTGTGGCCTCTCCAGTTGTTGCAGGTGTTTAGTAAGGTACATGCCAAATGGGGCATTGTACTCAATGATTGACCTAATGAGGGAAGAGTAGAGGGAAACAATGACTTCTTTCTTCCTGGATGCAAAACCCTTAGTAATGGGATGTGCCACACAGACTGACCACAGTGGCAATGTGGTGGTCAAAAGAGAGGTTGCTATCAACCTATGTTCCCAGATCTCTTATAACGCCTTCTGTGTTCAGTGGACTACCATCGGTGTGGTAATTCATGGGAACCGGGTTTTTCCCAAAGGGGATGATGACACATTTTTTGGCATTGAGCTTAAGGCCATGGTTCTGACACCAGTCATTGGTCTCAGTGAGGTCTTTCTCTAGGATGTGGGGTGATATTCAGCTCTGTATCCTCTCAGGTCGATGGTTTGAGGTTCAGTTCCTGCCAGAAGTTTTATGCTCTCGCTCATCTAAGTTTCATCTGGGAAATCAAATTTCATCCTACCTCACAAAGACATGCTGCTTAGATTACTCAGCCATTTTAAATTTCCTCCAGTCCGGCATTGTAAATCTTTTCTCCCTGAGATCAGTAAGTGAACATTTAGTACAGTGGAAATTAGCTGGTTAACACAATGGAATAAATAAATATTTAACTTTAAGTAGGATTGTGCTGAAAATCCAGCTAAGCTCTAGGCTGAAAGGTAACATAGCTTTACTGAACATTATACAGCTTTGAATTACATGCGTGAAACAAGAAATAAATCAGTACTGGCATTACAATTATTTAGTTACCAGTGATGCTGTTTTGTTTCCTTATTACAATTGTTTGTCACATGTAATTTTTTTATATTTATGGGGTGGCCACTGTGGTGCAGTGGTTAGTGTTGTTGCTTCACACCAAGAGGTTGTCTGGTTCGATTTTCAGCTGGGGTGCCTTCTATGCGGAGTCTGCATGTCCTCCCTGTGGTCATGTGGGTTTCCTCTAGGTATTCCAGTTTCCTCCAACATTCCAAAGATATGCAATAGGTGGATTGGGCACTCTAAATTGGCCATAGGTGAGAGTGTGTTTACAAGTGTGTGGTGTGAATGAACTACCGTGGCAGGGCTAGCCACCCAGCAGTGTAATCCTTGGCCTGAGATGATTGTCACTGTGCAAATTGGGAAAAGGGGTTGAGAATGGATGGATGGACATGTGCTGCCTTTTAGTTTTTATAAAGACCTGTTAGGTTTCTGTACATCCTCCAAATTCATTGAACATGGTAACCACTTAAAGGAATACATTAGATTTCATAAGTTCATAAGTCCTCCACGTTCATAAGTCGCTAGTGGGTGATAGACCAGTTAAGCCTTTTTAAGCCTTCCACTATAATCCCACAGGTACATCAAACTAGTTAGTTCCTTGTCCATAAGGGCTGGGTTGCTGTGTTTGGAGTATATTTGTGGTTTCTATTTAGTCATCTAAGTTAGATATAAAGGGACATGCTTTGTTTTACTGCAAGTGGGAATTTGTTTCATTGATGGGGATACTTCAGAAGACATATCTGTTGTGCAACAAGTCCTATGTATGTTGCAATATAGATTTAAGTCCCATAATCTTGTATTTTTTTACTTCCACTTTTATGGACATGTAGTAGATCAGGTATGACTGGGTCATTTAAACATTTGAAGATCACACATAAATCACCTTGTAGGAGTCAGCAGAAGACAGACAAGAGAGACTGTGTTATTAGGTGCTCTGGGTAGCTAAGGAAGCTCATACCTTAGAGTTTTTAGTGAGAAACCATTGTGGTTCTCAGTTATGGTTAGGTGTTCAAACAGGTACATACCAAAGGTTGCACTGTATTCTAGTATGGACATAGTGAGGGAGGAGTAGAATGGAGAGATACCCTCTTTTGACCAAGAGGAGATGCCCTTAATAATTAGTTGAGTGAGACACAAGATTTTACAAATAACAGGGGATATATGGCGGCAAATGAGAGTTCATTATTCACAGAAATGTCTAGATCTCTCATAACATTGTCTATTTAAAAACTGGGGTCATTGATACAGTATGTGTGTAAGAGTTCATCTTTCCCAAACTGCGTGATGCTAAATTTTTGTGGGATTGAGCTTTAGACCATGGTCCCGACACCATGAGTTTATCTAAGTTACACTTACTTGGGGGATCCAAGTAGTTTTAAAGAAGCTGATGATGGCTCCAGACTTGCAATCATCAATGAACCTAGTCAGCCAGAAGCCTTCAATGTCAGATTTGATATCAGAGAAATAGATGCCAAAACAAAATCGTGCCAAAACCTAGCCTTGAGGTACACCACCGGTGACAAGTCTCTTGGAGGTTAGTGTACAATTAAGTCTAATAGAGTAGTGTCTCTCAGTGAACCAATTAGCCATTCAATAGGTTATTTAAGAATGTATATTGAGCTTCAACAGTATGTCAATAATGCCAAAATGGAGTGTCAAAACTCTTAGCTAACTTGAAGAAAGCTATGTGGACAGAGTTTCCCTCATCTGGTGCTTTTGTGATTCTTTTAAAGAAATCAACCAAGTGTAATAGTGGGTATTTCATACTGACCTGGAAACATACCAGTGTGATTTTATCATTTATTTAATTTATCCTTCATTTACCAGATCAGTCTCATTAGGCTACATGCCTCTTTTCAGGGGAGATCTGAGGTGATAATTATACATCTAGGGAAAATTTGGACAGTATACTAGGAAACTTCACCTATTCTTTTCATTGTGAGGGGGAACATTTTCACTGCTGCACATCCTGCTTCTGTTCCCAGCATGGAGGTAGGTAGGAGAAGCTGTGCAGTCATAGACAAAGAAGGGAGCTGTTCTGTTGGAGACAGCTTTGTGGTTCTGTCAGTCAGGTGGGTAGTACAAAAAGTCAAATTCTTGCTAACTTTAAAACCCAGGATTTTGAATAAGTTGTCTTAACTGAAATTGCATCTGGAGGTTTGCCTGAAAAAAGCTGGTTGGTTTATTGAAAAAGGGGATCCTGGAGAAGAGTCTGAGAGTTTGTGGTCAAATATGATGAAAAAGGTTTTTGGAATGGATGGTGAGTTGTATGGAAAGAAATGAGTCATGATTTGGATGGACATAGGATTACAGGTGGGATGCAATCTGGAAAATACTATGCTGATGCAGTTATAAGAACAAAAGGTACTGTAAACCTTAATAAAAAGAAAAAAAAAAAGATTTGTTCAGATAAGAAAGAAGAAATAATAGATATTTTGTGTGTGGTAATTTAGTGTTACCTTTGGGTTTTGAAGCAAAAGACATTAGATTCTTGATTTATTAGGGAAAAGAGACATGTTTACTTAACATTTAAGACCGAAGACTTAATAGAAATGTTTTTGTTTAATTATGAAAAAAGAAGGACTGTAAACCTTGGAATGAATTTATATTTTCTGGGCAAGGGACTTGATTAAAGAAATGTGTTTATTCAATTTCATACTGATGAAATTAAATTATTTTTTTTTAATTATTTTTCATTTATGTGTTATTCATTTTCAGAGGTGTATTTGGAATGGGGTTGGGAAGTTGATGTTATTTTAAAGTATGAAAAAGATGTGATAAAGCATTTACCAAGTGTTACATACATAGATGGTAATAGAGGAACAATTAAGTATATAATACAGCCAAAAACGTTTTGTTATTGTTTTTTGTTTTTTCCTTATGAGGGCTCAATCATCCAATAAATGAGTGTACAAAAATAAGATGCAATCAATGTGGGGAAAGGTCATATGATGAATAAGTTTAAAAAGGAATGTAGAATATGTTAAAGTGAATGGCATTTTTGGTTTGATTGTAAAAAAATAATAAGTACTATAATGTTAATCAGGATGATGAAGAAAGTAATGTAATGTCTTTTGGTAATGAGGAAGTAGGGGAAAGGGAAAAAGGTGTAAATGAAAAAGAGGATGAAGTAATAAAAAATGATTTAGTAAAATGTTATATTGCAGGATGATGAAGGTAACTGTACTAAGAGTGCTAAAATGAAGAAGAAGTTGGAAGTGATAAATTATATGTTTGTGAAAGAAGTGAAAATGATGTTAGGAGAAGAAATTCCATAAGTGTTTGGGTAAGGGTGAGGAAAAAAAGATTTAAAAAGATATCATCAAAGATTAAAAAGAAAGGTAAGGAGTAGTTTTTGATGTGTTTCAATCAAAGACAATAGTGAAAAATCTGATTCTGAGTATCAAGGAATAGTTGTACATAGATTCAAAAATATGTTCAATTAGGGAAAGAATAAAAAAATAAGAAAATGAAAATTTAAAATATTTCCATTAAACTTAAAAAGAAGGAAAGTAATAATGTTAGAGTGCTTATAGTAAATGTGAATAGTATTATTAATATTATAAGAAGGATAGGGATACTGGAATGGTTTGCTAAATGAGATATAGTTATTATTCTTATATAGGATATAAGATTCTTGACAAGTAAAGAATGATTGCAAACAAAAAAACATTGGGGTGGAAATATAACATGGAATTTAGTAAGCAAATGTTGTTCTGGAGTAGCTGCATCATCTAAAAAACAGTAAAAATATTACAAGCAATGTTGGTAAGGATGGGAAGGTTAACTGATATGGATATGAGGTGGAGATAATATGTTTATAGAATTATAGCATTATATGCATATACAAATGGCAAACAAAGAGAGAATTTGTTTAATAAAATATTAGATTATGTGGTGGTTAACAAGAACATTTTTATTGTAGGGGATTTTAATTGTGATTTAAAGGGAAAATGCGCAAAGAAAGGGAAAGATGTTAAAAAAATACAAGAAGTGATAAAATGTGTTAAGTTATCTACCTGCAATAAATATCAATGGATCAGAAATTGATTGTTTTGTAAATCAAAAGGTTTGGATGTAGCAGATGGTGTCAAAGTAGAGAGGGATTTTGGATCATTTAGCAATATGGATGGAGGTGATAGAAGAAAGACGGTATATTAAAAAAGGAAAGTGAATAAATAAATAAATAAAAAACTATAGGAAGCATTGTGGTTATGAAGGGATCCTATAACCATGAAGGACTTTTATGAAAATTGATCTGAATGGTGGAGTGAATTTAAAAAGAAGTATAATATAGAGGAGAATGGAAGGAAGAACAAAGGCTATTATGGAAGAAACTATGCATGATATAAAAAGGAAAGGATGCTGGAAATTATTATTGGTGGATTGTGAAATTGTGAATGATACCGTAGGTAAAAGGGAAGATATGAACCTTATGGTAGGTGATATTAGTAAGGCATTTGATGTAATAGAACATGATGCTTTGTGGGATGTTATTGAAAAGTGTGGAATAGGTAATAGAATTAGAAGAGTGTGTATGTCAGAATATCAAAATAATAAAGTGAGATTGTTAGTTAATGGGAGGTTGAGTAAAGAAATATGTATGAAGTGTGGTATAAGACAAGGAGATCCCATTAGTGGGATATTGTTTGAATTGCTGATAAATGTGATAGTGAGTGAAGTAGCTTATAGAATGAAATACAGATATGTGATGCAAAAGGAAGTGGTGATTCAAGTAGTTTAGACATATGAAGATGATATAGTTGTGATTGCTAAGAATAAAATATGGATGAGGGAAGTGTTGGTTTGTCTGAATGGATGTTAAAAGGAAAAGGGAATGACTTTGAGCAAAGATAAAAGTAAGGGTTTGGGTGATGTGAAAATTGGCGGAGAGTATTTTTTTTCAGAGAATGAAGTGTCTTTGTTAGGGGAATAATTGGAAACGTTATATATTTATGAGGCAATGACTGGGTTTAATAAAGAAATGAAAGAAATATGTCTTATGTGTAGGAGTTATAGATTAGCATTCAAGAGAAAGGTTTAACTGGTGAATTCTGTTTTAATGGGAAAATAGCATATATGTCAAATGCTTATATGATGCCAGAAAAATAAATTATACAATTAGTGATTTCTTTCATATGGAGTTAAAGATTAAACCCAGTGAAAACAGGTATGTTGTATATGAGTGAAGATGAAGTGGAATTGTGGTTATTAAATCCAGTTGTTTATTCTGCATCTTTAAACATATACAGAGTATTAAAGTGGATAAATAAAGAGAATGAGAAAATAGTAGTGACATTTTTTAATTGTAAGCACAGACCATTTTTTGGGAGATGATAATAAGAAAAAGAGATAAAGATTATAGAAAGGAAGGCATCGAACATATTCAAGAAAAATATTATTCTTGAAATGAAAAAGTGATGATATAGAAAAGAATTGAAGGATGTGGTATAATAATGTCATAAAACAATCATTAAGAGTGATAAAAGTCATTAAAGTAAGGAAAAAGGAATGTACTAAGATAACAGAGTAACAGAGTTTCCTATGGAGACTAGTAATAAATACGATGCTGGTAAAGGGGAATATGCCATGGGATAAGAAAGTTGAAAGAGTATCCCTAGGATTCAATAAAATATGTGTAGGGTCTGTATAGAGTCTTCACAGAATGCACCAGTGTCCCCCTCAGCAACGTGCCATACATATTAATCATGACACACTGCTGAGGGAGTCCACAGTAACGTGGATATTGAATCCATGTAGGCAGGAGTGTAGTGTCCTGTGGTTATGGATTGTCCAAGGAATTCCTGGACAGATGTTAAGTACATGAGAAGAATTCCTGTAATGTACCCTGCTAGTGTAGAAATATGTGTGAATTTTAATATGTTTTTTTTTTATGTATTTATTTGTTTTTAATGCCCATTTGCATGACCAGGAGCACAGCAATGCCGAGCTGCTCTTAAACATACACAGCTGACACCTGCCAGATATCTAAAAATAGAAACCAGATGTAATTAATTATTTAATTTGCTTTCTTTTAATGCCCATTTGCAGTGCAGGGTGGAGCCCAGCAATGCTGAGCTGCACTTACACGTGCACAAGTGACATCTGCCATACATCTATAAATACAAACTGGATGTAATTATTTATGTGTTTTTGTCTACCGTGTTTTTATTTTATTTTATATTATGAATGGCCATTTGAGTGGTGTGGCGTGGAGCTTAGCAACGCTAATATGTAGCTTAGTATTATATGTGAAGGTATGCTGGTTTTCTTACTATCCACATAGCTGAATAGGTAGAATCACAGCCTAGAGTGTTGTAGGTCCCAGGTTCGAGTCCCCAGCAGTCATACCTTTTTACATCTATAGAAATCTGACAGCTGACCTAAAGGGCAGTTTAATGTAAAAAAATTTGTTACATTTGAAAAAACTGTGGGGTGTTAAGCACTGCTTAAACATGGTTAATGGCTACTCCTGTTTGCGTGTTGATAAGCTTCACTAAAACACAGCTGTGCAAGTTTATGCAATGCTCAGCTCTGCTAAGTGGATTTGCATGATGCTAAGTAATGTGGGACTTTTTTGAATGTTGCAGTATGATGTGTAAGGGTAGGAAAACAAACTTTATTAAGGGCAATAAGCAGGAATTCTGCAGCATTTATTGGAGTCTTATTAACCCGTCGATATGCCTGACAGTGTTTGTGAGGGAGTGAGCTTTCAGGCACAGAGGTGAGGTGTGCAGGAGTCTAGAGTATTTGTTGGACTCCTGGTCCAAAACTACAAACCCTGGTTGTTGCGGGGTGATTACCAGGGCTCAGAATGTAAAGCTGAAGCCTGGAATCAGTTGGCCAGGGATCTTACCAGTGTTACTGGTATCCCCCACACTGGTGAGCAGTGTCATCACCACTATGATGTCCTGAAGTGAACAAAGAGGGGAACCTTAGACACCAGGGTCCAAGAGAGTAGGGCTGGGCATGCCCCACAGATATGTCAGTATTGTCATTACTTTATTAAAATACAAGCTGAATCTGTGCAAAACTTGTATAGATAATGGTGTGCTACTCTTCAACAGCTGCAGCTGAATGGGCTTGCAATGTCTACTCTCATCCCGAGCGTCTGGCCAGGATGCACCATGAGTGTGGTAAGTACAGATATTTTCTGATAACTGTAGTGCAATAAATAATAAACAATATCAATAACAATAAGCAATAAAGTGCAAAGCAGGATCGTGGTTTGAAAACTAATGTGCTGTAATAAGTGCAGTAGTGTTGTATTCACTGCATGTCTGTACTAATGTTGCTGCAGTCAACTGTAAAACTGAAATAAATAAAGGATGCAAAAGTAATAGCCTGATAAATGTATGGCACAACCCACAGTATGGTTCAGGGCTGCCTGCAGCTCACTTTCAGTCACATAATGCTCTCTATTCCTCCCACTCCAGGAACAAGGTATACGAGTAAGGTAGCCCACGTTCTGAGCAGATATCATGTGTATTGTATACTTCATAGATTCTAAGGAACAATAACAATAAAGTATAAAGCAGGAGTGTGGTTTCATAAGAATATGTTGAAATAAGTGCAGTAGGGCTGTATTCATTGCATGTCTGTTCTAATGTTACTGCATTCAATTGTTACATAATGTGCGCATGGCCCTGTAGTCACAGCTTTTGGGTTCTACTCCTTTGCCTGCCAATTAAGTCATGAAGGCTGTCTACCCTACTTAATGTACACAAATATACCTCTAAAGTGTCACGATTTTTCATAATGTAATAACAACTGCCCAATCTGTCTGTTCCATGATTAGCAGATAAATGATTACATGGAATGCAATGTATTTGCAAATCCATTTACTGAACAGTTCCTTGTAGCTGTGAACCTGCATTTGTTAGTGCTTGGCCCACACCATCCCATGCTAACAGCTTGAGAGGTATGTATGTGCTACATCATCTATAGAAGAATTTGAGTCACTGTAGTCACAACTGACACTGCACACCTATAGAAATATGTATTAGCAGTCTGTCTATTAATATCATCTGAGACTTCACTAATGGCATGTTTTTCTCTCTCTCCCCACCCCTTATCTTCTTTAAATTATTAATGTTTATTATTATGATTTAATATTAATATATTTTGTTAAACTGTTTTGTTGGTGTTATGGGTCATTTCATACTGGTTTGCTGTCAACATATTTACTGTTATATTATTTAATGTTGTGTTCCACATAATATACATTAATATG
Source organism: Protopterus annectens (assembly GCF_019279795.1). Taxonomy (NCBI): domain Eukaryota; kingdom Metazoa; phylum Chordata; order Ceratodontiformes; family Protopteridae; genus Protopterus; species Protopterus annectens. Next base: position 1,375,780,666 of record NC_056731.1, read on the forward strand.
TATTTGAGTTAACCAATATTATATACCATAATGTTAATACTAACATTGATTTGGTTATTACTAATCTTAACTTATTGTTATAACTAATTTACTACAGCATGACAAGTTAGGTCAGGTCCAGGTGATCCACCTACCTTAGCTCCTCCGGCCATGGCACATGGAACTAGCACATCTGGGACCCAGCCTGGTGGTGCCCCTCTGTTGCCCTGCACTCCCTGCAGCATTGGATAGTTCTGCCTCACAGGACAGAGCTTGCCCCCCCTCTGGGAGTGGTGGGGGAGGGGGTGTTGTCACCCAAGATGAACTGTCACGTTTGGTGCACAGGATTGTTCCATGGTTTTGGAAGCTGCCTACGCTGGATGGATAGCACCCTCCCCATCCAAGGTGTTCACCCCCATCTTGTGTCACACTCCACCCCTGTCTGCTGTCTTGTCTGTCTGCAAAAGCTTCCTCACCTTCACAACTTACCTTCCCCACATATACCTATGTCCCTTCCCCAACATTCCACTCTCATCTTAAAAAGAAATGGGCACCAGTCCCAAAAACAAATATTGCCACACACATAGCTCTCCATTTTGCCCATGTGTCTAATGGACACAAGTAATTTGGTCCAATTTTCTCGACCACACAGTTATGCTGTCCTCATCCCTCTTTCTGTGGGTGAGAGTTCAAATCCATGTACATATCCTGTCAAAGTGCACAGTTGATGCTGTACAAGAAATGGATAGCTATGGTTACTTCCTACACCCTTCCTACACATCCCTACCTGCCTTCCAGTATGCTTTTCCCCCTGCTTGTACCTCATTTCACCACTTTCCTATCTCCCCATTTTTCTTTTCTTTATATTTTTCGAGCAATGCTGCATGACGCAGCGTGCAGCTTTGCTAAGCTCAGCTAAACAGAGCCATATTGATTATATGTGTCCTTAAAATTCTATTACACATTTACAAAATAAACATGCCCCATGTTTCAAACCCAAGACCATCACATCTGCAAACCAGTTAACCTGCCACCCCATGCAACTCTTACTTAAAATAAGTGCTTTAAAAAAATAGTGATTGCCAGTTGTAGTCATTAAGCATGTTTCAGTGGAGCTATCCACCGCATAGCACCACACAAACTTGAATAACACTTAATGGAAAACATGTGAGTGTCACTGGGACTCTGGTGCAACAGTACACCAGTCCAAAGCCAAAGACATAATAATGGATGTGAGGCCTATTATAGCAGGAATATGTGCCTTTTATCAGCAACATGTAGAAAGACACCTGCTAAGGCATTAATGGCAAAATACATGTGCAACTCGAACCCTGGTGCAGACAAACATCCATATAAAGCCTTGCACATACTGATGGATGTAAAACATGATTCTCACAGACTGAAGGTGTGCACATATGTCTTGCAAATAAACCTGGTGCAGCAGTGACTAAGTAGCTCAATCTGTTAAGTGCCTCATAAACAGTACATTTTTGCCACACACAGTCCTAGGTTCAAATCCTGTTCTGTGTAGCACTGAATTTTCAGTACTGTGAAGCCAGCAATTAATGACAAAGTCATGCACTTTTTATCCACTCAATGCATGTCAAATGAATTGAATGCTTTTAACTGATGGAAGTCACAGGCCAGCAAGTAGGAACACACTTCATGTATCCCTACAGCAAATGTATATGTGCATAAATTGTCATATCATGCAGTAATATGCATTCACAGAATGTCAACTCAGGTTCTGTGAATGAGGGCCACTAATATCAGACTGCACCACACAATCCTTTCAGAGTCACAGTGCAGATTACCACAGCTGAACAACAAACATATACATTTGAAGTCCTCGCTTGTAACAAGAACTGCCCTCATAATTGCTGCAAATTACTGCAAGACTATAATACATGGCCCCACAGTTACTCCTACAGCTTGTCATCCTCCAAAGTCTTCACACTCTCTGTCTATGTCTATTGCCTGAAGTAGTAGCTGCAGACTGTAGCACACCCATCTCTATGTAAAGGTGTCTGCTGCAGACCTACCCTCTGTGACTATGTTGTCTCCTCACCCTAGTAATGTCCAGCACAACATATCAGAAAGGGGCCCTAATCTACATGAAAGCCTTATATATTCTACAGTGGTTGCATGTCATTGGCTGATGATAGTGCAAATCAGCTGTGTTGGCTGCAATTAGCATTTCAGAACCACAGATTAGTTTAGAGGTAATCACCTGCTGCTGGGAAGCATGTTTAAAAGGCAAGCAGCTGGCTATGGGGAACCATTCTTTATGAGACCTTCCTCACAGAAAGCATGCCTATGTGACAACTATAGTATCACATATCAACAGAGGAGTACTGCACACCATCAGGTATGTAAATGTTTTTGTGTACAGCAGGTTGCAGATGCGTGAATAGACATACAGGGAATAGTGATTACAGCATTAAGCCTGCTTTAGACCTGTGATAATGACATGTCAGTGACCTCCTGCTGTCTTACACCTCCATAGGATGTACAAAACATCAAGCGTGCATTGTCCTTTGTAATTGTGGCACACTGGTATCATTGGACTGTCCCTTTATAATGGTTGTAATAGCACACTGCTAGTCCTGTGGCATTGTTTGGATGACATATTATCGAGGGGTGTCCCACAGGGGACACACCACAATAGACCTGAGTGTTGAGTGTATGATAATACAGCAATAGCTGTCATGGCACACATGGGAATACCTGACTATTGCTACTATCTCAGTTGTATCCACACATTTTGTTTGTTTGCACACTGTGGAGTATGACATGTGTGAGCAGGCAGGGGTTAGTGCCAGCCGTTTTGGCTTTACTGTATGTATACATAGTGTACATCCGCATATGTGATCCTGTAATGTGTTCCCCTTTTGTGGTCTTTCAAGAATTATGTACCATAGATGCAATGCACCCTTCCTGGATGCGAAGAATGAAATTATATTGCAAGCACTAAGGCCACATCATCACATCCTACTATCCAGGGGGAGACAAAGCAGAGAACAGCAGGCTGCACTTTGGGCTGACCTCGTCTGTTATGTGAATAGCACAGGGCAGCAGGGCAGGACATATGAGTAGGTTCGACACCGGGCAACCGACATGATAAATGCTGCATGACAAAGAGCAGCAGATGTAGCCAGGGATTGTGCTGTCACCGGTAGAGAGCATGCAGCAGAACAACCACTCTTGGCCACTGAGGAATTCCTGGTGTACCTAAGCACACACAACAGCTCCCAGGTAACCATCACACCATACATCATGGAGGTGGGTGCCACAGTTTCCACAGCTGAGGAGCTTGCAGGTAAGGTTTCTGTGATCAGCATTGTAATACTGTAGCAGTCAGTATGTCAGGCTGTCGAAACTTTTATGTGGATGTCAGGTCTTTGTTCTTTGTTGGGGTTTAATCTCAGTTATACAATCATATTCAGATTGTGACCAATACAATAAGTGCCACAGTAGTTACTGTAAATGCAAGATATACAGACGTATTACCTTGTTGTGCTGCAACTGGTACTGACAATACTCTACCCTCAACTTTTCACAGGTTCATCAGGTATTACCCTAGGTCATGGTCCTGCTCCTGTTAAGCATGACACTTGCTTTGTTAAGGGACAATTATATTCTAGTATGGTTAAGGGCCTGAATAAAACCCTATGTAAAGATAACTATGTGTGTAAACACTGTAGGATGTTTTTAACTTCCAGTCTGGAACAGGTACCTAAGTTTTCTAGAAGGGGTAGTCACAGGAGTGTAGTTCAACAAAAAGATACACTTTGGCAGTTACAGTTAAGAGAAGATAAGGCTGCTAGCTTAAATGAGGCAAGGAATCTAAATTGCCTTTTAAAATGCAACAGGTTCAAAGTAAATACATTAGGCAGTAAAATGTTTATTTCCATAAATTTGTTAACAGAGTTGTAATGGGTTTTTATGTGTTGTTTTTTCAAGTATAGTGTCATACTGCTTAATTAAAAGGTAAATATTACTGGTCATGTTTTACTTGATTTAATTCAAATGATTGTTATAAAGGTCCTGAGCTGAATTTGTATTTTGCTCTGAGGAAGAGTTTTGTGGAAGAAATCAGAGAAGAAAGTTGTTTGACTGCTAATCCAGTTGTGGGTCTTCATTGTTAAGTCTTGGAGGCTTTTCATACACAATAGTGCAGGTATTAATGTACTGCTTTTTTTCTTTCTTATTGCGGGTAACCATGGGAGTCAGTGTCTATCCCCTACACAACCTGATGTCAGTGTCTCTTCAGACTCTGATGATGATGGTGGCTACAGTCAGGCACAGGTGGGGGTGTTGGAGGCTGAATCTATCTCAGAGGTAGACATCCCTCTTCTGCCCCCATTGTCACCGCACACAGTCTATATGCCCACACATACCCTGACCCCAGAGGTCACAGATATTGGACAGTCAGAGGGTGGGGACAGTTAACAGGAAAGTGTGGCAACTATGGCTCCAGTGAGTGCAGACACTGGCCATAGCCAGAGAGCTGGCGAGGTCTCACACAGGTGGATTGGCAGGGGTGCTTGTAGGAGGCCTGCTGTCTGTCCACCACCTGTTTCAGGTGTCACATCATGGGTCATTCGGCACACGTTTCAAGCCATCATGGAAGCACAGGCACATTCTGAACAGAATACTAGATGTGTGGATAGGGTTATGGATCCAGCACGGTCTGACATCTGTGACTGCCTCCACCGCATTGGGGACACCCTGGATTGGTTGACTGATGCAGTGGACAGATGGTGGGCTGAGGAAATGTTTGTCTTGGACCACACATTGTCTGTGCTGGAATGTGTGGTTGAAGTTGAGCGTCATACCTGTGGATGTAGGTCAGCAACCCCATCTGCTGAGAGCCCATGTGGCCATGCATACTCACGCTCCTGTAGTGGCACTACATCCAGCACTACAGAGGGGAGTGTGCCATTCACAACATGACGTGGCAAGACATGGGCTCATGGTCCTGGGCATTCCCGTGGGGGACACGGTCCCAGCAGACAGCAGTCACCATCAGGTATTGCCGCCTCTTCTGATCTTGGGCAGGGAGGTGCCGGTGCATCTCCTGGGAGAGCTAGTTCCTATGTTCAGTGCTGGAGACTGTGAACTGTCAACTCTACCATGTACAGTCCAAAGCTGCCCAACATGCACATGTGTAGGGTTAACACTGAGCTTGACTGTGTACACCCACACACTCACACATCACTGTCAAATGTAGGTCACCTACAGACACACAGCACCTCTCTATGGTCCATCTTACATGCTCCCCTCCTGACTCACACATATGCTGTCTACAATTTGGACCAGCTTAGGCCTCCTGCACCCCCACACAACACCTTGTTTATGTGATGATACCTGTGCCACATTCCTGTCATCCTCACCATCGAGACAGGTAAATAAAGCTATGTATCTGATGCACAGGGTGACTATATTAGTTAACATGTACTTGTGTAATGCAGCGTTGGTTCACCATGCCACTTGTAGTAGTTACCAACAGATATTGTATGCTGGCATTTGTCATGAATATGCTACATATGTTTGTGTACCTTATGCTGTATGATGTTGTATTGGTTATATAGTTACACAATGACAGGTGTGTCTCTCACCTGCTTACATTTCTGTTACATGTGTCTGTTGGGATAACCTATGTATATACAGTAGAATTACAGCAGCACAGGATGGCATGTCAGCACAGCAGTAATATGTTGTCAGCAAGGTACTGCACTATAAGTGCATGGCTCCATAGGTTCATATGTGTATAACAGGCTAACAAGGACAATGGCAGCATTCAGCATACTCATGCATCCCTAATATGTGAGAAGGTTTGCTAACCTTGATAAATATCACAGGGTTTCAGAAACTAACACATTTACAAGCTGTGCTGATGGAGATGACCCATCCATATATATTCTGTGTCCAGTACCAACAGTAGTCCAACAACAGTTATGATTCTCATGTTCTGCATCCCAGTTTGTAACCTGCACATGATGTGTGTCACAGCAGATGTGTGCTTTACATGCATAGGCGGACCAGTTTCATATAGGGTGTACTGCCTGTGTTACATACCTGTCTCACCATCATATACTATGCATACCACACTGATGTTGGTGTGTAGAACAGGTGAGACATGTGTTAGTCCTGTGATGGATACATCGGCATCATGGCATCATAGGTCTCCCACTACTATGTTCCCTCAGTATGACTGCCAGACACTTGCCTATCCACCAGCTGATATAATACTCTGTACATGATGTACACAGTTTTCAGCATGGCTTGCTGGCCTAATATTGTCATATATGTTATCAGGCCATGGTGGTGGACTTAAACTTATGTCCTACTTCCATTGCATAGTGTAACAGTCAATGGGCTCTGCCAGTTACAGTCAGTAGGCATGATCTGGTCTTCCGCAAAGGTAACAGTGTTTGGTCCAGTGTCAGTAGGTGCACAACAGTGGCAGTGCTCATATCCATGCAAACTCCTATCATGGCATTTCAGGTGACAGGACTCAGAGATCTGGGGACATTGCTTTGCACTACATGCTAGTTGTCCTCTGTGCATGTTCATAGGTTCATAGTTAGGTACTAGACTATCGGCCCTAGGGCCTATATAAGCCTAGCCAAAAAGGTACCCTGGCTTTCATCAGCCAAGAAAATTATTTTTCTGTGCCCCTGTCGAGCAGAGCCACAGAGGTGATCCCTGGGGTGAATTTCCTATTTCCCATCCAATCATCAAGATTTTTCTTGAAGAGTGCTAATGAGGAGCTTTGTTTAATATAGATAGGTAGTTTGTTCCAGAGTATGGGAAGTCTCTGGGATAGGAATCTATCCCTCCAGCATATTCTGTTTATTGTGGTGACAAGGTTTAGATCCCTAGAGTGTGTAGCTCAGAGGGGTTGGGATTTCTTTAAGTGGAGCATGTCCAACAGCTCTGGGTTTGACATAGCTTTGTATGTTAGGCAAAGATATGCAACGGAGTAAAGATGGAGTTTTTTAAGACGGTCTGCGTGGGGCATCTGTTTGAGGCTGGTAATCCTCTTTGTGATGTATTTCTGTGGCCTTTCCAGTTGTTGTAGATGTCTTGTGAGGTACATATCAAAAGGGGCATTGTACTCTATAATGGGCCTAATGAGTGATGAGTAGAGGTGAACAATGACCTCTTTTTTCCTGGATGAGAAGCCTTTTCTGATGAGGTGTGCCATGTAGAAGGATTTCCTGACTACTGTGGCAATGTGATTATCAAAGGAGAGACTACTGTCCACCTGTGTCCCAAGGTCTCTTATCACACTTTGGGTGTTAAGTAGATTACCACCTATGTGGTATCTCATGGGTACAGAGTTTTTACCAAAGGGGATTACAGTGCACTTTTTGGCACTGAGCTTGAGGCCATGGCTTTGACACCAGGCATCTGTCTTAGTGAGGCTCTTTTGTAGGATATCCACATCATGAGTTTTAATTATGGCTCCTAGTTATCTGTCATCTGCAAACTTCATTAGCCAAAGACCTTCTGTGTTAGTCTGTACTTCAGAAAAGTAGATACCAAACAGGAGAGGACCCAGAACTGAACCCTGTGGTACTTCACTTGCCACTGGTCTGAAGTTGGATTTAAAGTCTGCTACTTTCACAGTGTGGGTTTTGTCAGTGAGCCAGTTGGAAACCCATCTTGTGACATAGGGATTTATACCTAGTTTAGTGGGTTTATCTATAATTCCAGAGTGGGGGATGGTGTCAAAAGCCTTGGCAAGATCTAGATAGGCTGTGTGAACCACCTTACCCTCATCTACAGCTTTGGTGACTGCTTTGAAGAAGTCAATCAGGTTTAGGAGACATGATCTGCCTTTTGCAAACTCGAACTGAGTGGGTTCCAGAGTTTGGAGATTACCAATGTCTTTGTTTATAAGTTCCATGATGATACGTTCCATGACCTTGCAGACCAGGTTCGTTAGGCTAATGGGGTGGTAGTTCCCAGGGTCCGTCGTGGCTCCCCCTTTGTGGAGTGGGATAACCATTGCTGTGTGTCATTCAGTGGGCACAAAGCCTGAGATGAGGCTGTGATTGAACATGGTGCTTAGGTGGGGTGCCAGTTCATTCTGTAGTTCATGTAGAATGCAGCCCGAGATTTTGTCAGGTCCCATGGATGCTGTGTTCTTGGCTTTGAGGAGTGTGTTCTTTACCTGTGCAGCTGTGATTACAGGAATGTTGCATTCTTCCCGTATTGAGATCGGCCCTTTAGGGGGTGAAGGGGGGTAAAGTTAGCACTGAACCTATCTGCCAGGATGTTGGCAATATCAGTTGGTTCTGCATATTTAGTACCATTGTGCTGTAACTCAGAACAGATCTGAGTGTTGTCTTGAGATTCTTGATATAGCTATGGAATGCATTGCGGTTGTCTTTAGAATCAGTGGTGATTTTGTTTTCATAACTAGCTTTGGAGGATTTTATGAGGGATCTCAGCTTCTTACTGAGTCTGACCAGGGAGTTCTTCCAGTCATGGGATTTTACTCTTTTTTGTAACAGTTTCTTTCTTCTGTTGTAGAGTTTGTTTATGGCAGGAGGCCACCATATTGGCTTCCTTTTTTTGAAGGATAGCATCTTAGTTCTGTTAGGGATAGCGCGATCCATGCACTCATGTATGTGGTTATAAAGTGCATTTGTGTAGGCTTCAGCAGTCATACCTCTATTGTCCATCTGCATGGCTGTCATGAAGTTTGCCACTTCTGTCTTAAGAAGCATGAAGTTGGCTTTGGAGAAATTTTTTACTGTGGTTTCCCTAATGGGGTTGAGGGCAGGATGTGGATGTCTAGGCTGATTAGCTTGTGGTCGGATCTAACCAACAAGGAATTGACCTCTGGTATGGAACACCGGTCGCCCTTGTTGGTAATGACCAGGTCTAGGATATTGCTGCCCCTGGTGGGGGTGTGGATAAGTTGATCCAAAGTGTTGGAGTTTATGAATTCCAGAAAACGTTGAGCAAAAGAGTTGGTACATGAATAGTTTTCCCAGTTAATGGTTGGGTAGTTGAAATCGCCCATTATTAGGGTGTTACCCTAATATTTTCCAGTGTATCAAGAAATGAGGAGTGGGAAACCTGGGTCATGGTGGGGATCTGCAGCAAGTTACAATCTGGATTGCGGTCTTGCCCAGAGTTAGTTGCACTTGGATAATCTCAGATGCATTATGCTGAGCAACTAGCCTGGAGGTGTGGATATCCTTAATGAATATGGACACACCTCCACCTTTAGTGTTTCGGTCCAGGTTAGATGGCTGAAAGGTGTGGTATGAATTACAGCCTGGTAATGCAGGGGTGCTCCCTGGAGTCTTGAACCAGGTCTCTGTCATTGCACAGATGTCGATGTTCTCCATTTTAAGGAGTGCCTCAGGTGAATGCATTTTGAGATTTAGACTTCTATCATTGAGTAGCATTACCCTCAGATTTTGCTTGCTTGTACGTATTACGGTGGTGAATTTGCCATTTGAACCTTGCCTAAAAAAGGCACTATAGGGATGGCAAGAGCCTTAGCCAGTATCCGGAATCCCAAAGGTGACAGGTGCTGGCCATCTCTGGCAAAGCATCGTGGTCTGTTGATCATGTCAACCCAGGCAGATAGATACTGGATCCCCTTAGAATGACACCAGAAGCTTAGCCAATTGTTGAACTCAATCATTTTGTCCTTGTACTGTGGTATCATTCTGGGTGACGGCAGGATGCTACTCAGGGCTAGGGTCATACCTGCCTGGGCTACAAGATCAGAGAGCTCCTCCATGTCTCTTTTCATGTAGTCCAGGGAGGTACATCTCAGGTCATTCATACCAACATGGACAATGACAGATTCATATTTGTGCTTGTTGTGGAGTGACCTGAGTGCGTGCATTATGTAGCAGCTCCTGGCACCCAACAGGCAGCTGACAGTAACTTTCTTCTTGTTTAGCCTGGTTATAGAGTTACCTATGACTAGAGTGTTGGGTACGTTGTTATGCCTTATGGGCTGTGGTTGAGTGGCACACTGAGTTTGTGGGCTATGTGTCATTTGAGTTGTGTTGGCGGGAGTGGAGGTTGCATGCGTTTCTGCTTTGGAGGTCTCTGTTACTTGAGCAGATTTTTATTGAGAGCCTCCACAAATGTAGGTGTGCGTTTTGTGTTGCTATGTGTGTGTTTTGGTGGTGTAGGTTTTGAGGGACTATGTGATGAGTGTGGTGTGGTGCAAGTGTTTACCTTCTTCTCTTGACTGTCTAGTCCAGTCTTGGGTGAAGAGAGCTTTGCTTCCAGTTTGGCTATATAAGTGCATCTCTCACAGGTTGTAGTGTTGGGTGGTAGGAGGAGAGGGTTGTCTGTGTAAATGAGGCAATTGCTGCATTGCCCCAAGATGCCCAGATTCATCAGGTAGACATTAGAAAACACTGGAAGCTGACTCTTAGACATGCCTGGATAGGTGCGTATTTATTAAGTACTAAAATCTGTTTTCCTCTAGACAAGTGAGGAAAGTTGAGTGTTATAGTAATTTGTAACTTATTTAGTATTTAGTAGTATATAAGCTGCCTATCTGTAGGAAGGATAGTAGATTGATGATTCACTGTATGGACATTAACCTAGTATATGACATTAGTACTACATGCTTGTGAGAGAGATTTGTCTAGCAGACTGAAACACACCCTTGGAAGAACCCTGTCTAATGGCACACAGAGCACCTCAGTGCACCTCAGCACATGCCATCTGTCTGACTGGCTGGGTGACAGTCATCTCAACACAAGGCATCTGCCTGTTTCCTTCTTGGACTAGGGCAATATGTGCTGATCCTGTAACTACAGGTATGATGATGTCTATGATAATGAGGGCTGAATGGTCATTATTCTACTTCAGTTCAAACATCCTATGGTTCCATAACATGATGTACAATGTACTAAGAGGCTCACACACAAGTTACAGGCCCAAAATGTGCATAACCATTGCAGGGGGATAGCCCATGAGGGCATGTCCGTTATTTTGCAGGAGAATACACACATACACACCACACACACACACACACACACACACACACACACACACACACACACACACACACACACACACCAAATGGGCTGGAGTGAGATTAGAACCCCTACCTATCGAGTCTTGCACACTATAGATCACAGTACTTATCACATGTGCCACAGCTTATGTCTGATACTACACTGTCAGCTGGTAGTCTTAAGGTGGTTGACATCATCAGGCCTTGTAGAAGATGGCAGTTTGGAAGCCATTCGCAAGTTGCAGGCCCACAAAGTGCATAACCATTGCAGGTGGATAGCCCATGAGGGCATATCCATTGTTTTGCAGGGGGATATACACACACACACACACACACACACACACACACACACACACACACACACACACATACACACACACACACACATATGCACCAAGTGGGCTGGAGTGAGATTAGAATCCCTACCTATCCAGTCTTATAAACTATACACTATAGATCACAGTACTGATCACACACACCACAGGTTGTACATGTGCATTACACAAACCAGGCTTGTGTTGAACAGCAACTGTGGCCTGCAGAGTGATATTTCTTCGTGCTGTCTGCATCTAGCATCCTAGCAGTGAGATAACTGTTTTTATCCTAGCTATGTGTGTACAGTTACCAGTATGGCCATATGTGGCTGCTTGCAGTTACATTGGTGAACCTGTGGGTAGAGACAATGTGCCCTGTGCATATGTGCATTGACAATATTATACATTACACCACCTGCTCACCTGTGCCAGTCTACATGGTGACATCCAGCAGGCACAGGGGTCTGTAGATAAATGGATTATGTACTGCTGCACCCTTAGTTTGGATCCTTTGAGCAACAGTATGGCTGTGTGATAGTGCAGATGTACTCACCATTATTAGGGTATGTTGGACAGTACAGACATCCACACACATATGTCTGTATAAATGTATATATAAATATAGCTGTGTGTGTGTATGATATGTATATGTGTTACATAAATATATGGGGGGAGTCTATGTATCATTTTAATATACAGTATATAGCTATATATATAGCGGTATATATATCTGTTCGACACTACATAGCAAAAGATATACTATGCATTTGAGAAAGATAGTGACAGACGTATATGTATATGTATATGTATGTATAGACATTTATACATAACAGGTCATTTTGATGAAAGGGCAACAGAATTGTACTCATTTTAACTAAGTGTATGGATATGCCCAGTGGGACTGTAAGTACTTATAAAGTGAGTTCAGGCCACACCTACCTGAAGTCCAATCTCGGATTTTGTATGTTGCAGACATTAACATCCACCCCTGTTTCTGCAGTACTGCACTTCAATCAAAATGTCCACAGTATTCACCAGCTGTGTGCTGTACTAAATATGTGACTGAGGTCGGTAATGTTACAACACCAACAGACTGACAGTCTGCATACCTCTCAACTGTCCTGATTTTCACAGAATGTGCAGAGTTTTGCCTCATATGTTTGGTTTGTTCCTCATATATTTGTGGTCTTCTGGTGAATTAATGAATACTGGCGTCATTACATTATACTAAATACAGACAAACATTTGTGTTTTAGACTTTATATCCTTCAGAAAATATGTAAGAATGCAACACCTTTAATTCCAGCAACATTCTAGGTTTATGGGAACAATATTTAAAATCTGACTTATATTTCGGCCTTTGTCCCCCCAATCTTTCTGGCTTTGTCCAGATTTCTTGCACTACGAGGTTGAGACGTATGAAAGTCTGTGAAAACACCAACATAGTACTACTTCACATACAAAAGATGTGAGTAATTCCAGATTAGAACCATCAACACCATCACCCATGCTAGCTTACCTAGTCCACTAAGCCACACAGGTTTCCACACAGGTTTCCACACAGAGAGGCGTCATTCATCACAAAATCAACAGCATAAATATGTACATTGTTATCCTGCGTGAAGAGACATACAATGCGTGAGCAATATTTATGTTACAGCCATGAGATTGCCTGGTCCACTGATATGCCATAGCTGATTTTCTGTTAAAGCAGTTATATGGCTACACTGTTGTATTGGGGGTGGGGGAACAACAGCACATGATCAGCTTGGATAGACAGTTGTCCAAATATCATGTGTCCTCACTATTTAACATCTCCCTTGCCTGATGTTGTGAATATTCCAACCATGAGGCCTAGTGAATATTAAGGAACACAGACTATTGGACTTGGTATTTGTAGTCCCATGTGGATATTACATCTATCCAAATAGACCACTATATTACCTTGCATAACAGCAGCAGATCCATATATAGGATACCATGTTATAGTAATCCTTACAATTAGTGTGTAGGTTTGAGACGTACCTTGTGAATGCAGCAGCTGGCAGACCTGTACTTCAGGGCTGACTCTGTGAGATGCAAGCAGTACACAGCCAATACATAGATAGGTACAGGTCCTGTGGGTTGCCTGACATCAGCTATTTTAATATATGTATGTGAGTAGGAGTAAGGTGTCAGGCCCCAGGACCCTAGGTGTTCAGTGAATGCGCTATGCATTGTCTCTTAGCCAATGCCAGGCCATGCTGGGCATTCCTACATTTGCCAACAGGTACATCATCAGGGGTTCCTCCTTCGAGTCCTCCTCTGAGTATGGCTATGGTGACCTAGACACTGGTGGAGGGCTGTGTATCCCTTCCTTTTGTTGATCCTGCTGCAGCTGTTTCCACAGGATGATATTGTGTAGCATGGCACATACTGTGAACATATGTGCACATGTGGCTGGAGAGTACTGCAGGGCTCAACCAGATATATCAAGACACCGGAAGCATGACTTCAGCAGCCCAAACACACACTCTATGATGTTCCTAGTTTGTGAGTGTGCCTCATTATGGCATTCTTCCACGTGTGTGTGTGTGTGTGTGTGTGTGTGTGTGTGTGTGTGTGTGTGTGTCTATGTGTGTGTGTGTGTGTGTGTGTGTGTGTGTGTGTGTGTGTGTGTGTGTGTGTGTGCATTTCTAATGGGTGTCAAGATCCACGGTTCCAGTGCATAGCCAGCGTCCCCCAGTAAATGGCCATGTGGGATGTCACCCCCTAGCAAACATCTGGTACAGCTGTGATGCATGCCAGATATTTGTGATAACTGCCACGGCTGCAGCACACACATTCATGATAATTGCACACACCCTGGCAGGTGATGGAGTAGTACCACTTGCGGTTGATGTAGATTCTACTGTCCTCACCGGGTGGTGCCTTGATGTGTAGATGAGTGCACTCTATGTCACCCAATACCTCAGGTAGTGTGCCTCAGGGGTGAGGGGAAAATAAATGTGCTTACTAGCATGTGGTTGCATAGCATCCAGGAACTGGTGGAGCATCCTAGATGCTGATGCCTGTGAGACCCCCATCATGTTCCCGGTTGGTCTTTGGAAGGTACTTATGGCTATTATCCTAAGGGCTACACATACTTTTGTTTCCACTGGGATGAGTTCCCCTCTGTTGGCTCTGAGTCTGAGTTGAGGGTGGCAGAGCTCAGTAAGTTCTTGTAATATATCCCTGTCCGCCCTGTAGCACTCTACAATCTCCAGCTCATGTTGCTCCTGGAAGGTTACCCTGAGCCTGAACACTCTTCGCCTTCTCTGTCTAGGCCTATTGTCAGCAGCAGCAGCACTGATTTCAGCATCTAGCACATACAGATGTAGCAGACCTGCAGCAGCCCCTAGCATTCTTTCAGTTAAAATTCCCAAGTCTGTACTCCAATGGTGCAGAGTATGGGGGAATAAGTCAGATATTAGGGTGTATGCATACTTTATAGTGCTCTACTGTACGTGCTGCCTGCATGATTAGCTACCTATGATGCAGTGCACCTGCCTAGTATAATCAATAATATCATTTAATGGCCCTAGTTTAAGTTAAACAAGGGTCAAAACTAATTAATACATCATTGCCTTTTAGATACTCTCAGCAATGCAGCGCAATGCACAAACGTGCACCCCATAGGTAAATTAAGCTTAGCAGTTAGTGAACACACCCCTCCAGATTTCCATGCTCAGCACAGCAGCACATTCCATGCTCAGCATGGCAGTGCGCCACGCAAACAGGTGCAGCTAAGTTCCAATCAGCTTTTAAGTTATTGGACACACCCTCTCCTGATGTCAGCTACCTCCTGTGTGGAAATAAACATGGTTCTTTACCTACATGGAGGTGATATACAGACACAATTACCACATTATGCTATTCAGCAACTCTACCTCATTTGTATAGGGATCTGTGCTCACAACCTGGAAACTACATGCTTCCAAGCCCTACCACATTAGCAACAGCACCAGTGCACCATTGTAGATACTCCATGCAGGGTCCTGTAATACATTTCTGTTTCATAATATTAATTATGTTTTTTCCACTTTTTTTATTTATTTATTTATTTTTTATAAGGCATGTTTGCAGGGTTTACTTTAGAATGATGAAAATGCAAAATGTCGAGCGCTCACGTGAGCGAAAAATCAGGAATTCAATATTGATTTTTTAGGATCGCAGTACAGTGAAGATCAGAATATTTGCCCTTTCCTCACTGTAGTGCGATCCCGGAGTAAGAATATATATTTAGCAGGGGTTATGGGGGCGCAGCCCCCCACAAGAGCGATTTCGAGTTCCTGATTATTCACTCATGTGAGCGTTCGATAGTTTGATTTTTCGTTGTCCTGACATAGACACTGTTTGCACACTGCTGTGCCCCATGCAGACATGCTCAGATTATCAAAAAAATGTATTTTAATATATTTTCTGAACTTTCAAAACACTCAGATGATAGTTTGACTCATATCTGATGTGTGGTATGCCATTTCTGTCCATCTGTTTACATTTTTACAGCCCCTTTTGTCTGTCTACATTCCTGTACATGGAATGTTTCCGTGTACACTATAGACACTGACACAAGGTCTGCAGGGCTGCCTGTCTGCTTGCTGGATTTTTCTACCTGCCTCATCTGCATGAGATTCACCTATTTATGAGGTGATTTGCATGCCACAGAACTTCCCGTGTTGGTGTGTGCATGCTTGCCGTCCAGCAGTGCTTACTGGATCCCAAACCTGCTTATTTTCATGTAAGCAGCATGGCATGATGCCTACATGGTAAACAAGACCATGTAGGTTTTATTAAAGTATCTAATGTAGAAGGCTTAGAAGGGGCTAGTAAAATGTGAGTCCAATGATGGGCATTGTGTGTGTGTGTGTGTGTGTGTGTGTGTGTGTGTGTGTGTGTGTGTGTGTGTGTGTGTGTGTGTGTGTATGTGTGTGTGTGTGTGTGTGTGTGTGTGTGTGCGTGTGTGTGTGTGTGTGTGTGTGTGTGTGTGTGTGTGTGTGTGTGTGTGTGTGTGTGTGTGTGTGTGTGTGTGTCAGAGACAGTCTTCCCTGCATGCAAACACTGATGTTTTATTTTTAAGAACATATCATTTCTGTCACTGCATCATGCTCAGTGAAATTTCTTTAAATGTTTGCCAATATATATTATGAAAGGTCTTGTAAAATCAGTAGGCGCAAGAATTAGCAAAAAAGTATTAAAATTGTCAAATTTATGAGAGTACATTCAATATGACAAATGCACTCTTAAGGTTTACTGTTTTCCAGTGTTTTCAATTAAAACTTAAAAAAATAATATTTCTCTGAATTATGTCAGAAGTGTAATAGCATATGCCTCTTTCAACAGAAAAGTATTCCATTTCATAAATAAAAGAAAGACTAATCTATGTTTCAGAGCAGATTTTTTTTTAAGTTTATTCATCAAACAATTTTCACTGAACAACAGTTTTTTGATAACTGCAGAAAATACTGTTTCAGTGAACACAGTCCTTTCAGTGAAGGACCGCCACATAAATGAGACATTTTCTTTTCTCTGCAGTGTGATAACCCTGGAGTTGATCATAATTAATTTGCAGTTGAGGGGCAAGAATTTTACGTTTCTGCAGCTAAAAGTAGCTTTGTAACAAGAACAAAACTTCAAGGATTATTCAAGGAACCTTGTGCTTCTGTCACCTAAACTACATTTTATTTGCATTTTTTTATTTATTTATTTACATTTTGGCTAATGGCTAGAGCACTGATCGTAATATGACCAATCACAGGTTCAGCCTGAATTACAATCAAAATAATAACATCAAAAATGCAATTACAACTAACAGTGGAACACAGAGGTAATACAGACTTGTCACAAACAAAAGGGATAGCATGTATAAACTATATACCATGTCAAATTATACATGTTACATGCAGAAACGTGGACTCAAAGGAGTAGCAACAAAAGGGGGAGCAGCGGGTTTAGCGTTGGAAATTATAAGGGGGAGCGGGTAACACAAGGTGTTTAGAGGACAAGGCAAGAAATGAGAAATGATAAAGACACAGGGTCGAAGGAGTCAGAAGGACCAAGAAAAGGAAATGTTGTAAGATGACAATGAGCAAGAAGAAAGAGAAGCTATGTCCACATTTACAGGAAGCAGAAACATTGTGGTAGCCAACAGAATAGCACTGCAAAAGGGTGATATGAGAAAGAAATTAACCTAGTTCAGAACAATGTCAATTAACTGATATGTCCTGCATTTTGCCATCTGCATTGGTATTGCTCAAACGGATACTGTTTGAGCTGGGGCCTGAACTTTATAATGTATGTACAGCAAGATATCAAGGAAGGAATTGTCACAGTTTTGGATCAAATACAGTGAAACCCAAATCAGAGCTATGTAGTTTAATAAATGGGATATAAAAACTAAGGCCTACTGTACCCTGGCTTCTGAGGTTGTAGGTTGGTAGTGATTAGTTTCATTGCAATAAGATGCATAAAATAAAGGTAAATTCTTATTTCATCAATAAAGTAAGGTGAATCTAGAGTGAGTATCATACATGTCCAACAAATGCAACTCACGCATTATTTGGACTTGTGTCTCGTAACATTCCTGATCATTGATTAAAATATATTCTGTACACTCTATCATAACTTCTGTTTATTTATGCAACACAGTTTGGAAACTGTCTAACAGCGAGTAGGTTATTTCAGATTTGTTTAGTAAGACTCATAAATAGTGTTAGAGGGAGAGGCAAAATGACTGATGAGACCTTGCAAAAGTCTCTTCTGACTGTGCAAGTGAGGTCCCATCTACAGTTCTGTAGTGCTCTGTTCCTAGGGGTCACTGAACACTTTCAATAAAATCTGCGGGAGAGAGAGTGTCTGACTGCTGATTAAATGTCATCCATTCATGACTAAACCATGATACTGTGGCAAGTGAAAGCATTAGCAGCTAGTAACAATCATTATCAGGAGATCAAGGCTTGATCTGCATGTCTCAGCTGTTTGAAAAGTAAACTGGAATTTAAGCAGAAAAGCAACAGATACTGGAAATCACTATTGCACATTTAAAGTATTTTTGTAGGGGGATTTCACAACCCTGCATCCCTGACATAGGGTTGCTGTTCCTACCATACCCTGTTATTTATATAAAGTAACTCCAAGATCTCTGTATTTTAAAGTAGGGCGAATATTCCAAGAAGCCACAAACTAAACTCTTAATGTACACTCACCAATGTGTGCACCTTCATTTCATCTATTCTGGGAATGCCAGTTATGGCCCTTAGACCTTCAGCAGGAATCCCATTATGTGACACAGCACATATAAACTCATGCTAACTATCTGACACCATTACAGTGAGTGTAGCTTTCATGTTGCCCAGCTTCCATGTTGTCCTTAAACACTGGCTTGAAACTTTGAAACAGGCAGACCCAGTATCAATCTATGTAGAAAACATACTCTTCATCACCCATGCAAATCAACTTACTTTTTTTATATTTGTTTATGATAAGCAATGCCAAATATTGGTTTTAATATGATATAGACATTTGAGTAATGTATAATTTATCTGTGTCATAAATAATCTCATTTATATTATATTATAATTTAAACCATGTTCTCTTTGTGTTATTACAGTGCTAGTTTATAAATACACTCTTAAGGACACAGATATTATCTATGGTATCTTAAAAATCATTATCAAGCACTTAATAAAAATTTCCAGCAAGAACTTTAGACTGTTCAGTGATGCAATGTATAGTTTCCCAACATATTATGTATTCCTTGTTTAATTAAGAAAGAAAAGTGAATACTCTTTGTTAAGAGTTCATAATATACAGCAAGATAAAAATGTAAGCAAATAATATAGGATCAAAAACAAAAGCAATTGCATTTCTGAGCTGGCAGCCTATTTATTTTATTGATAAAATTTAAAACATTATTTCTTGCAAAATATTAAGCATCCTTGCCAGAAATAAAAATGAAAAGGCTGTTGTGATGTTACTAGTCTTACATGTAATATATGCTTTTATGAATTAAATATGAGAATGAAAATTACTGCTGCTTGCATCATTGTGCAATTTGTTATTCCATAAATTATATCATTGCTATAATTTATTTCCAAGTTTTTGCTCCAAACTTTTCAAAAAATTACATAGAAATGTTGTATTTATTTAATTGCCAGATGAAATCTGCCATTGCTTAAAAAAGCCCTCAGCTTGCATAAATTGCTTTTACTGTATAATTCAAAGCAGCAGTGTGAAAGAAGCTAACAAACATCTCTGTATGTTCCATTGTGCCACTCTGTTACAGTTAAACAATGTTTACTGATTAAAAGCATTTTCACAAATGACACACTTGCTGCGATTGGCTCACTTCACTGTCTTCCTTTCTGTTTTGGGGGTACTGCTGGCATCGACAGCTGTCAACTAGTTTCATAGACGGCCTCTGCCTCAACTGCAATGCTTACACTGTCGAGGTCACAAGGGGCTGTCCATTGCATCCCACAGGGGAGCCATAATATGCCTCTTGAGCTGGCTGAGAAGTTATAAATATTATTAGATAAGATAGGATAAGAGGCTGGAACTCTGCTCATTCGCATTACTTACTGCTAATTATCCAGTTTGTTCCAAACTGATTATGAGATGGATAACCACTAAACATTTCTGCTACAGCAATTGGTGGCAAAAGACTTTGGCTCAGACTGCTTTTTGGTTTATCTGACAAGTGAAAGGAAGTGATTTGGCTGATTAAGGGTATCTTTAATGGGACCCTTTATAATGAAGCATATCATTTAGATTTTCTTTACAAATGAGTCCAGCTCAGTTTGCAGGCTGTTAACTCTGCTAATTGTCACAAAATGTTGCATTTCTCGATGTTATTAACTCATTGGCAGGGTGACTGCTGTTGAATAAAATCTTGGCATGCTCAGGATTTGCTGAATAAGTTAGCCTACAGCAGCTGGAGCTATGGAACACACTTGACTGGGCAGCCAAATATACACTAGTTGAGCCCTTTATATAACTGTACTGCACACAAAACAGAAGGGAAGAGAGGAGTGACCTTTGCATCTGTTGACAGGTAAATAGTGTTGCTGTTTCTACAGAAAAAGATCCAAATTATATTTTCTGCAAATTAGATATGGTGTGGAGGAGACAGATGATGAGAAATTCTGTTCAGCTGTTGGTAGAACTGCTACCTCGAGTTTCTTAGTGGCCCTTAGTATGTCAGTGTCATATACTCTGCACTCTAAACCATGATTTCTACTTGTGCACTTCAACATTTGACCTCATGTGCTCACACATTTGCATCTGGCTAGATAAAACAGATGATGAGTCCCTACCATTAGCAAATAATATTATGCAACATAGCAGTGTCTCCATTATCTGTAGACACGCCATAACAAAGTCGAATTAGGTTGTTTACATACAACAGTCATTGTACTCAGTATACAAAGTCACTACAAACAGACGCAAAGCTCCTCAGTAAGATTCCCTCCTCTAAATATGTAGTCTAAATACATCTTTAACAGTTTTCTAATAATGATAACTTGGCCCTTTAAATTTAATCGAAACAGAGAATGTTTTAGGCTAACATACCAGCAATCCATAAAAAAATAAAATAAAATAACCGGGGTTATGTTTTATAAAAATATGACATTTTCAAACTGTGGCATATGGCTTTTTCCTAGATCTTTGCCAAGCCACTTAAATTCTAGCAATGCTTTAAAACTTACTCAGTGTTGAATCCCAGTTAGTATTACAATTTTGACTGCAGCTCTAATAGGCATGCAGAGATACTTTAATCAAATAGCTGGCACAATCCTTATAAAACAGACCATAAAAATGCCAAGACTCAAGCCAGAATAAAAGTACAAGTCTGCTATGATGGTCTTCAGAGTTTTAAAATCTTTTGAGCTTCTGTGGATGCCTCACAAAACCTGGCATAATAGTGTGCAAAGCAAAAATGTATTATTTGTATTTATTTATTTATTCATTTTTGTTTTCTTACCAGGATAGTCCATTTTAGCAAGGCCTACTTCCAATGGACAGCCAGAGCAAAATGTCAACAATCCAGTAATAATAAAATATAAAACAAGAGTGAAGGATTTTTTGATCATTCAGAGTTGGCATGACTTATGAACATGTGAAACAAATTAAAAAAAAAAAGACTGATAAAATAAAACATTTAACTTTTCAAAATCATACCCACTATTTCCCCAAAAGACCATATTGCTGAACACAGAATATCATACTTATGACATCTCCTTTTGGTGCCTTTATCAGCCTGACTAGTAAACATCCTCTTATCCCTTTATCCTCTTTGCTTTCATGTCCTGTCTAGACTGAGTACCTCGTATCATCCCATGGACACCTATCCATTTCACAGGGGGATATCTTACAGTAACCTCATTTTATATCCATATGGGGTTAAAAGATCCCAGTTAAATAATACAGCCTCAGAAGATTTGTTTTTTTCACCAGAAACAGGCTGATATTTTGCTCTGACAAGAGCAGGAGATATATCTGGGCACAGCAGCATGTCTTTAGAAAATGTGTAGCCAGGAGAAATGTTTACTAAAATCATCAAATAATGATGTAGTTATAATGGCACACCAACATAAGCAGTGGTCATAACTATACCATGCACATGATTCATATCACAGGTGGATTTTCCCAAAGTTCAGCACTGCTAATGGACATCAGATTACAGCCATAATATATGGCCCCAAAAGGAGCAATCTGAAAGTATTCAACATTTTAAGTAAACCAAGTTTTTTAATAAAGACAGCAATTTCTATTTTACATGTGGAGGACATTAAAATGTAATTTGTGACAGCACAGTTGACTGCTGTTGCCCAAATACTAAATAACACAGCAAGTTCCAAAACATTATTGAATGTTTGTTTGTAAATATTCAAGACATTACAGAGCTATGGAGAGTACTATATATTTAAGATCCTGATTAACCCTTTTCTACCTCTTCAGGCTCATCTCATAGCAGGTTAGATTTCTGGTTGATTTCTTTTGCTGATGTTCTGTTTTTGCATATTGCATCTGTTCGTATATTTATATAGCCAAAGTTCATATATTCTTCTGTTGTTTGATAAAAGAAAAAAGATGGTCTACAATACACATTGCAGACTGCAAATAACTTAGAAACAACCAACACACATATCTTACACCCTTGCATCTCTATATTTGTTAACTCTGAGTATGCAAAACTCTAGGGTATAGGAGAAGGTTGGGATAAGGGGAAACAACCCCCCCCCCCCCGTTATGTCCTCTCATTCTATGAACAAGTTTTGATAAAATGTGAAAATTGACAAAAACACACACACATTCCTATTTTGTCAAAGCCTTACTCACTGAACATCATAACTAATATTCATGTTTTTCCTTTGTCTGACAACAATACAATACACCTTTTATTGCTTCTCTCTGCATTACAGAAAAATACCATAGGATGGAAGTCGGACAAACTTACACTTAAAGAGGTTCACCTATATCTCATTATGGAAAGATTCTCTGAGGGCCTGTTTGATCAAGCTGACCCATTCACTGCATGCATTCCTCCAAGATGCAATTTGCCAAGGTACCAAGTCCCTGAAAACAACATTGTTTTGCTGTAGTGGGTGGTCTTCTGAAACCTGTATTTGCATAAGAAGTGTGTTGTGCTACCCATGCTTCCTCACTCCTCGCCTCCCCTCCAACCCAATACTTCTTCACTAAAGGTCCGAGACAGTAATGAGCTGAGGTCACCTGGGCTTCAGTCAGAGCTGATATGCACCACTCAGCAATTTATTTATTTATTGTCTTTTGTTTACCAAGAAAATTCAACTGGGCACAAGTCCCATTTTCAGCAGAGGACTGGGGAGAAAAGCTCCACATAAAATTCATATTTTCTGAATGAAAAACAATAAAACTTAAACATTTTAAGCATTACTTTGCAGATAGTGTTGAGACAAATAGTAAAGACATTTATCATATACTTTAGAAGTCATATTATTTTACATAAGTCAAAGACATGCTAACGTAATAGTTGGAGATACAAGAGCAATGATAATGCACATAGGTACAGGATATGTATATTGACATGAATGAGGTACAATGACGATAGAGCAGGAACGTAAATAAGGAAGAAAGGTACAAGCAGAAAAGTTCTGATAGTTGAGAGGTTGAGATTAGGTAAGATGATGAGGTGGGTAAGGAGGGGGTATTAGTAGGAGACGATTAAAGATATAGGTAAGTTGGAGGAGCAGTACTGAGGGTGAAAGAGAAAGAGACAGGGCTAAGAAAGGTAAAAGAGTTAGAGTAATTGATAGAGACTGGCAATGGAAGAGAAACAGAAAGAAAGATGGGTTTAGTCAGGAGAGGAGCATGAACATAGCCATGAGGAAGTTAGGTGTTGTTTTAGGTTGTGTTTGAAACATGGGGTAATGTTTTTGGGTGGATGAGATGTTCCAGTGTTGAGCAACATAGGTTGAGTAAAGTGGGTCACCTGCACTATGAGACTTAGTCCTGGTCAGGAGATATTTGTTCCTTTAGCAGAGCTTTCTAAGAGGGAAGTAGAGTTTGAGAAAGTTTTGTAATAATGGGCAGGTGTCAGGTTTGTGTATTACTTTGTGGGCAGTTAGTAGTTTGGAGTAGGTAAGGTAATTAGGTAATTTCAGCCAGCATAGGCACTTCAGTGTTAGGCAGTGCCGTGAACTGTTTGGTAAGCTGGATGTGAACTTAGCTATTTTATTGTAGCAAGCCTCTAGTTTATTTTTTAAGGTGGAGTGAAGGTTAGTTGGGATGGATACAGCATACAGAAGTGAAGGGAGAAGATAAGATGTTACTAAAACTTCCTAGTGGTCAGTGAGAAAGGATAATGCAGGCAAAATTAGCTATTCTGCCTTTGTGTATCCCATCCTGTACACTACACTGTATGGCGGCTATGGAGTTATCATCCAGTATACGGCACCTATGTAGTCATCATCCAGTGTATGACAGCTATATAGTTATCGTCTAGTGTATGGCAGCTATGTAGTTATTATCCAGTGTATGTCAGCTATGTAGTTATCGTCCAGTGTATGGTAGCTATTTGGTTATCATCCAGTGTATGTCAGCTATGTAATTATTATCCAGTGTATGGCAGCTGTATAGTTATTATCCAGCATATGGCCATCTCAGTAAAATGACAAAGTTGCAAATACTCTCACTACTGCTGCCATGAATTGATGGCGAATCTAATACAAATAATGTAGTAAGTGCTAGCAGTTCCTGGTTTCCCTAGGATATCACAAAATGTTATCTTTAATTAACAGCTACTAATATGTTCATAGAATCCAATAATATGTCTCATAAAAATACACCAAGAAAACAAGAAGTTCTGATATTTGCCCCACTTACTACCATCGTGTGCTTTTGTTTCTACTGAGTGGAAACACACCATCCACTACATTCCTGCTTTAAAATGTCATACATCAAGAGCATAGCTACCGTAAACATGCTTCATCATAATGGACAAATCAATGAATAATGAGCAAAGCAATGATTTTCTGGTGATATCCCATTATCAGTGCATTTACAGTGTCCTTCAGCATATGGGGAACATAAGTTGTGATGCACCTCACACTTTGCACAGGCACTATTTCTTGAGTGATCCCACTGCGTGGGAGGCACAGTGTTGCTCTGTTGTGATACCTTAACAACCCAGGGACTGCTGTGTATGGAACATAACTTGTAATGCACCTCACACAATGCACAGGCACTATTTTCTGGGTGATCACACTGTGTGGAAGGCACAATGCTGCTCGGCTATGATACCTTAATGACCCAGGGAGTGCTGTGTATTGTTTTTGTAGGTATGACATGCATATGGGAAGCAAGGTGCTGCTCTGATATAATACCTTAACACCCAGGGAGTGCTGTGTATTGTTTCTGTAGGTATGACATGCACACGGGAGGCATGGTGCTGCTCTGCTGTGATACCTTAATAACCAAGGAAGTGCTGTGTATTGTTTCTGTAGGTATGATATGCATGTGGAAGGCATGGTAATGCTCTACTATGATACTTTAATAACCCAGGGAGTGTTGTGTACTGTTTCTGTAGGTATGATATGCATGTGGGAGGCATGGTGCTGCTCTGTTGTGATACCTTAATAACACAGGGAGTGCTGTGTACTGTTTCTGTAGGTATGACATGCACAAGAAGAATGACCAGTATACTGAGTTAGAACTGAAAGACTCACAAGTCCACTTCCGAATCAGTCATCCACCAGTACAGCTCACTACATGGCCTGGTTCAGTACACAAAATGGGTGTCTACATCTCACCCATGATAAAACAACTGCATGCTTGACACTTTTTGCAGATCATATAGGATCATAAAATCATAGCAGGTTACTAGGCTAATGGCTCCAGGGCCCTTACAAGCCTAGCCAAGTTCAACGCATGTTCCCAAGGGTGTCTAGTTTAAGCAGACACTAAAATCAGCACTTATTGACGCTGTCCAAGAGAGACACAGGTGGAACCCCTGGGGTGAATTTCTGGTTACCAATCCAGTCATCCAAATTACACTTAAATAGGGCCAACAAGGGGCTTTGTTTAACATGAATAGGAACCTTGTTCCAAACGTGGGGCAACCTCTGTGAGACAAATCTGTCTCTCCAGCAAGTTCTGTTGATGTCACATACCAGGTTAAGAGTGACCCATATGCCATTTGACTTGCAAATGTGCAGCTTTTCCATTAGAGGTGGGTCAAAGATTGCTCTATATGCAAGACACAGGTCGCCTTTGAGCAGTCTGCACAATACAGAGTAAAGTGGTGATTTCAGTCTATCCACATAAGACAGATCTTGAAGACCCTGAATTTTCTTTGTAAGGAACCTTTGTGGTCTCTGCAATTGCTGCAGGTGTTTGGAAAGGAACATACCAAAGGGAGCGTTGTACTCTATTATTGGCCTGATGAGGGAAGAGTACAAGGGGATTATAACCTCTTTTTTTCCTGAAGGCAATGTCCTTACTTATTGAGATGAACATTTCATGCATGGTACACACCCTGCATATTATGCCTTTAAAACTACAGGATTGTAGTCTCTTCTTAAATAACCAACTAGTAATATGAAATCACCCACATCTTTGTATAAGCAGATGCCCAGAAAGATGGGCTAAATGGAAAAGAAAACGTAAATAGAAGTTCCCATCTTATTCAGGAACTTTGGGGCACCTTTTTTGTATATTTTATTTATTTACAGAAAAATGTCTCTAAGTCTGAGTTTTTCAATGATTTGCAATTATGTAATTATGTTACTCCTTCCATACGTCTTGTTTAGTTGACATGAAAAAGGTATATCTTCCTCTGTCTTTGACACACTTCACTATTCCAAGAATATTTAGGAAGGACAGCTAATTGAAGTTAAGTATATTCATGAAATTCTTTATATATATTACATGTTTACTGATGAAGCACATGACTGCATGAAAATGGTACTAATCAAAATGTCTAAAATCGACCTACTCGCTTGACCTTTGACTTCCTTTGCAATAAAAGGAATTATTCCTTCGCAACAGAAAATACACCCCTGGGATCACTTCATTGGCTCTGCTTGACAGAGGATCAGTTAATTAATCAATGGGGCGGCGAAAGCCGACACACTCTAGCTAGGCTTATAAATGCCCTCGGGCAGATAGCCTAGTACCTACTTATGAACCTATAAACATGTACTACTGGAGAACTGATACGGGCAAATATAAGCAGAGTACAAACAGTATGTGCTAGAATTCTAAATATGCTGATGGAAAACACAAGATCTGAGACTGCTGTAGTATGCATATATTTTGAGACTTTTTATATTGCCTTCTGAAATCTTCCAACAGAGTATCCCAAAATTGCCTCAGGTGTTGACTATTGCAGCTTTATCCAGTCTAAATTAGATGGAAAGATTGCAATTTGCTCAGCTCGCTGTCGCTGGCAAGCTACCTATTGCTGCTATCTGGAAAAGCCCTTAGATTATCTCAT
Source organism: Protopterus annectens (assembly GCF_019279795.1). NCBI lineage: Eukaryota > Metazoa > Chordata > Ceratodontiformes > Protopteridae > Protopterus > Protopterus annectens. Next base: position 1,375,807,970 of record NC_056731.1, read on the forward strand.
TCACAAATTTTCTGGGACATTTGAAAAGACAAATAACCCTGCTAACCCATGACATAGTTTCTGTGGCATCACACCTGGGAAAGTGGAGTGGTGTCATTAAATATATATATATATATATATATATATATATATATATATATATACATCTATACTGTATATAAAGTGACTCGTTTGTAAAATGTTTACATCACTTTAGTGTGGGGAAATTAGTTGTATTAGTCAGTTATTGAAAAGTTAACTACTGAATTAGTGCTCTATAAAAGGAGGATGCCCATACCTCTCAACCTCTTAGAACAGGAAATCTGGACAAAGCCATAAATAAAAGTGGGACAAAGGCTCAAAAATAAGGACAGTTTTTAAATATTGCTTACAAACTTGAAAAGCTGATAGAATAGCAGGTTTTGCATTAGCTTGAATTTTCTGAAGGGTATGAAGTCTGAAACTATCTTTAATGATCTGCCACTAATTTGCCAGAAAAAACACAATTTTATGAAAAATAGACCAAAAATATGAGGCAAAAATCTGGACATTCGGTGAAAATATGTACAGTTGGGAGATATGAGCCTGATACAGAGAAATTAGCAAGTTGGTTCCTAAATCAAAGGTTCACTGTTGGGTAAAGCATGGGCATTACCTGAAGATCAAATATTCTTGGCATTTGATGGCTTAATCAGGATAAACAATATATTTGACCTATGGTGACAAGTTCAGGCAAATACCTTTTTATGTGAAGATGAAATGGGCCCCTGATTAAGGCTTGCAGCTGTGACCTCAGATTTGCAGCCTGCTACTGGAGGGACTGCATGAGATTTAATCTGTATGGTAAGAATAGCTTTAAAGACTGAACTTTTTTTAAAAGTTCTGTAAATATTGTAGATATTTTGTGAAGACTTACTGTGGAAAGCTGGGGGGTTACCTTTTCCTTTTGTTCTATAAATAATGATGTGTTTTTATTTACTTTGGCCTCCAGTCATTCTATAAAATGTGTACGTCTAATGGTCATTCTTCTCAATATTACATATACCAGCACCCTATTTGACAGAAATTGCAAAATGCTGTATGCTTTTAATATTTATTCTTGATATACAATTATTTATGGATTGCACCTAGTTATTTGTTATTTTATTTGTTTGCACACTTGTGCAAACATTGTCCTATGGTATATGCTTGTAATGGTTTTTGAATATTTTGAGCTAACCAGTTATTGAAAACTTCATTTATATATAAAGGTATGCAAGTCTGCTGCATACTAAATTGTAACAAAAGCTTACAGTTAAGCAAAAGTGGCATCCCATCACTATGGCTGGCTCATATTTTTTCTCATGCATCTGACCTTTAACCCCACCTTCACGCTGATAAGCAGGTGTGTGCAATGACCTGTTGTGTTGGTGCAATTTCCCAGCATGCTTTCATACTGCCATGCATTCCCATCTTGATTAGAGTGGTATATGTTCTTTGGCAGGCTGTTGCCCATGGATCATTGTGCATTTTAGGGCTATCCTTACTGACCGCCACCCAAAATGTGCACCCCAGTGGTGGGCTCATAGCCAGCCGCCCACATTCTCAAATGATAAGCTAGTGCTTAACCACTGATTCGCACTGACTCAGCTAATCTTGTGATACTAAGGTTCACTACTCAAATCTTTGTCACCGCTGCTTAAGCCACAGCTCAATCATTTTGAACCACTTAGATAACACATGGAAGAATTTTGCACACTTTAATCTTCTGGTAAAGTGTTAATGGCATTCAAAGAGATAAAAACATTGTACAATAAGCAATAAGCATGTCGTAAACAAAATTTAGTACACTTTCACACAACTGCTTAAGGACTAATAACTTGTTTGTTAACTGGTGTAAAACTGATAATTACCAAAGGTAAGCCATATCACTATCTATGACCATGAGGAAAAATAAATTAATAAATAAATAAAAACAAACAAGACCAGCCTGAAGATTTTTAAGTCATGCTGGTTAAAGGAAAACTGGACATAACATTCATTAAAAGTGATTTCAAAGAAACCATGTCTTATGTGTGGTCTTGTAGGTCATTCTAATAAATAACAGAATTGAGTGGAATCTGGTATGGAACATTCCATTTAAGGCAGCAGTGTGGAAGCAATGAAAGAGATCAGGGACCCATGAATGGTTCTTTGAGTCACCCTTTTGACACAGAAAGGAAGTAGAAGAAAATCAAGTAGCATGGACAGGTATGGCCACGTCTTCAAGGCCATACTCCACTCCACCAAATCAAAGCCATCAGCACGCTGTATCATCACAAAACACACATCGTCAAATAAAAAATTAACAAACATTTATGCAGGGAGAAAGATCCCTTGAACCCCCAAGTAGAAGACACCATAAATATGCTGGCCCCTACTAGTTACAAAGACTGACACCAAAGATGCACAGTAACAGAGAAGGGGAAACAATTGGTAGTTTGCAAATTAGATTCCTGTCCTACCTCCACCCCACTTACATGATCTGAAGAAAAAGAAAATTAAAGTTAAAACTTAAGTCAAAAGAATAGTTTTACACAGACACACACACACACACACACACACACACACACACACACACACACACACGTTAAAACTTAAGTCAAAAGAATAGTTTTACACACACACACACACACACACACACACACACACACACACACACTCACACACACACACACACACACACACACACACACACACACACACACACACACACACACACACACACATGTTAAAACTTAAGTCAAAAGAATAGTTTTACACACAGACACACACACACACACACACACACACACACACACACACATTAAAACTTAAGTCAAAAGAATGGGAAAAATCAAAGAAACAGGACACAGAGACACAAGACACAAATGGATGCAGTATTCCTGGTTATACAAGTCACTAAATCTGGAAGGTATTTCCTAGGACTTTATGGATGAAACCTAGCATATGTGCCAAAATATAATAAAAATGACCCAAAATTTAATTCGACCAGATATGGATTAAAGTCAGTGATGTGCAGAAACTTCCCACAGCAGCATTCAGAAGGGGAGTAAACTGATGGAGAAGATGGCAGAATTGCTGGGTCAGGACCTGCTATTATGTACAACAGGGTAAGGAAACACTTTACAGTTATAAAAATCATCATACAGTGTGAATTTTCAGTAGGTCTAAGTCAAAAGGCCCAGCACTTCTCTGCGTCCAAAAGAACAGCAGTATGTGAGTTTAAATAACAGTCAAACAGGCCAAAGTTGTATTAAAGGAATTCACAGAAGAAAGACAAATCTGCAAAAAGAATAAGGTAATTTGAAAGTAGGCAGCATGTCTGTGTGCTTAATTTGAAAACAAAAACAAAAAAAATGAGATCACTTTGAAAGTCAGTGAACATTGTAAACATATGCGATGCTTCTCTAAGAAACTCTTAAATGTGTTAAATTCAATGCACAATAATGCACCTAGAAGGAAAATACAGTAAATGAATATAGAAATAAGAAGGAAGCAGACGTAACAATAAAAGAGGGAAAAAATGCTGCTGCTTGGGGACAGTTAATTCTGGTCTGCCCAGCTTACTAGCATTGTTAGGGTAACCAGGTTCAGCAGTTCATGAAAAGGATGATCAGTGCAGTGTTGCACTATAATAACTGGAGCTAGAAGTATGTGAATAAATAATAAATTAAACATTTTTAAGTTGTATTGCTTATTTTGTGAAATTGTACTACGACTTGCAAAGAACTCATAGCATGCTGTGGTCAATGTCTATTTATCACAGAAGATAATGTAAAAATGCATAACTCTTCAGGTCAAGCACTGCTGTGTATATGCAGCACATACTTTTAATTTGTTCACACCTGCCACCTCTCAGCTAATAAAGTATCACATTCCTATCAGCTGGCTGGCAGGTATACAGTTTATAGCTAATTACTAAGCTAGCTGCCTTAATGGGCCATTCTAACCCTAGCCAATTTCCCTCCCAAAGGTGAGAATCAAACACTGTACCTTGTGATGTGAGTGATTGATCAGTAATTGGTTGGAACTCTGATTCACAGTCACATTTAAAGATCAAGAGCAAAGATTTTTATCCCCTATAAATGATAAACTGCAGACTACAGTAGCAGAGCAAGCATTCCTGTTGCGGACTGTCATGAAACATGTTAGCATTAGTGAAAGTATTTTATACAATAAAGACAAGTAGTTTTTACTTACTTGCTGCTTGCAAAACATCTGGTAATCAGTGATCATTCTGGTTACACTATTAGCAAGAAGAAAGCTATCTGCTGAATTTTGCACTGTATTCCTTTACTTGGAAGTGGAGCTGTGTCTTGTTTAAATTGGTGAACACATTTATTTTTGAAACCAACTACTTTACTACTGTAGAAACTAATACAGACAAGTGTGTAAATAATGTGTAAAACAATCAATTCTTAGTGAACTGCATTGATTTGTGCACTTACTGATTGAGGATGCAAACACAAACAATCCCCAGAGTCCTCTGTGACAGTTGCACAGCATGTGTGCATGCAAAAACAAAACACTTGTAAAGTACATCAAAACTATGCATCTTCTGCTCCCCAATCACACCTATACTTGCATTGCCACAGTTCAGGATACCAGTGAGCAAGAAAATAATTTCCATCTCTCTGCTTATGTCACTACGTTGTACAGGGGTTTACTTTAGAATCATACATTAGGAAGGACATGGATGTTCCCAGTGATGTTGAGGAGTTTTAAAACTATGTTTGTTTAAAATTACATTTTTAAATAAAGCCACAAATAAAGCAATCTGTTGAAACCCATGAACTGTTTGCAAAAGTGGAATCAGAATTGTGAAGCAACATTCTGTTTTATGCATTTGCATATAATCTTTAAATGTATGAAATATTTTAAGTTACTCAAGTAAATCAACCTTTTGCATACATTTAAATAATTTTGTCACACGAAAGCTGATTAAATGCACCCCTGAATACAGCAAATTCAGTACTATAATTATGTTACATTGCAACATTATTATTGTGTGTGGTCTATGTTTGAAACACTGTAGGCTTGAATGAGACAAACAACTCATGTAACTAGTACAGCAGGCATGAAGTAGAATATAGCACTATGACACTCTAGGTAAGGATGTGTTAAAGCAAACATGAGTGTGACTTTAATGCTTGTTAAGATATGTTGTTTTGTACACAAGCTAAACAGTATTTATGTATGCCTGTTGATGCTACTTGTTTTCCTGAGGTAAGCTAGTTTATAGTTCAGGTTGGCCAATGTGCTGCTACTGTGGTTGAAATGATTTTAAAATAAAAACAGAAGTGTTAGAAAATGAATGCAATTTTGGGTCTACTACATATGATCTAAATTTCATTTGACTGAAATTCATTTGACTGAGACCAAAACACTTGACAGTTCAAAAGACTGAAAACTCATTTGACTGAAACTCATAACACTGACACATTAAAGTAAAAGGTATATGCCCTTTTCCCCACTGTAGTGCGATCCTGGAGTTAGTATATATAGTTAGGCGGGGTGGGGTGTGGGGGGCACATCCCCCAAATTGGTGGGTGTGGGAGGGGGTGTAGCCCCCTTCATACTTTATACATTTACCATACAAATGGATACTTATACATGCAATGAATAACTCTTTGCAGAAAACAATATTTACCTAAACTATGTGGGGGGCTTCACCCCCCACACACACATAAAGATACATAAACTGCTACATGCATATGTGTAAGTGGCATGTATTTGTGGTTAATAATTAAATAGTTTAGTCCTCTCCATATTGCTTATATGTTATGTGCTACATTTGTAGCCCCAAGAATCTTCCCAATCTTTAATTAAATGTGGACTAAATATAAACAAGCATAGATGGAATAAAAAATAATCAGTATTTATCCATTTCAAGGGTGAGTATTTTTAAAGCAAGTTTAACAGGGACTAGCAGACAAATGAACTTCAACAGCTTCTGTAATTTGAGTTTCAGTGATTTCAGAGTTATTTATTTATTTATTTCATTTGTTAACTGGGTAGAGTCCGACTGGGCCGGAAGCCCATTTTCAGTGGAGTCCTGGGGAGAAAAGCTCCAAGAAGGTTTACATAGATTTTTACATTTGACATATAACAAATATTACAAAGAAATAATAGCATATAAAATACACATACAAATAGAATTTAAAATTGCAATGTTCTTAACATGGTGTCTATAAAGTAACAATGGTGGTCATATTAAACAAATAGTTTTGCCATATATTTTTTTTTTTTTTATGATAAGTTATGTTCTGAGGGAAAGAAGGCTTAAATAGCCAAGAGGTATAGAGAAATAGGAACAAAGGAGTTAGACATTGGTGGGTTGAAATGATTAGCCTGCATATGAACAGGAGCAAAGACTATGTTTCGAGAAATATTCCTTTAGGGTATGTTATTTAAACTAGAGTTTATTACATTAGACTGAGAGGTGTGTGGGCCCCCTTTGCTTGGTTTTTGGAGGACATTCAAGTGAGAGGTGCATGGACTCCCTCTGCTTGGTATTGGAAGGATGTGCAGCAAGGTCTCCCCATGGCATGGAAATTCAGTTTGTCAGCTGGCCCCAATCCAAAGAGGTTTGATGATTTGGTCAGCTAGGGAATCAACCAGATTTGCATAAATGACCTTGAGCATGATCTCTTATAAAGCAATGCTGTTATAGGGCTGACTAGCTGTAATAGTGCAGTGGTTTAGCTC
>NC_056731.1:1376117177-1376239677 GCF_019279795.1 Protopterus annectens
GTGTATGGGTTTATCCAGCCGAGTGGAGGTTATGACTCATGGACAGCATTGGCCTAATGTGTCGGTACATGAGTGGCTATCCCAGTTAAGTGTGGGGTAGTGTCAGTCTCACATCAGTAGTAGCTGTCTGAGCCCTACTGTCCAGTACACCAACAAATGAGGTCTGGAAACCATGGGGTATGTTGTTAAATCCGTAGCTTGTTACAATGTGTATAGCAGTTCTGGACACAGTTAGTTGCACGTGGACCACCTCTGATGCATTGTGCTAAGTAACTAGCCAGGATGTGTGTACAACATAGTAGAATATGGGAACACCTCAGCCGTGGATGTGCCGGTCCAGGTACGTGCCTGAAAGGTATGGTCTGTCTATAACCTGTCATTGCAGGTGTGCTCTGCAGAGCCTAGAGGCAGGTCCCAGTCACTGCAGAGATATTGAAGTGGTGCATTATAAGCTGTGCCTTGCCTGCATGCGTCACAGAGGAAGATGTCAAGCATTGTGTCACATGACACCATGTTTTGCTTGCCAGTTCCCGTTCTGCTGGTGACTGTTATTGGAAACTGTGCAAGACAGGCAGTATAGAAGCAGCAAGAGCCTTACATGTGATCTGTACTCCCAGGGCTGACAGGTGCAGGTCATCTGTGCTAAAGCATCGTGTTGTTTGACCAGGTCAGTCAAAGCAAACAGATACCAGATGCCTGTGGAATGACAGCAGAAGCATAGGCAACTGTTGAAGTGACACAGTCAGTCATTGTTCAGTGGTATCAGGTCCGGATGAATGCATAATGCTCCCCAGGGCTTGGCTCACACCTTCAGGGCTACAAGACTGGTGAGCTATTGCATGTCCCTTCACACGTAGTCTGTGAAGTTGCATCTCAGGGCAGTCACACTAACATGGAGAATGACAGTCACATCATACCTGGTGAGGTGTGGCATGGGTGCATAGGTTATGTTGCAGAACCAGTTACCCAACAGCAAGATGGAAGCGACTATCGCCTTGTGTAGCCTGCTGAGTGGAACAGCAGTGTGACCGCCTACAGAGTCACCTATGACTGGTGTGTTGTGTATGTTATAACACCCTATTGGCTGTATGTGATGGGCACACATGAGTCTGTGAGCTATAAGTTGGTGATGTTGTGTTTGGTGATGGGGGCTGCCTTTGGTGCCTACACAGAGTATGGAGAGGTACTGCACAAGTTGTCCTCGTATGTGTAGCCTGTGGTGGAGATCATGTGAGACTATGTGATGAGTGGGGTGTGTTGCGAATGTTACACATCCCCACATGACTGTCAGGTGCAGTCAGGGTTGGTGACAGCATTACCCCCAGCAGGGCTGTGTATGTGCATTCCCCACAGGCTGTAGTGTCGTATGTTGGGAGGTGAGCATTGACTGTGTACATAAGACAATTGCTCTATTACCACATGTATGACATATCCATCATATAGACAGGCAATAGCACTGGTACGTGACAGTTGGACATGCCTGTATATACAACCATGTCTCACAGGATATGTGAGTTACGTGTGTACAACAGCTGTTGTACTGTAGGCAAGCTGGAAATGTGAGGACAGACAGTGTACCTGTGAGTAATGGTGTGGAATGGGTGCTATATTAATCAGTAGCTCATGACATGCTCACAAGTTCTGAACAAGTGCTAAGCATGAACATACAATACAGAGAGGGTGTTGGATAATATCAACCCACAAGTGATGACAACAGTCATAATTGGTGGCACCACACTATAACCCTGCTGAGTATAGTCTGCATGTCCATGAACCATTATCAATGTAAATGTTAGCAGTACAGATGTACAAGACAGTATGGATGTTTGATTACAAATACCTTTGTATGTCACAGGAGTGTTCTGCCAGTGGCCTGTTGACAGACTCACAACTACAAAAGGTGCCAGAGTGACATGTGCATATCACACCAGTGCCAGCTACAGTAAAACAGGGTTAATGTGTTGTACTCCACCCTCATTGTAGCCCATACCACACAGACAAATGTCAGGCATCTGTGTATGTAAGAATGTGAATGGCCATGACCTATGAGCAATAGCTGTGTCAGTGTTGTGAACAACATACAGAATGGGCTGTGTGGGTGAGGTGTGTGACATATGTGCACATTTTGATGGATGATATCAGCATCGTCACCGCTAGGTGAATATCCCTGTACCCATTAACTACCACCTAGGCTGTGGTCAACATTATGGACACTGTGTAAGGGATGGTGCTGTGCAGTACACCTCCCTGACTTGGTGACATCTCCAGGCCCCTTAGGTAGTCATATGAGGTACCCATGTCATGACAGGGTGTCATCCATGAGCACAGAGATTATTGGGCAGGCATACACAGCACTTGGGTGACCAATATTGGATCACATATCACCTTTAAGGGGTAATGGCCATGCGTGGATGGGCGATACCAGCCTTCACAATCCTCACCTCTACTATGCAGCATGCTGTCTACCTTGCATAAAGACATTTGCTACACTATGATGATGGACATGCTACATGTCCATATCCTGATCTGAAAGACATACGTCATGGACAGCCACCGTCCTAATACTAGGATCGCCACATGCTGGGGAGATCCTTGTGCCATACATGTGACATACTCCCGCCATACCATGCAACCCTGTCCATCAAAGCTGCACGTCATCCCTGTCATACATGGTGTGATGGCTGCATGGTAGATGTAGTATCAACTGTCTGGATCAGTAATGTGGCACTGATGCACCTAGCGGTGGCATAATGGCTGTCGGATACAGCTAGGAAACCTTGCCCGTACATGCTATAGTTGTTAACCATCCATGCGAATGACGTCCGACTAGCCATTGTCCCATGTCTATCACATGTGCAACACAGGCGATCCATGGCAGGATGTTGAACAGCTGTACAGTGCTGTGTAGATGTATATGGTAAAACACATGCATGTACAGGTTTCCATGCATATGTGTGCATTGTCACTGCTCAAGTCAATTAAGGCAGTGTCTGTGTTGATATGTGACATATACACAGCATCAAGGTCAACAGCATTACCGTGGACACATCCAGGCATGTGCAGATAGGTAAGAACACCAGTGCAGGCAAATAGACATGTCCACATCAAGACAGCATTCACATGGCGTATGAACACTGTAATGAGGTGACACACATATATGGTGATGATATCCAATGCATAAAGGGTGTTACATGTGTGTGACACAAACATGTCAGTCGTGTCAGTGTCATGATGATTTGCAAAGATAACTGTGCAGATGTACTAGATGTCATAGAAATGTATGTGCAGCAGTATCTCTGTACATCTCTGAAACTGTGACCTGTCACCATCATTATGTCTTACAGATAATGCCTTGTACACGCCTTCCAGCGTACAGCCGCCAGGAGGATGATGTCCTCATCCCGTACCTCCATGAGAACTACGAGGTGTTGTTCAGCCATGTGCCACAGCATGCCCAGCAGCAGGACGACCTGTGGCAGGATCTTCGCAGGAGGGTGAACGATGTGGGTGGCCATAACCGCACCTACCAGCAGGTGCGCAGACACTGCACGGACTTGATACGACATGCAAAACAGCATGCCACTGCAATCGCCAGGGAACAAGGTGGAACAGGTGGTGGGCCACCAACCCAGCCCCCACTCACACACACACCGAGGAGCTACTGGCCAGTCTGGGGACACCCTCAGAACAGCATCCACAAACACTAGCTGCCATCGTGGAGGTGGGTGTCTCCCAACCAATGAGCCTGGAGTTGCCTGGTAAGTCAGTACTGCACATATGGCTACTATATCCCATTTACGTGCATGTGTCACTGTACATTATGTAATGTAACAACATATGCATGGTATGTGGACACACATGCTGCATACTACAGTATGCTACCCTGTGTATGCACACATGTGCATACTATATGCTATTGTACAGGCAAATGTGTTAACATGCACAGTGCACCCTGTGGCTGTCATACAGTCATGGATAATGTTCATACTGCTGTGTCACCCCTATACAGGTACCTCTGGCATTAGCCATGTGGCCAGTTAACACTTGTACACTTGATGTTCGTTCCATTCATGATATACAGGTCGCGTCACCCATCATTCACACAGGCCACCCATGTGCAATATATACAAATGAAATGATACACCGACATGAAACCACAGTATTTGTCATTGCTACATGTGTGGTCAGCTGTGCATACAATGGTGGAGGTGTTCTACAATGGAGGCATATGTACTATACTTTGGAACAACACGTGTGGTACGCAAACAGTACCACACAGTGAGCTGTGATATGGGCAGCCCACAGGAGTCACCATTGTGTTATATGCCCCTGCAATGGGTGCACACATTGTGATGTGCCATCTGACATGTCCCAGACACGTAGTGTATTGGCTGCAATAATGTCACACTATCCCATAACCCATACCCCACATACCACACATACAACCTGTTGTCTGCATAGCCCTGTGGATGGTGACATATCTGACATCTATGGGTGTATGTCATATGGGACAACACAGACATGTGTGATAGATGGCCATCACACACATTTGTCCAACACATGTGCACACATGGCCATGGGGGATGGCCAGAGATATGTAGCCACACAGTAGATGTGATGTGTATACACCCTGTTTCACATTGTCCACACATGGTCCAATTATAGACTTAGTTCACTGATTATACAGTTGATGTGGTACACTGGACATCCTAAAAGCCTGTGTACAGCCAGTGGAGGTGTCACTGACGTCTACCATATAAGATGTGTTGAACATCATGCCTGTGTCATAGCATGACAGTAGTCACCTCTACAGCTTCAACAGACATTGACACCACATCAGGCCACAGATACTGTACATTTCCCTTGCTGCTGTAGGACATCACCATTAGCTGTGCACCTTGTGTGTGTGGTACATCAATGTCATGTGGGACATGGTGAACTGACAAGTTCGCTATGTGTGGACATGGTTGCCAGGCAGCTAAGACTCTGTAGTTGTTGTGCAGGGGTGTCATCTGTAGGTCATCCAGTGACCTGTCACATGACACAGCATGGTTTGGTGTGTATATACCTCATCATCATGGGTCACAATCCACAGTTATCTCATGGGTATGCATGCAGTTATGGCTATGCAATGTGTACATATTATGCACTGTATAGCAATATAGATGCCTCATGATGCCATGCAATGGCACAGTGTCTGTACTTCACACTGTAGAGCAATGTAGACGGCTCACACTACCCTTCCATGCACATGTACATTTGCTAAACATGCAGTCTATCTGTAGGGCATACAGACAACAACGCAATGTGATGCCCATTACGATGCTGTACATGTGTTAGGACACCATTGTGTCAGACATGTATGCATGTTAATGCATAAGTCAGCAGATTACATGTCAAGGTCATGTCAGCCATGTGTACTGTTATCCTGTTCTGGTCCACATGGTGTATCACGGGGATGCATGCATACTACCATGATTGTGTGAACTGCATGGCTACTGATATGACACCTGCTTGCTGTAGTGTGCACCCCAGGGGGTATGCTTACTAACACTATTAATGTCTGAGCTGCATGCCGTCTGCTGTATCTCAGGCTTGCTGCATGCCGTCTGTCAAATCACATGCATGGTGTGTGTGTGTGTGTGTGTGTGTGTGTGTGTGTGTGTGTGTGTGTGTGTGTGTGTGTGTGTGTGTCTATTGTAATTTAGAGTCTTCCTTTGCATTCACAGGTGATGTAGGTGCATTACCCTCCTGCGGTCCATCTGATGTTAGTGTCCCCACAGATACTAGCAGTGATGAACATATGCATGAGGTACAGGCAGGGTTGTCAGGGGCTGAATCTGTGCCAATGGTTGCCATCCCAGCTATGTCCCCCTCTTCCCCGCACACAGTTCTGCTGCCAACACATACCACATCACCAGTGGCCATAGAGGAAGGACAGTCAGCATCTGTTAGCGTGGAACAGGAACATGTGGTGGCTACAGAAGGTGTGTCTCCACACCATGGTGTCAGTGTAATGTCTGCAGATGTGCCACACAGGCATGTGGCCAGTGCTGCTCATAGGAGGACCTCTGGCAGACATGCACCTGCAGGACAGAGCACAGCAGCTGGTATCACCAGATGCATGTTCCAGACTGTAATGGCGGCACAGGCACATGCTGAACGGCAGAACAGAGAAGGGCAGAGGCTGCAGAGGGCTGCTATCCATACCCTAAATGACAACATCCAGGCATTGGCAAATGCTCAACAGCAGATTGTTGATGTTCTGGACAGGCGATTGGGTGACATGGTCAGAATCCTTGACCGTGGCATGGCAATCCGTGAGCGTCAGCTGTCTGTGCTGGAACATCTGGTAGGAGTGAGGCATAGGCCACGTGGATGTAGGCCAGCTACACCACCTAGTGCAGGTCGACGTGAGCATGCCACCTCACATGCCCACTCCCATAGTGCCGGTAGCAGTAGCAGTGCAGCTGGTGCTGCACTGTCTACACCAGGACACAGCAGGCCATGTGGACATGGCCCTGGATGTTCCCAGTGAGGACAAGGTTCCAGTGGACATGTGTCATCAGACAGTAGCCAATCTGTACCTCCACCTGGTAGTGCCCGTGCAATCCCTGGCAGGCACAGGTCACATGGCCATGGCCGGACACAGTGAGCTGTACAACCTGGTCTGTACAATCTGGAGCTGTCAATAATACCCCTGTGTAGACCTCACAAAAGGCAGAACTGTGTGCACACATACACGCACACAGGAAACACATATGTAGGGCACCACAACACCCACATGCATACTGAACAGACATGTCCAATATTATCACCGGCCCTTACCCACACACATGATGTCACCCATTGGTGCAGCCTATGCCCCTGGCAAACATTATAACCCTGTGCATATGATGAAGCCTGTGCCTCATCCCTGTCATCCACATCATCAGTGCAGGGACATGCTAAAATGGTCTGATGCACAGGGTGAACAGAATAGTGAGAAGTGTATATTACATTAGTTGTGTACGACTAGTGAGGGAAGTGTATATTACATTAGCTGTGTAAGAATAGTGAGAGACGTGTATATTACATTAGTTGTGTACTGTTGACACGCACCAGACATACCATGTAGTACAGGTGTAGCATGCATTGTTATATGTTCACAGTATGTGTCTCGGTAACAACAGTAACAGCATGTTGGCAATGATGCCCTGGTTCCCACCTTATGGTCTATTTGCATGTGCCTACAGGTAGCAGTATTTGCAGTCTCCCATGTATAACTGTGGAGTACTCACAGGCACATATGACAATCTCAGCATGCTATACGTAGCCTCAACCGGACTGCTGGAAAGTGTAACATACCACAGATGTCCACACATATACTGATCCAGCAGCATGTGTGCAGTTTAATAGGCTACAGTGGCTAGAGATGTGACATCCATACCAGGTCACATCACAGGTATGTTGACATGGTGCAGGGGTTGTACACAGCGGTCTGGCCAATGATAATGTTAGAGGCCACTTGATAGCATGAGGCCTCACTGTGTAGCAGTAATACCCTGTCACATTACAGGAACATGCCCACACTCACGGGGTCAACAACACTATAACACACACCCCATAGTGTTGAGGTGAGGACACTTGCCTATGTGGTCATCACCCTCACAGTACTGTGTACCCACATGACGTGACACGGAGAAAGGACATGTACAGGTAGCCAGTATGGCTGAGACTGATGGCATCAACAGGGTAGTAGACTGCATCACCATGAGAGGTTAGGGATTCTATGTGTTCTGTATGGTAGCATACACCCTCACTCCATGCACCAGACAGCCATACATACATACACACACACACACACACACACACACACACACACACACACACACTGTGGAGACCACAAATGTCATACACATACGGATAGCTGATGTGTGTGATACACACACACCACACCTGCCTACGTCATGCTTTCCACACTGCAGTATGTACAGATGTCTACAACAATGTACAGGGGTGTGTAACAATTGGGATGTATTCCCCACCATATGTGGCATATATGGTCACACATGCAAACACACATGGCAGTACTGTGAATAATACACCTGCTATATGATGATACATCTGACAGACATGCAGCAGTATTGGCCGCATTATGTGTACCAACGCTATGTCCAGCAATTGTGCTGCTATATGCACACGGGAGGATGTAAGTGTTACAGGTGTCAAGTGACGTACAGTCGGTAACACCCGACCGCTGTATAGATTTTATGTCTTTACCGTCAAGTAACAGTAACATAGCATACTGTTTGCACATGTAATGGTAGGATGGCATGTGACACACCTGTGAGCTGTCCCGGGTGAACATCCATCTATGCAGGTGGGTCACCACTTTACGTACACACATCCATCCATACCTGATGTACATCCTACCGTACTGTCACTATGTCACCATATACAGGTGTCAATGATGGGGCTGCATTGCAACTGCATGTTGTAGTTAGGCACAGATGAGTTACTTCCATCAGCTACTGCACATGCATGGTAGCTGCATGCACACTACAGTTTGTACATGTGTGTTGGTCCTACATGCCTGTCATGTAGCCATGTTTGTATGCATTGCAATTGGTGGACATGTGTGTTGACATACATAACACATGGACTGTTGTATGATATGATGGGTAATGGGTCATGGGTAACTAGTACAGAGGGAATGTGTCCTCGGTCAGTATTGCTACCTCATGTACTGTTAGCATTCAACAGCCAGGGACCCACCTTCCATTTGCGTGCGTATGATTGCTGTAGCCACTTGTCTGCATGGAGGACAGCAAAAGCTATGCTATGTACATATGTGTTGTGTGTGTGGTCCATGCACATATCCACTGCAATTACATGTATGACATATCCAAACGTGTGTTCATTGGTGTACAGCGACAGTCATCTGTCACAGCTGTGTAAGACCCAGGGGCCCCTGGTATGTGTAGAGCCGACCTGGTTATGTACAGTAGTATCATTGCAATGCATAACACATGATGGAACCCTGTCGGTACATGTGTAGTCTGCACAGTTGCTGTACACCTATGTACAGTCCACTGGTCATGAGTCACATGGTGTTGTGTTGATGTATGGCTGTGTATTGCTGGTCCAACGACATGGTGATGTCTGAGGGCTACATTGTAGACTGCAGTGTGTACCTCTGTGATCTGCACCTGAGACATCTGTGATGGCTCCTGAGTGTGTACTGGTCAATACATGTGAGTGGCCTTCATGTACGTGGGGACAGTAATACCATACTGTGCCTTTCCATATTTAGTATCCGTGTGCATGCAAGACGGCCCTTTGCAACTGCTAAGTGTGTGAGCATGCTCAGTATGCCGTTGTGTAGTTGGACACACAGTACATTCCAAACTGCGCCCTTACGTGTTTAGAATCCATGTGCATGCAAGATGGCCCTTTGCAACTGCTAAGTGTGTGAGCATGCCCAGTATGCCATTGTGTAGTTGGACACAGTACATTCCAAACTGCGCCCTTACATGATTAGAATCCGTGTGCATGCAAGACGGCCCTTTGCAACTGCTGTGTGAGCATGCCCAGTACGCCGTTGTGTAGTTGGACACACAGTACATTCCAAACTGCGCCCTTACATGTTTAGAATCTGTGTGCATGCAAGACAGCCCTTTGCAACTGCTAAGTGTGTGAGCATGCCCAGTACACCGTTGTGTAGATGGACACACAGTACATTCCAAACGGACGTGTGATACTAAGTGTGTGGGCATGGCCAGTGACACCTTGTGTCAGTGATGTGCCTCTGTGTATGGGCATGGCCATTGACATCCTGTATAGCGATGGTGGACATCCAGGCAACAGATGTCCATTTTCAACGTCACGATGGATGCCTCCATTGAACACACTGGTTGACTGTCTTGCAGGGTGTACTGTCTGTGGCGAGTCCCGTATCTATGTAGTGTTGTTGTAGTGCTCCGTAGATATTTAGTTGCCCCGATCACACCACTGCCATGTGTTTGTCTACGTCTACCTTGGGACAGTAATATGCTTTCAGACTGCTCACTCTCTATACATTCCCTATCAGCGTCCTTGCCTTTGCGGATGATGTCACCCACCTAGAAGTATGCCTCTGGGAGCACTGTGTTCAGTAATCTTGATAGCGCATTCTGTAAATGCGTAATGCTGTAGTGTGATAAGGTAGTTAGGTGTATGTTTGACTCCCAGCCCTGCCAAGTGTGTGTGTGTGTATGTGTGTGTGTGTTTCCAGCTGCCTGGGGACACAGTAATGCTTTTAGACACCTCACACCACATACATTCCCTATCGGCGTCTTTGTCTTTGCGGATGATGTCACCCACCTAGAAGTATGCCTCTGGGAGTGCTGTGTTCAGTAATCTCGGTAGCGCATTCTGTAAATGCGTAATGCTGTAGTGTGATATGGTAGTTAGGTGTATGTTCGACTCCCAGCCCTGCCAAGTGTGATCCTGTGTGTGTGTGTGTGTGTGTGTGTGTGTGTGTGTGTGTGTGTGTGTGTGTGTGTGTGTGTGTGTGTGTGTGTGCCTGTGTGTGTGTGTGTGTGTGTGTGTGCCTGTGTGTGTGTGTTTCCAGCTGCCTGGGGGCACAGTAATGCTTTTAGATGCCTCACACCACATACATTCCCTATCGGCGTCTTTGTCTTTGCGGATGATGTCATCCACCTAGAAGTATGCCTCTGGGAGTGCTGTGTTGAGTAATCTCGGTAGCGCGTTCTGCAAATGCGTATTGCTGTCGTGTGATAACGTAGTTAGGTGTATGTTCAACTCCAAGCCCTGCCAAGTGTGTGTGTGTGTGTGTGTTTCCAGCTGCCTGGGGACACAGTAATGCTTTTAGATGTCTCACACCACATACATTCCCTATCGGCGTCTTTGCCTTTGCAGATGATGTCACCCACCTAGAAGAATGCCTCTGGGAGTGCTGTGTTGAGTAATCTTGGTAGCGCGTTCTGTAAATGCGTATTGCTGTAGTGTGATAAGTTAGTTAGGTGTATGTTCGACTCCCAGCCCTGCCAAGTGTGTGCCTCTGTGTGTGTGTTTCCAACTGCCTGGGGACACAGTAATGCTTTTAGACGCCTCACACCACATACATTCCCTATCGGCGTCTTTGCCTTTGCGGATGATGCCACCCACCTAGAAGTATGCCTCTGGGAGTGCTGTGTTGAGTAATCTCGGTAGCGCATTCTGTAAATGAGTATTGCTGTAGTGTGATAAGGTAGTTAGGTGTATGTTTGACACCCAGCCCTGCCAAGTGTGTGCCTCTGTGTGTGTGTGTGTCCAGCTGCCTGGGGACACGGTAATGCTTTTAGATGCCTCACACCACATACATTCCCTATCGGCGTCTTTGCCTTTGCGGATGATGTCACCCACCTAGAAGTATGCCTCTGGGAGCACTGTGTTCAGTAATCTCGGTAGCGCGTTCTGTAAATGCGTAATGCTGTAGTGTGATAAGGTAGTTAGGTCTGTGTTCTAATCCCAATCCTGCCACGCGTGTGTGTATGTGTGTGTGTGTTTCCCGCTGCATGACAACAGTACATTGCTTTTACACTATTCACTCTCCATAGAATCTGTACGGCGTCTTTGCCTTTGATGCTGATGCCAGCAAGCTAGACGTATGCCTGTGTGAATGCTGTGATCTAGTAATCATGGTAGCGCGTTCTATACATGCGTAATGCTGTAGTGTGATAAGGTAGTTAGATCTGTGTTCTGATCCCAACCCTGCCAAGAATGTGTGTGTGTGTGTGTGTGTGTGTGTGTGTGTGTGTATGTGTGTGTATATATACATATATATATATATATATATATATATATATATATATATATATATATATGTAATGTAGATAGATAGAGATATGTATGCGGATATTAGCACTATTGAATGTGCTGCATTATCTGTACGTGATCACCTTTGATGTATGTAAATCTGCTATGGCTCTGTGATAGTGCACATACTGTGTGCTGTAGTGATCCTGGGTTATAGTTGTGTAGTGACCAGTTATTTTGTTGCTGGGTATTACAAGGGACATTGAAAACAATGATAGTACAGCACCTTTAAACGGTCGTGTGCACATCTCAGCAACAGTCAGCAGTGGTTATTACTTTGGAGGATGAGTATGGCTCAACTATGTATTAACTGACAATACTATGCAAAGCAGGTTAACATTACTGACTCCAGTTTATCCACAGGTTGTGATACAGATCCCAAGAATGTATGTGTATACATTGACAGACGCAGGACTGGAATAATGTTGAATGCATGGAGGGGTGTCCATGGCCAGTAATGGCGATCTGTACAGCCTGGCAGGTACGGTCTGTGACTGTCCCACAACCTCCTGTATATGGCTGACACATGCTGAAACTGTGTACATGCAGACACACACACATAAAACAAACATCTAGGGCTAACACATACACACACAGACATTGGGCCATGCAAACACTGTTGTCCCTCACACACACACACACACACACACACACACACACACACACACACTTACATGTTGATTGGATGGCTCAATGACAGGTTCTGGAAAAGAAACACCATACCCTGTGCATATAATGACACCTGTGCCACCACCTGTAATGTGCAACATTGATGCAGGAGCAGACTAACATGGTGCTGATGCACAGGGTGGCTTTATAGCACTGTATTAATGTTAAAATGTTGTTAACACAAAGTGTGATATCCTTCTAGGTGTATGTAAGCAGGCATGATGCATTGCAGCTATGACCATCAATGTAGTATAGTTTACAGCACTGTTAATTCTGAAGATTTATTATCCATCCATGTGCCATTTGACTGACGTGTGTAGTATTGGCAGCATGTGTTTCAGAGTGTGCAGTACGTGTGTGATGTATGTAGTACAGATTTATACATGCTTACAAATGCGTACACTGGCTTACTTGACATTACACGGGCTTCAACATTCTTACACTGGCTTACTCGTTCTTCAACGCGCGCACACGGGCTGACACGTGCGCACACATGCTTAATCGGGCTTACAGGCACGTACAGGCACGAACACACTGTAAGCAGGTTTGCAAGAAACTTTAGTGATATCCATGGTGTACACCATCAGTTTCCAGACTTTACCTAGGATAAATCATAACACCCCTCTTCCACTGATGAGTAACTGACAGCAAACATGTGACACACTGCTCCGATAAGATTACAGTGTTTTATACATGCACACTCATGATGTCACCTATCTTCTACTCTGATAGTCCCCTTAACTTAATCTTACACTGTAGTGGCTTGGCCCATATGGCATGACAAATTGTGATTCACTATCCTCATTCTCAATTGCATCGGATTGCCTACTAATGCTTGGTTACATTTCTGACAGAGTGCTTCCACACATAGCAACCAGTACTCAGTAGCCATGTCGTCTTCAGCTTGCCATTCACCTGCATGGCAAATTAACTTTTAACTAAAATTACAATTTCTATGTATATTTTCACGCCACTGTGCTACGCTTAAACACCGGAGATCGGGGGAGGACAAATATAGTTTTATTAATTTCCAATGGAAAACAAATGCCACTGGCCTTATATTTGGCCATTGGCATGCTTCTTCAACTAAATTCATCCTTTATTTGCAGCTGACATTGCTCCGTTTAGCTACTTGCAGAACGTAACTCGGTTAACATCCGAGTACATTTCTGCACATAACTCTACTCTTGCACGGACAGCTTACTGTTTCATGTATCACAGATTTACATCATTTGCATAGCTTTCACCTACAAATGGGGTAATTTGCATATCCTAACATTGTCCGTGCAGCGTTCGTTTTAGGGGCTGTCTTACACGCCCCTACAGGATATTGCTGAATAGCTCGGCAGACATCTTGCCTTGCTCTACTCTTACTCTACTCGTACACACTGGCCAAGGCTCCATGACTCCTGGCCTAAGCTTTGCTGTGTGCTAATATGTCTATTTGTGGAGTATGCATGGCTGTAGGTATGTTTTGACCTGCTACGTCTGACATTTCTACAGAGCAGCTCCCACATTCATCATTTGTAAAGGTGACAGCCCTATAGGTACTATATATACAGCTGTGACATTTGACAAGTCAACACATGCCTGCGGTCAATACTAAATTGACTACTTCACCACTTTTCATACCTTCAGATTTTTCTTGTATAGTCGATAATACTGTTTCCTATAACATGTATCTGTTTCTGATACAAGATATATCATTTTATTACACCACTACACACAAGACGAAATCACAGGCCAGATGCCATTACATTCCTTTTGCAGGACACACCCGCCCAGAGTGTTGTGTTCCTCACAAAAGCCAACAGGTGCTAATCAAAACATATTATGCTATCATCTACCTTATGTGTTCACTGGTATTTGCGCTTTCTGTCAGTGGCAGAACTCACATGCAAGTGTGGGAGACTGAACACTGTATCGGGGACACTGCATAACACACTGAGGGACACATTTATTTTGTTTCTGTTAACCTTCCACATTGAGTATCACAGGGCATCAGTATTTATTCACATTTATCGAGGTACATGCTTTTGACTTATACATGTTTTGTCATTTGTCATCACGTCTTTCTTCACACCTGTCCACCTGATATCACTAGTTCTGTACATTTATTTATGACAGGGTTACCTTCATACCGCTCAACTGTACACATTTTGGGTAAATGTCCCGAACTTAGACTTATAATTTTGTTCCTTTTTTCATAATATTGTGCCTCTCTGGTAAATTAATGGCAAGTCATTAAGGACTGTGAGGTTAGATAATAATGACAGACATTAATATTTTATAATTAATAACCCTGAAAACATTCATACTAATGAATTATCCATTATTCTATCAATGTTCTAACTTTGTCAGAGGAATATTTAAAATAGTCCCTATTTGTCCAGATGTCTTATTCTGACAGTTTGAGTGGTATGGTTACCATCTTATTCGTACGCATGTACGTCCAGGATAATCGCTTACATGACACTGATATAAGTCCCTACATCTTCCCCCAATGGTTTACACAATATCCAGTAGATGGGTTCTTCATTTTTGGAAGATATAGGCGTGTGCTATACCCACATAGGAATATTAATCATTCCCATGGGGCGGACAAAATAAATCTGTGCCAGCCAACACCTAGGCACCTAGGCCCATTATTGCATACCCATGATTCCCATACCTGACACCCCTCCACAGTAGTCATAAGACATATTTAATGTGAGCGATAATAAAGTATGAAGACACTTCTAAGCACTATCCACTCTCCGCGTATCGGGACATATGTCATACATTCGGTCAACCCATGTGTTATTACCCTTGCACAAGTTACTGTTGCATGTACAGCTACATTGTAGCTGCGGATGTGACTCTCTTTGCTTCGATCATTATAGGACAGTGCCTGTAGTGGACCAATTTTTGGGGTCCTGCAAAGGACAACGATATCCATGTTTAAAGAGTAGATTTGGCACACTGGTACTTTCTGGGCAATGGTTTGGAAAGCAGCAGTGTATTTACCTTTCTTGCATGTCTGTATGTCTATCCATAATAGCTATGACGTAACCTGTTTATGTACATGTGTTATATCTACAAGGACATATGTTTATATGTTTGTTATGTATATATCAATTAATGTATTGTGTGTGTATATATATGTGTGTGTGTGTGTGTGTATATATATATATATATATATATATATATATATATATATATATATATATATATTTCTGTACATTCTTTATTTCATATATTTATTTAGTTTAAGTCTGTGGATATATATCTATACACAAATATATATTTCCATATACAGATATATAAATAAACGTGTAGAAAACAGCATTCATTTGCTATGCCGTGAGCGGATTACACATGCGCAGGCGCACTTGCATATCCTTATTGTGGGTTACATATGTTTACTAAGTCTTTGTGCTTACGTGGGCTTTATTAATTGTGACGGTACCAGTAAATTATCTTTAATCTGGTTAACGGACATATGCGAAACACACGTTCACCTTTACATATTTAAATGTCTTTACAGCACAGACGCATTCATTACACTTTAAACTTATATGTGCTGTAGTCGTAGTTGACCCGGGACTGCATTCACGTTGGCCGGATGCTGTAACCACTATACTATTGGTGTTCCGACTCATTTATATGCATACCCATAGTACATAGCTACATTAACATACGCCTCACCGCTTCACTTACAACACAGGCATCCATTCTCCTGCTTGTAAAAATGCGTTACTACATATTACACATTCCCTATTCCATACTGCTCTGGACCCAAGCTGCATATTTAATCACTCCAAGGATATGCAGAACTCCAAGGCTTATAGTCCTGGCACATACAAGTCTTTGATTGTCAGGGTGTTCATGTTGTTATCTGGGTTTAGGCTTGTCCACCTGGTGAACGGAACTGCCCTGACCGAGTTCAAATGTCAGACAAAGCACATGGACAGAATTTGTCCATTTTATAGATTTTTACCTGTGTTTACAGACACAGGTGATTCGGCACCTGTCAGCAGCTTTTTATGTTGGCAATACATAATATGGGTGGGGGTGGTTACAATACATAATCCACGGTGAGGGGTGTTCCCATTCACATTTGACTATTTCCTGTATGCATTCATACGAGGATTATTATTTTGGACATGAATTAACTACAGGTATGCAGTAGTACAGTAAACAAATGTGAAGATTCGTTACTGTAAATATGTACGGACCTCTGTAATACACTGTTGTTTTCTGGCAAATCAGTAGCTAATCATTAAAGACTGAAGTCAGAACATAATGACAGACAGTTGAGTTTCAGACTTCATACTCTTCAGGAAATTAATGACAATGTACAAACTATTATTCTATCAACTTTCTAAGTTTCTAAGAGCAATCTTTACAAATTGTCCCTACTTTTGGGCCTTTGTCCCACTTTTATTCACGGCTTTGTCCAGATATCTTGCTCTCAGAGGTATGGTCGGTCACACCTACACACACATTAATTGTCCCTCACACAGTAGATCAGAGTTATCCTGTTTATGTCTGTGCCTTCATCACCCTTATACCATTTGCCACTATGCGAATGTGTTATTCTCCCGCTTATTCGTGTTGGGACACGTGCGTCATGGGCAGGTGTTTGATCCTGGGTAATAGGTTATGCATGACCACTTAGGGCTGGACAGTGTCGTGCACCTCTAATGCACATTCCAACTTCTGTCCAGATATCTACAGGACTGGACTTCGTGTCTTCCATTCTAATGTTTACACAGGTTATGTATCCCATGAGGGATATCCAAAAATTGGACCGATCCACAATAAGAGGAATACCAAACATCTTTTTGGAGTTCTGAAAATGTGCTGAGGTCTTTACATGCAAGGGATACATAGTGTGCAATCCTGCAACTGCCTAGGGTGACACTACCTACTACATATGTATAGTGGTCACTATGTGTAGCTGTGGCTGCACCAAACCAGTAGGCCAAGTACGGCTGGATATGGTGGACGTTCAGGTATGGGAGCGGGTTGTGTGATGTGGAGGGGATGCTGGGTAGTCCATTATGCATCCAGGTGTGTTGCATTTGTTATGGTCAGTTCCATCCAGGTGTATTGCATTTGTTATGGCCAGTTCCATCAGGACCAATCTGTGGGTATGTGCCGGTGACATATCTATACATTAGTATCGCACATGTCAATATTCATATGTTTGTGGGATTGTGTTCTACAGTATGGCCTGTCTGCTTGTATTGCAGCTGTTTATACATGTGTTTGTGTTTCTTTCAGCTTCACCCACTGCTCCCTCATACACCTCTGGTTCACCTATTCTGCATACGACACAGTATCGCCTTGGAAGATTGTACCATTACCCATCCACCCCACACACACAGATTCCTCACACCCCATACATCACTGCTTTTTTGTTGTTGGCCCATGACACGTCCAGAGTAACACAATGAATACCCTACGTGTCAGGTACCTGTATGGTTGTGTGAACTACCCTGCCATGTTTGCTTTCTACATGCTATACCTCATGCACATAGGTACACGCCCATACTTAACTTTCATTACATGGTTGGTATACCTGGGTACTACCCGTTCGACTGTGACACATCCTGACAAGTTCGGCTTGTACCGCTGACTTCCGGATTTTGGCAGCCTGTTGTACTCATTGGTTGGATGCCTCCTTTTTCTATGTCCAGGATGGGATATATTCCATACACATATCCGACTGTAGTGGACAACACCTCCCCACAGTCGATGGTAGGGTTGCCACCTTTTCAATTGGCCAAAGTGGGACATTTTTGGTACAAACATCACATTTTACAGGCCGACACATACCCACAGTTAGTACACAGGATAGAACTTAAGATTCTTGCCTATATAAATGCTTATTCTTGTAGCATTTTAGTTGCTTATTCTGTTTCTTAACATTTATGTAATTTACATACAGAAAACCTGTTTAATGCAACTATTACATAACGTATAGGGAATAATTTTGTCCTATAATCTCAGGACATTTGCCATTTTTACAAGTTTTTGTCAGGACACAACTGCCCAAAGAGGGACTGTCGCTCACAAAGTGGGACAGGTAGTAATCTTAGTTGACGGTACAGATAATACTGTTCCTTTCGGCCTACATGTGTCCTTATTGTTGTAGCTGTTTATATGCTCCTTCTGTTTCGTTTACATGCTTATTCTATTTCCTATCACATTTGGTATGTGAAATACGGACATACCTTTTGTATGTGACTATTACATGCCTTGTGGGATATGTTTTGGACATACGGTCGCTAGATATCTACATTTCTCGTGTATTTTGTTATGGACACATCTGCCCAGATGTGTATCCTCCCTCACATTATGGGTCAGCTGGTGACCCTCACCATTGGGCTGGACGTACCTACCGGCGGCTCGCTAACATATGATGCGTTTCACTTCCACTTGGTATGGCTATCTACACTGCGTTGGACTATGGCCACACAGTCTTCCATGTCATTTGTTCACGGGATAGGGACCCTTTATTCCCTACCGTACATTTTGTGTTTGCTTCTTCACTTTGTGTTCGCAGGTACTTTCTTGCATGTTTTGCATACGTTTCAGTATCAACGGACACTGAAAGATGTGATTACTATCTTGCAACTTGTTATATGCAAGCATTTTAGGTTGCACGTCAACAGCTGCCATTTCCACGCCTCTGTGCGCCACTTCTACACACCCTATGCACTCGCACTCCTTTCCTGTGCACATGGCTGTGTCGGCAGCACGCCTTCATTAATATGCATTTGGTGCTACTGCGCCATCTTCATGCCGCACTGTCGGCACAAGCCTACCGCCGTACTTGCGCCGAGCTTCATGAATCCGGGGGATTGTTTAGAAGAATAAGTGATTTAACAACCTTGTTTGGTAAGAAATAAGCAGTTAATAGATAAGAGGAGAAGGTTCTGCAGAATCATTGCAGTACTGAAAGGAAAGTGAGTTAATCTGGGGGGGGGTCACATGGGCACAGCCAACTGGTAGAGTAGTGGGTGAATTGGTAAAGCAGTGGGTGGATATTTATACCATAAATATGGCCACTGAAAACACTACAGGTCTAGTAGCAGACATCTCAACCTCTTTGTGCAAGAAATCTGGACAAAGCCCAACAAAATGGGGGGACAAAGCCCCCAAAATAGGGACATATTTTAACTACTGCTCTTATAAACTTAGAAAATTACTAGAGTAACATGGTTTGTTTTAACATACATTTTCTAAGGGATTATAAGTCTGAAACTCAAATGCATGTCATTATTTAGTGACTTCGGTCCTTATATCATCCCATTGATTTGCCAGAAAACCACAAATTTTATGAGGAAGAAACTAAAAATAAGAGCCAAAAATCTGGACATTC
Organism: Protopterus annectens; assembly: GCF_019279795.1. NCBI lineage: Eukaryota > Metazoa > Chordata > Ceratodontiformes > Protopteridae > Protopterus > Protopterus annectens. Next base: position 1,376,137,060 of record NC_056731.1, read on the forward strand.
TGTGAAAATCTGGGCAGTTGAGAGGTTATTTCTGGTAGACATGATGACGCTGTCAATTCTACAAAGGCTGTAGCTCCATTGTGTGTCTCAATAACCCTTACCTGAAAATAATTTTATGATGTCCAGTTTCCATGTTTTCATGTCACTGGGCAGCAGCAGCAGCATTATGAATGCCACATAATGCACCTAACAGCTCTATTAAGAACTCTGTGGAAGCAGACTGTCCTTGGTCCACACTCTTGTACATCTGCTGATTAATGGTCAATGCTGCCTACATGTCAGGAGTTCAGCTGTGATGTTTTATGACATTAGGTACTTCTATGCTGGTGGCTTATGGTCGGCATACCCAACAAGTAAGTGATGCAACTCCAAATCCTGGGAAGAGCTGTAGCACTTCTGTAGCTGTCACACACAAGAGATACTTCCTGCACAGGGGATGGCTTGCACATGACTATTACATCTACAGGGTGATGAGTATCTGCATCTATACATACATACTTTGTTGAGGGATGCTCCCACTCAGGAAAGAGTCAGACAAACAGACACTAGTGTCACCTTATCCTTTCTGACTGTGACACATCCCCGGGCATCACAGTATCATTGCCACTCTCTGCAGAGGTGTGCACATCTGCACCTTGCCCAATGTCAGCCATTTCTATATGCTGCCCTTCACTGATGTGATTTGCAAATGCATAACACAGAGAATGCTATAATAAATACCTTAAAATATGTTACAAGTGTGTCCATTTGACATACAGGAGAGGGATCTATGTATATTGAAGTCTTTCTTATGCAACCTTATCTTCTCTAGTGATATCAACTATTTGCACTCCTAATGTACCTATTAAAAGAAATGTGCATCATGTGTACTTCATTAAGGTACACTCACCAAGGCACAGGTGAAATGGATCAATCCAGCACCAGCGTTTACACCCCTCCAAAGATAAATTCTGTTTCAGTCTCTCCTCCCAGTAATAAAAGGAACTCTACATCTCTTAGTCATGTGGACCGTGGTAGCCTGAACTCTGTGGTGGAGCTTTACCCTTCTGTATTCTGTGTCTTCTACTTGGTATGGCAGTGCATGTCAGTTAAGCAATAGTGAACCAGGCTTATTGTGCAGTTATGCACATACCCTGCATTTATATTTCACAGGATACAGTGCAATATATGGCCCCATATTGGCTGATCTGCACCCACTTTTCCCCTTATTCAAAGACAATCCATCAATCCATCTTTACTGTCTGCACCAGAATGTTGCTTTTGGCATCTCTGAAATTATGCAGCCTGTTTTTGCCTCATCTTGTGGACATGCTGACTCCTGTTTGTACATAATGAAAACAAGAATGTGTATTTCTAAGAATATATGTACAAGCACTGAGAATGTATCTATTCAACACAGGCATATATTTTAAGTGTGCAAGCCTTATATGTTATGCTACAGTACCACATAATACTTCCCCACGGCGGGTAGTGTGTTAAGTAGTCTGCTGATATGGCATGAGTAAGCCCTTCCAATGGCATATTACAGGCAAACAACTGAAGTACAATACCCCATTATGTTACACATACACAAACCCAAGGAAACAAGCCTACTGGTCTATCATGCCCCTGATATCTGCGCAGGTGTTTCACTGGAAAATGTACACCTCACCATCAAAATCCATATATCTACTACTGCTATGACATCTTTCACAATGCTACTTCACAGTGCTGCATGCCATGCAGAATAGAACAACCCAAATGGTGATGGCAAGCTACACTTTCCAAATTCAAACATTTTTGGACAACATAGACACACGAGGATTCTAACCATGAATGACCATGAATTACTCAATTCTGCTTTCATGCACTGGGCCCGTAGAGAGCAGCATATCCAGAACAGCCTTATCACATAAGCTAATTCTCAAGGTGGGTACAATAGATAAGCAAACATATGTGTGTGTGTGTGTGTGTGTGTGTGTGTGTGTGTGTGTGTGTGTGTGTGTGTGTGTGTGTGTGTGTGTGTGTGTGTGTGTGCAACTGAGCATTAAATGCTTGTGTTGCAATGAGACTGTCAGTCATGTGTACTTACCCAAGTTGCTACCATTTGGTATACCATCTGGTGTTTAACATCCTGCAAGGCAGACATGACTAGCAGCTCTTGCAGACACAGAGCTACTGCAAGGTGTATGTAGATGACCATCCTACAGACACTGCAAATCTGAGCAAATTCTTGGAAAGAAGATGCATCCAACCTAAAAACTATGTGGACTCTTGATCAGCATGCAAATTGCAAGCCAATCAATATAAATCCTCCAGTTGCAATAGGATTATGAGATACCATTCAGAAGCACGTTTATAAACTGAGCATCAGCTAAAGACTGCCAGAACATTAAACACCAAAAATCAATGACGAAGAGACCATTTCTTGCAGAAGCAACCAAAGAACCAAATAAATTAAATTTAAAGCAAGAAAAACAGACAGCCAGATAAGGTCAATGTCTTGTTTTCCTGCTTTATATTAAATTAAAAATTTTGCAATGTTTGTATTTTTATGTTTTTGCATCTTGTTTGTTTTTTAGTAAACAGTGAACCAGTATTTCATATACGACACCCATTTCTCAAGCTATTTTTCTTTTGTTTTCCATTTTAAGTCTTGGAAATGTTTTGTATACCAAATAGCCTGTAAACAATGCAAAAACAAAGCAAATACTACCGGTAACCCCAGATAATCATATTACACCGTAGTAGTTCACACTATCTAATTACTTTTGTTATAAAATATCAAGACTAGGCATTTTAAGGATAAAATATATTTTTTAAACAGAGACATGAGAGAAGACCTGCAAAAGTCAGGCATGACTGTCGAAGAAGGCAGTAGAATCGCATGGAATCAAGAGATGTGCCAACAGTTGACACAAAACTCTGACCTCATGTAGAAAAAATGGGAAAATGGGGATTTATGATGATGATGATGATGATGATGATGATGATGATGATGAAGAATTCCATGACGCAGACAGGGATCGTTGTGGGGTAGATAGGCACTTACTAGAGAGACAAATGACCCCTACCTCCATAAAAATGAATTTGTGAGAAAAGCTTTTAAATGCACAAATTTGAGCATGTTCGAGCACACAGTAGAACACACACACACGCACACACACACACACACACACACACACACACACACACACACACACACACACACACACACACACACACACACACACACACACACACACATACAGTCATAGTCATTCAGTCATTGATACCTGTATTTCTCTGGTCAGGATTGCAAGGAAAGTATAGTTTATTTTCAACAGCAGTGGGAATAATGTATTGAACCACTGCTCACTGAAATGTTAAGCCACTGCAGGGCAGACACATATTGCACACTCACATACACAAAAATACCTATGGGTAATTTGGAGCAACAATGATTCACCTGCTGTGTGTTAAGGAACTTAAGGGAAATAAGTGATCTCAGTAAAAAAACATATACACATTCAGTAGACATGCAAACATCACACAGAAGGCACCCTAGCAAGGAACATTCAGTGCCAAAGCTTGGCCGAGGCTTCATTCAGTAGCCCAAGATGAATGAATAATAAATAATGATGCAATTATATATTTGGTAAAATGTACAATAAAATAAATAATTAAAAGGAATTGCAAATGCAGCAAGATTTTGCAGTAGCACCCAAGACTGGGTATAAAACGTATAAAGACTAGCCCAGTTTCAATAAGTCAGACAGTATTAAATGGTAAAAACTATTTCCAGCTATTAGAAGATATTCGGAATACACAACAAAAATAGCACTAAAGCTCAGCTTCTTAGACTATAGGCATGGACAACTTTCCCTCAGGTCCAAGCTATTGCAAAGATGGAGCAGGTAAGCACTGCCTTTTCCGTCAGGCAATAAGAAGTCATCTGACCTTGTACATTTCTGCTATACTGTGAATAGCTAGACATATGTTTCCTAATTTTAGTTAGGTCAAGTATTGCTGCTCTGATATTCACACTGTTGTTAGTAGCACAGCTCACCAAAATATCCTTAATCAAGTTACTATAATTATTCCCTTTAGTGCCAGAGGAGAACGTTTGACACAGAGTTAGTTGTAAAACATGTGTTTAAGTCTGATTCCATGACACTGACTTCAAATTAGTCTTTTCTGATATTTAGTCTGTAGTTTGCCTCAGTAATTTCCTATCTGTCATACTGAGATCTATCATGTCCTTTGTGTTTCTTTCCTCTCCAGTCTGTATGCCTGTACAAGACTATATTTTTAGTGGAGGACTGTTTTATTTAAATATTTAATACAATATACTCAATGTTTTGCATTGCACTTAAACTCAGTTTGCTATTTATATTGTTTTCATACTTTTTAGCCCGTTTCTTTACATTTAAATTGCTGTTTAAAAGTTAGCTTAGGAACAAGTAACCTATTCTAGCGTGATAAGGGGCCATCTTGGACAGAGTAGTGATTACTCTAGTCAGAGTGGTTTAATTATACTATTAGCTTGAATTTATAGATTTTCCTCATTTGTTCTCTTGCTTTTATTGTTTGTTATATCCCATGATCATCTGCACTCTCTTACTGACTTTCTAGTAAGAATGCAGAGGGCTACGATGGTGTGAATTTACTGAGGAAGTGTTTTTCTGGACTTCTCCTTCATCATAAGACACAGGAAAGCTCATTTTTTGCATTGCACTTAAATTTGTTTTGTTATTTCTGCCATTTTTATACTGTGTACTCATTTTCTCCAGTTAAATTACTGTTGAAAACTTAGCTTGGTAACATCCTGTTCTTGCTTGGTATTAAAAGCAATCTTGACAACAGTGATTATTCTAGAAAGGGTTAGTTCAATTGTTGCTGTTTCTAGGTATCTGAGTGCTATTGGCTTGAATAGCTGTTTCTCATTTGTTTTCTTGATTTTATCACTTACTATATACCACCATGAGCTGTACTGAGTGCACCGTTGCACAAGCTGAGCTGAATAATAGTTATTGTGCACAAGCTGACTTTTTTCCTTACCCAGTACTGCAAAAACATCTTCCTTCGTTTCATAGTTGCTAGGCGCTATCATGCTCCTGGATGAACCTTATTGCTCTGATCTATGCAAATCTGCCAGATGCACTAGTCTGCATGCTGGGGACAAAATAATCATCAAGACCCAGTAGCCTCCCTCCATTAACACTCCCTCAGTCTCTTCCTTATCCCACTTGAGGTTCTGTCAAAAACAGCAGTGGATATCATGCAGAGACAGCAGACTAGCCTTTGAGCTCTTGGTGTTCTAATCCTGTATAAGAACTGCCTCGTTCTCACTGAAATGAACTGCTCAACCTAGTATATACTATCTGTGAAAGGTATAAACACATCGTGAGTTTGGAGACATCCCATACAGTTCATCTAGTGAGCATTACACTGTTTTACTGCACCCATATGAATCCTCATACAAACAACACAAAACTGTCATACACTGGTGAAATTAAAATAAAACATTCCCCAAACCTCCTTGAACCCTTAAGATTAGGCATCAGTGAAACCTTGTAAATACTTCTATTACATGCACCCTCTCCTCAATGAGTCACCAGTAACATACATCTCCACTGTCTCACATGCAAAAAACAGCTTTTGGAAACATCTTAGTAATCGATGACTCTGTTGTGAGACACACCAACTCCATGCTCACCAGGCTGGACAATGATAAATTACAGTTAGCTGCCTCTCAGGAGCCAGGATTGTAGACATACCAAGAACTCTCAAGACCCTTTTAACCAGAAAAGTATGACTATGACATGATAATAGTCCATGTAGGAGTAAATTATATGACATGTAAACTCAAAAAGGACAAGCTGAAGGACACATTGAAACTTGGTACACAAGTTTCAATCAAGAGTAAGACTCTAGTTTTGAGTGGTGTCTTCCCATCACCAATAATGATGCCTAGATTCAATGAAAGGATTATTGGGTGCAGCAGCTGCCTATGTAACTGGTACCATTCCAGAGGGATGCAGCTTTGTTTCACCCAACATACATTTTAAAAGCTGGTTTACACCTCTCATTTAAGGGTTTACACAGACTGGCCAAAGTGTTTACTGCCCCCAGTGTGCCTCCTTTAGGCAGAGTTCATCTAATGAGCATCCCTTTCTAACAAACAAATTGAATTCTAAACTGGACAACATCAAGGTAGCCCTTCTCAATGTCAAGAGACTTAACAACTGTCTGATTTAGCAGTACTTCTGCATCCAGAATATCAAAATGTTTGAATTGTTCCCCAGAAATTATTCAGATGTAAAGAAATCACCCCTCTGTCTCTCAGTTTTGTGCCTATAAGTCCTTTAAAACCACTGGTAACTGTGGTGGAGTCCCTGCGTTACTCATTAGCAATACCCTTTCAAAGATGATACCTGTAGGCTCATAAAACTTCAGTTCACCTCAGGGAGGTCAAACTTTCAACTTATAGTTTGTTATTTAGCCTCAGGTGTCTGGTTTGATAGCTCCCTTTCCTTTGATCACCATGTGGTGTCTGTACTTAGGAAATCCTTCAATATCACATCTAATTGCCAAATGCATCGTTTCTAAAACTTAGGAATGTCACAGTTCCTTTATACTCTTCCCTGGTCAGACCCATTGTAGAATATAATGAATCTTTTGGCATGTATCTTACAGACACATCAAAAAAATTGAAACACTGCAGAGTTTCCTAACAAAAATTATCTCTTGGCTTCAAAAATTTCATATACCAGGAGGGCCTGTAATACTTGTCCATGTACTCAGTGTCATACAGACTCATGAGCAGGATCTGTTCCTTGTTTACCATTCTCTAAGAGATCTTGTTATTCTTGACTTCCATTTTCTCAATTTCACATAGTGCAGCACAAGAATAAAAAAAAATTCAGCCTACATCAGGAAATAAATAAATAATGTAGCTGGAAATAAATAAATAATGTAGCTGGAGATATGCTCATCACCCAGCACCTCTCTCTGCTGTGGAATAGATTTCCCCTACAGGTCATGCAATGCAATGTAGTTCCCTGTTGTCCTTCAAATACAGTGGATGGGTATCCCTACATTTATTCCTGGATATGGAGGTAGTTCTCACCTTGAAAGGGCTGGAGAACATGAGGGTGGTCATTGGCAAGCTGCACATGGTCACTGGTCAAACTGCCTTGTATACCCTATGATTTCATGATCCAATAAATGTGAGTTCTTACCTATTGCAGGTCTTCTCTTGTGTCAGCCTTTTGGGAGCTTGATAGGCTACAGTGGTTGAGACGTCTTCTTTGATACAGTGGTGTGCCTGTCACAGTACTGGTGACATCACTGTGCTGCCAAGTGCCAACATTAGTGGTGGTGCATGCTGATGATGTAATGACTGGTGGTGAGAGGCAAACTGAACTTTGGAAATCATGATTTAAAGGGGTTACTCATTTTTTCTAGCATTCTCTTATTTTAAGCTAAAAATCAATATATTCCAGTAAAGACCAAACAGTTGAAGTGTCTAGTGGCGACAAATATGTGTATTCCCATCATACCCACTTCATGAAGTTGCTCCTGGGACCATATGATGGATCCTTCAAAAGGGTGAATGTCTTTCATTGATGTGGGCCTTATGCTTAGCCATATTATAAGTATCTAGTTGTCTGCAAAACAATGTAGACACTGTTATGATGACCTGAACCATCACTTGTCTGAATGACTGAAGGGGTGGGAAATTGTAGTAAAAGTACAGTGCCCAGAGATGTGCTGAAAGTAGAATTATTATCTTCAAGCTAAATGCATAACTCTCAAGCAAGTGCTAATAGTGTGTGCAATTTTGTTTTTCAACTCATCAGGAGATACCTCTCAATAGGGTTTGGTGCTACAACTGGCAGATAGAGCTGACTGCATAACAAGATTTGCATTATTAGTATCTCCCTTAGAGTTCTGCATAACCCAGTGACATATCACACTTATGACACTCTTCCCATTGTGTCTGTACTCTTCAGACTCACCTGAGGAGGAAGATGAAGATTGGGAGAACCAAGTAACTTAACCAGCACCCCCTTCTATTACACCTTGTGGTATGTCTACTGATGAAGATGTGGGTTGATCTTTCAGGAAGAGTAAAGACTCCTATTAGGTGGACATCCATATCCCATCACCAGTTTACCAATTACAGCTGGACAGAGGACTAAGGCTGTGGTAGAGGATATTTTGGCCATGCAGAGGTCCTACTGTGGCCAACAGCAGATTCATTGGAATGGTAAGCCATGACCATTGGGCCATTGGTGGATTTGCCACCATTTGGTTATGCTTACATGAGATTACCAGCTGGCAATGACACTAAGTAGGTAGCCCTCCACACCACCTTGATACCTATCTTGTGTCTGACACCCCACCCTATACACTAACTAGTGTAATCCCCTTCCCAATGTGTTTGCCTTTGTATCTTGTACATGGTTCAACTCTCCCCATCACCATTTCGCCATCCTCTGTATGTAACACTTGTTACACCATCCTTGTATTTACAAAAGCACCCCTGTCTGTCTGTATTATTTTGTGCTTGTTTGCTTGTTAGCCCTAACATTATCCTGTATCTGCTTTCCAGGCCCAGTAGCTTGCATGCCATAATTTTGAATCCCTTCTGTCTTCACATAAAAAAATGGTCTCTCTCCCAAAAAAATTATACAATATCATCCCACACCCACCTAATATTATCCTATTTGTTCCATCTGTGTGTTTCCCTTTTATAGCTTTCCCCCTCCTTCATACACCCCCCCCCCAATTTCCTCATTACAACAGTAATAATAGTGGCTATGTAATTTTGGGCAACCTTTGCACAATATTCATATACAGCTCTTCACATGAATGCTGCACTTTGCAGTGAGTACTGGTGTGAAGTGTCATGGACTAGTATGAACCATTGCTTGCACTGTACATGACCTAACCTTGTACTATATTGTTACGTTACTAACCAAGCATGGTACCACTACATAAGTGCACACTATATGTTTTCACTGCTCTGCTATCTACAATAACAGACATGCAGTTCACTGCCTTCACTCCATTCTATCATACCTGCTTATCATATCAGAGCTGAGTACATCTGTCTACTGTGAAGCACTAGGTTCTTGATGTTCACATGTAACTGTATTTGTTGTGCCATCAGTGCTACCTTCCCATGCAGGTCTTGTGCAGCTGTGCAGCATATCTCTATAAATCCTGCCCTAGGTGTTTGCCTCTGCAAAACCTCTTAACTATTTTCCTCTTCTGTAAGATCAGCAGCTGGTATAAGCTCTTTACTTATTTTCACAATCAATTCCTGGCTGGTATAGTTTGATTCTGTTACCAAATTTGCATTCTTTCATTATTATTTAGAATGTATAATGTCTTCAAATTTGGTGTGACATCGGTATTTGCTCATTTCAGTGGTAGTAGAAAGCAGGTCAGGTCATAATGCACAGAACTGATATGGGGTACATCATGGTCCTTATCTGGTGATCATAACATGATCTTGAAGGATATTATACATATTTAATAAGTCCAAGAAATGAAGGCTGCTATGGATAACAACAGAATAGAAGATGAGGGCTGTTATTTCAATCATTTGATTGTTTATAATTTTTTGAACTGTTCTTTCTGTCAGATTGTTGTTCATTTTTCATTTTCATGACACACAGAAATGACATGTAGACATCAAACAAATACAAGAATAAATATCACAATAATTTAAGTCTGGTGAACAAAACAGTATAATTTCTGCACAGACATGTAAAAGTTATTAGTGTCATAATTTGCCATAGCTGGAATTTATAGCAATATAAGAGCAATATAAATGAGAATAGTTTCATATATATTAAATTTATGGTAGATTGAGACTGGGGAAATAATGTGTACAGTTATGCACAGACTAAATATGATAGTGAATTGATTCATTGCATGTAGCTCTGCAGATCTACCCAGTGCATGTTTGAATTATGAGTAGGTTACATTAAGTAAAGGGGTGTAGTGTGAGGACATCTCCCCTTCCAGTTCACAGAAGCTTGAGACTTTTTTACTTATCATTTTAATTGTTTTGCTGAATCTTTAATTAGAGCCATGACTCACTGATGCAAACCATCAAAGTTTACTTTCATAGTTTCCAGTTTTGCTATACATTTTAAAAGCTAGCTTAGTAGACTGAGGAAAATTTTATTCAGGATATTGAATGCAAACATTTTTTATAACTTAGAGTTCTTAGGATATATAGAGAAAAAAAAAACAGTAATTAATGTATATAGCTTGATAGTGTACTGATTTTAAGAACAGAATCCAAGAATCGTAGAAAAATCAAGGCAACTGGGCCATGCAGCCATTTCCACCTTGCCACTACCCACCTTTAGACCTTGCATCCTTTTTCAAGGAGCAATAGGCCATTCATGCTGGGGTGAATTTAGAAATACCAATCTTATTATATGACTCCTTTTTAAAGGAAGATCTGGAGTGGAAATTTGATACAGAGAAAGGGTAATCATTGTGTGCTGAATCTATCCCTCCACTGTAATTTGTTTATTTGCTGAAGCAGGTTCAGAGCTCTGGCCCAAGTATTCACTGGACTGTTTGATTTGTTGATATATATAAGAGGCTTTGGACTGCTAAATCCCAAATTGCCCAAAAAGCAAGGCACAATATAGGTCACCAAATACAGAGATAGAAACTGCAGTTTCTCCTGGTAGCACAGGTCTTTTAGGCCCATGATAATTTTTATTAGGAGCCTTTGTAGTCTTTCCAACTACTTGCTATGCCTAGCAAGATACATCCCAAAGTGGGCATTCTATCTGATGACGGGCTTGATCAGTGAGGAATATAGAGAAGTAAGGACTTCTCTGGATCTAAAGGAGATACCTTTGTGATCAGCTGCACCACATAGAAGAATTTTTTAATCACTGTTGCAACACAAAGATATAAACAGAGGGAGACTTATCTACCATTTTCTATGGTCACATCTTCATTTTTGAGTGAGGTGCCCTCTATATTATAAGATAGGTAGAGGAATCGTTTACCAAACTATTAGAGTACCCTGCTACTGTAATAATGTAAAGAATGAAACAAGGAATTTGCTATTACAACCTGTTGGTGTCTAAAACTGCCAAAGGCATGATAAATTAACAATGGAACACAAGGGTTGCTTGACTTTAATAATAATTGAAAACTGTTCTATGTCATCATGATATCATGAGAAAAAGTAAAATAAATCGTTGCCTCAATTTTATAGCCAACGGAAAAAGAAAGAAAGAAAAGATTAAACGTGATGCCAGGTGCCATGAATAAATATTTACATTTGGAAGATATTCTTCTGTAACAAAATATGTGTATTTGCAGTTTAAATAATTTGATTTTGCTACTAAATTAAGTGGGAAAGAGCAGAGGTGAGTCTTTCTAAACAGTGAAGCAAAAGATCTTATCCATACTAGAATACCATATAACTATGTAGTTCATCTACTGGGAAAAGTCATCGCACATTTTAAAGCCTATAGTAGGAACATCTAGGTAATATAAGACATTACAAAATACCACATTTTATGTTTTTACAACAAAAAGAGTAAAACATTTCATGCATTTAAATATATAAATATATAAATATGGCAAACCCATAGAATGACTGAACAGGGTGTTTCTGGGACCTTACTGTAGAACATGGATGACTAAATGTATAGATAAAAACAGTCTAGTGGTGTGTGTTTAAAGGGAAAATGCAGCTTGGATCCTCTTGTAGAAAGATTAATTGGTGTAAGCGTCTCACACTCTTCTGTCTTGTTCTGTATGCTTCAGGTTTCCATGGGGATAGTAATAAGAATGGATGATCTTTGAGCCGCACGTTTTTTTTTCTGAATAGCACTAGAAACATTGTACATTATAAAGCACCAATAAACAGACAGAGACATAATGAGAAGAATGAAGAAATAAAACTAATGTCTGGATTATGAAGAGGAAGCCACCTTTCTAATTGCATTTTAATTAGGGGTTAATGGATTGATAGGACCTTCTAACTTCGTAATAAATTTTAATATATTCACACTGGAAATACAAAGGACTGCTGGCATGAGGGGTTTGCAACTTCCGTAAGTGTTACTTTTTTCATTGAATATAAGTTTTCAATACTGCATTTTGTTCTGCTACTTTAGTTTTTTAGATAAGATTTTAAATGCTGAATGCTGATTTATGGCATCATAAAACTCTTTTGTTTTGTGAATTTAGCAAGTGAAGAGTTTTTCTTGCTTAAGAAGTAGACCATATGTTTCAGTATTAATCCATTTTCATGTATCATTATGGTGGAACCCTATGCCTGAAAACAAAATTAGATAGGCCGTATAACTATGAAAAGCATGTGCTACTTAAAGCAAGAGTTGAATAAACAAGTACAGAACAGCAAGCAATAGACAGAGCTCTATAGATATGGAGAGCGTCACTGAGTGCATTCAGTTTAGGCATCCCCTGCAAGTGGTAGGCAACTGAATGACACTGACAGTTCAGTACTGACTGACGGAATTTGGCATCGGCAAAGCACAATTTATGAAGATCATTTCAAAACACTAAATGTTAAGACACTAGGAGGAAGCAGTTTGACAAAATGGGATAATATTGCAGGCTTTAATGATCCTCATATAATTCACTCAGTTACAAATAATAGCACTGTTGCTTAAGGCACTGATAAAATGGCCTGGAAACTGAAGCTGATTAGATGGCTGAGTGTGTGTGTGTGTGTGTGTGTGTGTGTGTGTGTGTGTGTGTGTGTGTGTGTGTGTGTGTGTGTGTGTGTGTGTGTGTTTGTGGGTGTGGGCATGTGTGTGTTTACACATTCATGCATGCATACATGTCTGTGGGCTGTGTGCATGTGTGCACTCGTGTGTATGTGTGCACTTGTGTATATGTATGTTTACACATGCAAGCATACATATTTGTCTATGGGTTATGTGTATGTGTGTTTACACATGCATGCATACATACATGTATGTCTGTGGTGTGTGTGTGTGTGTGTGTGTGTGTGTGTGTGTGTGTGTGTGTGTGTGTGTGTGTGTGTGTGTGTGTGTGTGTGTGTGTTTACATGTTCATGCATACATACATACATGTTTGTGGGCTGTGTGCATGTGTGCATTCATATGTGTGTATGTGTGTGCTTGTGTATATATGTGTTTACACATGCATGCATACATATTTCTCTGTGGGTTATGTGATGTGTATGTGTGTGTGTTGGGGGGATGACTGTGAGTGTGTTTACATGTGCAATCATACATACCTGTGTGTGTGTGTGTGTGTGTGTGTGTGTGTGTCTGTGTGTGTGTGTGTGTGTGTGTGTGTGTGTGTGTGTGTGTGTGTGTGTGTGTGCGCGTGTGTGAATGTGTGTGCCTACATGAGTATGGTTGCCGGAGATTTACATGTCATGACTTCTCATTTTTTCAAGTCATCCCTTTCTGATCTACTGCACTATGCAAACATCTCTCACTTACTTGTATTGCCTGCCTCTCACCAGGCACAGTAAATCTCTGATGGTGACCATAATCTAGTCAGAAAAGGAAACATCCTTTGCAGAAACCATCTTTAAGCTCCTCTTTCAGAAAAAGCATTCATATAGGTTCATAGGTTCATAGGTTTATACTAGGCTATCTGCCCTGGGGCATTTAAAAGCCTAGCCAGAGTGTGTTTGGCTTTCATCACCCTTTTAGATCGGTTTACTGTGCCTCTGTAGAGTAGGTCACAGAAGATAGCCCTTTTAAGGGTAGTTTACTGTGCCCCTGTCTAGCAGAGACACAGAAGAGATCCCAGGGGTGAACTTACGATCTCCCATCCACTCGTCAAGATTTCTCTTGAAGAGGGTCAGCGAGGGTCTCTGACTAACATGGACTGGGATTCTGTTCCAGACTGAGGGAAGCCTCTGGGATATGAATCTGTCCCTCCAGCATGTTCTATTTATTTCTGTGCTGAGGTTTAAGTCCCTGGAGCATGTAGCTCTAAGGGATTTGGATTTCCTGAGGTGGAGCATGTCCATTAATTCTGGGTTGGACATGGCTTTATACGTCAGGCATAGATCACCTCTGAGTAGGTGGTAAGCAACTGAGTAGAGCTGGAGTTTCTTTAGGGCATCTGTTTGAGTCCCTTGATCCTCTTGGTGAGGTACTTTTCGGGCCTCTCTAGTTGCTGCAGGTGTCGGGTAAGGTACATCCCAAATGGGGTATTGTATTCAATTATGGGCCTGATGAGTGATGAGTAGAGGGGCACAGTGACCTCTCTTGTCCTAGATGTGAACCCTTTCATGATAAGGTGGGCTATATAGAATGTCTTTCTAACCACTCTGGCAACGTGATTGTCAAAAAAGAGGTTTCTATCTACTTGGGTCCCCAAATCCCTAATTACTTCTTCCGTACTTAATGGATTACCACCTATGTGGTAATTTGTGAGCACTTTGTTTTTCCCGAAGGGGATGACTATGCACTTTTTGGCATTTAGCTTAAGGCCATGTCTCTGGCACCAGTTATCCGTCTTTGTGAGACCCTTTTGGAGGATGCTTGTGTCAGCCAGAGAGTCGATTATGGCACCCAGCTTGCAGTTATCTGCGAACTTGGTCAGCCAAAGTCCTCCCGTATGAGTCTGTACCTCAGAGAAGTAACAAGAGAGGTTCCAGGACTGAGCCTTGTGGGATGCCACTTGTAACTGGTTTGGAGTCTGACATGGCACCTGCAATACTGACCATGTGGGTTCTATCCCTGAGCCAGTTTGCAACCCATCTTGTGACATAGGGGTTGATATTTAAGCTGGTGAGCTTATTTATGATGCCCGAGTGGGGTATTGTGTCAAAGGCTTTTGCGAGGTCCAGGTAGGCTGTGTGGACTACCTTCCCTTCATCTATGGCCTTGGTAACTGTTTCAAAGAAGTCAACCAGGTTCAAGAGACAAGATCTCCCCTTAACAAAGCCGAATTGGGTGGGATCCAGTGTCTGGAGGTTACCAATGCCCTTGTTTATAAGTTCCATGATGATACGCTCCATAGCTTTGCAGACCAGACTAGTCAGGCTTATAGGGTGATAGTTTCCTGGGTCCGTTGTGGCACCACCTTTGTGGAGCAGGACCACTGTTGCTGTATGCCATTCCTTGGGTACATATCCTGCAGTAAGGCTGAGATTGAACAGTGACTTTATGTGAGGGTTTAGTTCTTCTTGGAGCTTGTGTAAGACGTAGCCCGGGACACCATCTGGTCCCATTGATGCTGTGTTTTTTGCTTTGGAGAGGGCAGCTCTCACCTGTGCATTTGTGATGTCAGGGAGGCTACATTCTGTTGGGATAGGCATTAGGTCTTTTTGGGGGAAGGGGGGGGGGTTTGCACTAAACCTGTCTGCCAGGATATTGGCAATGTCTGTGGGATCAGTGTATTTTTTTGTCATTTTGTACTAACTCAGAGCATATCTGGGAATTGCCCCCCAGATTCCTGACATAACTAAAGAAGGCCTTGTGATTATCTTTAGTGTCTTGTGCAATTTTTCTTTCGAAGCTGGCCTTAGATAATTTTATGAGGGATCATAGTTTCTTGCTAGTACTGATCAGAGATGCCTTCCCTTTTTGGGATTTTGCTCTATCATGTAGCAGCTTCCTCCTTCTGTTGTATAGCTTATTTATGGCTGGGGTCCACCAGACTGGTCTCCTGCCTTTGGAGGAGTGAGTCTTGGTTTTATTTGGGATAGCATGATCCATGCATTCCTGTAGGTGTCCATAGAATGCATTTGTAAAGGATTCTGCTGTTTGGGCAGTATTTTCCACTGGCCCAGTGGCTTTGAAGGATTCCACCTCGGTTTTGAGAAGTGTAAAATTTGCTTTTGAGAAATTTTTCACCGTGATTTCCTTGGCTGGGGGTGGGGATGGGATATGGATGTCCAGTGAGATTAATTTATGGTCTGATCTTACCAATGAGGGACATACCTCTGGTGTGGAACATATAGTCCCCATGTTTGTGATGACCAGGTCCAATATGTTATCCCCTCTTGTGGGAGTGTTGACCAGTTGTTCCATAGCATTTGAGTTTATAAATTCTAGGAACCGTTTGGCAAGGGTGCTGTGGCTTGAGTAGTTTTCCCATTCGATGTTCGGGTAGTTGATGTCACCCAATATTATTGTGTTTGGAGAAATCTTCATATTCTCCAGTGTTCTCAGGAAGGCCAAGTGGGGTTCCTGAGTTCGGGAGGGTGGTCTGTAGCAGGCTATGAACTGAAAGGCAGTTTTGCCCACTGTTAACTGTACATGGATGGTCTCCGATGCTTCGTGTAGTGCCACTAACCTGGAGGTATGGGTATCTTTGATGAATATGGATACCCCCCCTCCTTTTGTGGTTCGGTCCAATTTGTGAGGCCGAAAAGCATGGTATGAGGTATAATCTGGTAGTGCTGGGGTGCTCTCTGGGGCCTTGAAACAGGTCTCTGTCACTGCACAGATATCGATATTCTCCATACTGAGGAGAGCCTCAAGTGCGTGCATCTTGAGGTTTAGACTTCTGGCGTTGAGCAGCATTACCCTTAGTTTTTTTTTCTTATGTTGTCTATGGAGGTGGGTTTGTCTTCTGAGCCTTGCCTAAAAAAGGCACTATTCTGTAATATTTAAATGTTAATGAGAAAGCCAGAAGGATGGCTTCACTTTTCCAGGATCCTAAATTACTATTTCTTCTTTACTACTCCTAGCTACACATACTGTGATATCATGGGGGGGTATACATACTTTTCTGAGTGATTTTTATGTCTGAATGTGCTATAAATTTTGCTTGTATGTCAGCTTTCTTTAATATTCAGCAAGCTGTAGTAATACATTAATTCAGTTCGCACCATGCTTCCCCAGGAAAATAGCTGATTTGTTGCCATTTGCCTCCCCACTTTCATACAATCTTTGATCCACTGCATTACCTAATTCACGGGTCAGTGAGGCCTTAGCCAAGCTGTATGGAAATGTACTTCTCCTCCATGAAAGGTAAATGCTGTATTAAACTCACCACTGTGGCTCCGGAGAAGTGCCTCTACCTGTTACGTAATAAATTAAAATCCCCAACAAAACTGTGGCAATTTAGACACAGACTGTAGTTTATTAAAAACAAGACCAGGTTGACAACACTATGTTTAAAGAAGGTGAATGGACAAACCAGTCTAAAAGCATATAATACACCATGAATTAACACAGTTTATTTTTGTCTCTTAGGTGAAATATGAAAACTAAGAGACTAAAATCTTGAAATATTAAATTCTTGGACATGCTAATATTTTAATTGATACCATGATGAAGTTAATTTATGGATGTTAGTAAATAAGCAATGATTTTCATATGTTTATACATATGAACCAATAATGGTCAAATGAACAAAATAATTTCAGTTTTAATAGCATGCAGTCTTGAGTTCACATTTCCATATACTGCATACCACTTACTTGCTTGTGAATTTATATTAATTATTATCCAGTATTTCAGCCTCAAGTAAAACATGAAATTCATGGAGCTTGTCCTTTCATGGTATAAGAAGATTTATGGGGCCGTAGATATGAATGCATCATTTCCAAGGGCACATTTTACATCAAATTTACTTGTCTGCATGGTTCTGTGTCAGAATTGTGAGACTTGATTTGAGCAAGTCCAGACATTTTGGAAAAAAGCCGCAAATTCTGAAAGTTGTCTTAAACCTTTTAAGCATATTTTGCAAAGGGTCTCCCTCTCCTCCACCCCCTGTGCCACACCCTTGATGCTTATATAAACAAACCATGCAATTTGGTACTGAACAGAATGGGAACCTATATAAACTAATAATGCAACCCCAGTACTGAAGGGAACAGAAGTACCATAAAGCCATTACAAACCACAGACTTAATAGACATTGACTCACATTAACACTTGACCTTCTATTATTCTAAGGATTGCCCTTATAATTCTTGTAATTTCAACACCTACCCTCTGTTGCATAGCTTCCTCACAGCACATGAAAACAAAAAACTAGCCCATTAGCTTGGTAGATGGCATGGCTTTCAGTTATCATGCCCACCAATCTTTTATTCTAGCACATACTGACAGAATCAAATGACAATAAATAAATCTTAGTCATTAGACATTCCCTTAATATGCTCCATACAGGAACATGACATTGTTGTTGTGTCTTTTGGCTTTTCCCGGTTAGGGGTTGCTACAGCGGAACTCTGGTCCGCTAATGATTGGCAGTTGATTTTTACGTGCCGAGTTGCCAGCCCTGATGCACAACCTTCAACGAAGGTATGCCCATTCACGTATGTCTCCACGCAGAAGACGCTCTAGCTGAGAATCGAACCGGACAGCATCTTATTGTGAGGTGACAACGCTACCGCAGTACCACCACTGCGGATATACAGGACCATGACATTAATGGGTCCTAAAGGTGAACATGGCCTTTTTATCAAATCTTAGGCTGAGAGATGTCCTATGATTTACAAGTACATGGGTAAATTAATTAGTAATGCAAGCCAAATGAAGTCACTGGTGGATTTATACTCCTGTTAACAAAGTAAATAGGAGTAGGTCTTGTAATCTAAATACAAAGCCGTTAATGGCACCTATAAAACAATTTAAAAAAACAAGCATTTGCCTTTGCAAACGTTGGCTTGAACTGAGATAGTAATACTGCATATGAGCATAACAGAGTGATGAAATAGTAGTGTTAAGAGGAGAAGGTGCTTGAGAAAAACATACAATATGCAAAATGGGCTACATCATTCATTCATTTAGTCTCTGATACCCAACAGGGAAATGTAATGGTTTAAAAAAAGGAAACAAGGGAAAAATGATTTTTGAAATAAACTAATTAAGTTACTTGAAGCTGCGGAAACTTCATGTTTATTATATTTAAAACAGTGAACATCTTCATATTCTGCCTTCAGTGTTGCCAGTTACATAAAATATCTGCCTTAAGTAACAAATGAATCAACCACCAAATGAGGAAGAAAAGTACTTGATAGACAATTAGGAGACTTACAACAAGATTAGTAATAGAAACATTCTTAAAAATATGTTTGTATCAATAAGTACCTATTAGGAGACTTACAACAAGATTAGTAATGGAAACATTCTTAAAAATATGTTTGTATCAATAAGTACCTAATGGGAGACTTACAACAAGATTAGTAATGGAAACATTCTTAAAAAATATGTTTGTATCAATAAGTACCTAATAGGAGACTTACAACAAGACTAGTAATGGAAACATTCTTAAAAATATGTTTGTATCAATAAGTACATAATAGGAGACTTACAACAAGACTAGTAATGGAAACATTCTTAAAAATATGTTTGTATCAATAAGTACCTAATAGGAGACTTACAACAAGACTAGGGATGGAAACATTCTTAAAAAATATGTTTGTATCAATAAGTACCTAATAGGAGACTTACAACAAGACTAGGGATGGAAACATTCTTAAAAAATATGTTTGTATCAATAAGTACCTAATAGGAGACTTACAAGATTAGTAATGGAAACATTCTTAAAAATATGTTTGTATCAATAAGTACCTAATAGGAGACTTACAACAAGACTAGTAATGGAAACATTCTTAAAAATATGTTTGTATCAATAAGTACCTAATAGGAGACTTACAACAAGATTAGTAATGGAAACATTCTTAAAAAATATGTTTGTATCAATAAGTACCTAATAGGAGACTTACAACAAGATTAGTAATGGAAATATTCTTAAAAATATGTTTGTATCAATAAGTACCTAATAGGAGACTTACAACAAGATTAGTAATGGAAACATTCTTAAAAATATGTTTGTATCAATAAGTACCTAATAGGAGACTTACAACAAGATTAGTAATGGAAACATTCTTAAAAATATGTTTGTATCAATAAGTACCTAATAGGAGACTTACAACAAGATTAGTAATGGAAACATTCTTAAAAATATGTTTGTATCAATAAGTACCCAATAGGAGACTTACAACAAGATTAGTAATGGAAACATTCTTAAAAATATGTTTGTATCAATGAGTACCTATTAGGAGACTTACAACAAGACTAGGAATGGAAACATTCTTAAAAATATGTTTGTATCAATAAGTACCTAATAGGAGACTTACAACAAGATTAGGAATGGAAACATTCTTAAAAATATGTTTGTATCAATAAGTACCTAATAGGAGACTTACAACAAGACTAGTAATGGAAACATTCTTAAAAATATGTTTGTATCAATAAGTACCTAATAGGAGACTTACAACAAGACTAGTAATGGAAACATTCTTAAAAATATGTTTGTATCAATAAGTACCTAATAGGAGACTTACAACAAGATTAGGAATGGAAACATTCTTAAAAATATGTTTGTATCAATAAGTACCTAATAGGAGACTTACAACAAGACTAGTAATGGAAACATTCTTAAAAATATGTTTGTATCAATAAGTACCTAATAGGAGACTTACAACAAGACTAGTAATGGAAACATTCTTAAAAATATGTTTGTATCAATAAGTACCTAATAGGAGACTTACAACAAGATTAGTAATGGAAACATTCTTAAAAATATGTTTGTATCAATAAGTACCTATTAGGAGACTTACAACAAGATTAGTAATGGAAACATTCTTAAAAATATGTTTGTATCAATAAGTACCTATTAGGAGACTTACAACAAGACTAGTAATGGAAACATTCTTAAAAATATGTTTGTATCAATAAGTACCTATTAGGAGACTTACAACAAGATTAGTAATGGAAACATTCTTAAAAAATATGTTTGTATCAATAAGTACCTAATAGGAGACTTACAACAAGACTAGTAATGGAAACATTCTTAAAGATATGTTTGTATCAATAAGTACCTATTAGGAGACTTACAACAAGAGTAGTAATGGAAACATTCTTAAAAATATGTTTGTATCAATAAGTACCTAATAGGAGACTTACAACAAGATTAGTAATGGAAACATTCTTAAAAATATGTTTGTATCAATAAGTACCTAATAGGAGACTTACAACAAGATTAGTAATGGAAACATTCTTAAAAATATGTTTGTATCAATAAGTACCTAATAGGAGACTTACAACAAGATTAGTAATGGAAACATTCTTAAAAATATGTTTGTATCAATAAGTACCTATTAGGAGACTTACAACAAGACTAGGAATGGTACATCGTTAAAAATATGTTTGTATCAATAAGTACCTATTAGGAGACTTACAACAAGACTAGGAATGGAAACATTCTTAAAAATATGTTTGCATCAATAAGTGCCTATTAGGAGACTTACAACAAGACTAGGAATGGAACATTCTTAAAAATATGTTTGTATCAATAAGTACCTATTAGGAGACTTACAAGACTAGTAATGGAAACATTCTTAAAAATATGTTTGCATCAATAAGTACCTATTAGGAGACTTACAACAAGAGTAGGAATGGAAACATTCTTAAAAATATGTTTGTATCAATAAGTACCTATTAGAAGACTTACAACAAGACTAGGGATGGAAACATTCTTAAAAATATGTTTGTATCAATAAGTACCTATTAGGAGACTTACAACAAGACTAGGGATGGAAACATTCTTAAAAATATGTTTGTATCAATAAGTACCTATTAGGAGACTTACAACAAGACTAGGAATGGAAACATTCTTAAAAATATGTTTGTATCAATAAGTACCTATTGGGAGACTTACAACAAGACTAGGAATGGAACATTCTTAAAAATATGTTTGTATCAATAAGTACCTATTAGGAGACTTACAACAAGATTAGTAATGGAAACATTCTTAAAAATATGTTTGTATCAATAAGTACCTAATAGGAGACTTACAACAAGATTAGTAATGGAAACATTCTTAAAAATATGTTTGTATCAATAAGTACCTAATAGGAGACCTACAACAAGATTAGTAATGGAAACATTCTTAAAAATATGTTTGTATCAATAAGTACCTAATAGGAGACTTACAACAAGACTAGTAATGGAAACATTCTTAAAAATATGTTTGTATCAATAAGTACCTAATAGGAGACTTACAACAAGATTAGTAATGGAAACATTCTTAAAAATATGTTTGTATCAATAAGTACCTATTAGGAGACTTACAACAAGATTAGTAATGGAAACATTCTTAAAAAATATGTTTGTATCAATAAGTACCTATTAGGAGACTTACAACAAGACTAGTAATGGAAACATTCTTAAAAATATGTTTGTATCAATAAGTACCTATTAGGAGACTTACAACAAGATTAGTAATGGAAACATTCTTAAAAAATATGTTTGTATCAATAAGTACCTAATAGGAGACTTACAACAAGACTAGTAATGGAAACATTCTTAAAAATATGTTTGTATCAATAAGTACCTATTAGGAGACTTACAACAAGACTAGTAATGGAAACATTCTTAAAAATATGTTTGTATCAATAAGTACCTAATAGGAGACTTACAACAAGATTAGTAATGGAAACATTCTTAAAAATATGTTTGTATCAATAAGTACCTAATAGGAGACTTACAACAAGATTAGTAATGGAAACATTCTTAAAAATATGTTTGTATCAATAAGTACCTAATAGGAGACTTACAACAAGATTAGTAATGGAAACATTCTTAAAAATATGTTTGTATCAATAAGTACCTATTAGGAGACTTACAACAAGACTAGGAATGGTACATCGTTAAAAATATGTTTGTATCAATAAGTACCTATTAGGAGACTTACAACAAGACTAGGAATGGAAACATTCTTAAAAATATGTTTGTATCAATAAGTACCTATTAGGAGACTTACAAGACTAGTAATGGAAACATTCTTAAAAATATGTTTGCATCAATAAGTACCTATTAGGAGACTTACAACAAGAGTAGGAATGGAAACATTCTTAAAAATATGTTTTTATCAATAAGTACCTATTAGAAGACTTACAACAAGACTAGGGATGGAAACATTCTTAAAAATATGTTTGTATCAATAAGTACCTATTAGGAGACTTACAACAAGACTAGGGATGGAAACATTCTTAAAAATATGTTTGTATCAATAAGTACCTATTAGGAGACTTACAACAAGACTAGGAATGGAAACATTCTTAAAAATATGTTTGTATCAATAAGTACCTATTAGGAGACTTACAACAAGACTAGGAATGGAACATTCTTAAAAATATGTTTGTATCAATAAGTACCTATTAGGAGACTTACAACAAGACTAGGAATGGAAACATTCTTTAAAAATATGTTTGTATCAATAAGTACCTATTAGGAGACTTACAACAAGACTAGGAATGGAAACATTCTTAAAATATGTTTGTATCAATAAGTACCTATTAGGAGACTTACAACAAGACTAGGAATGGAAACATTCTTAAAAATATGTTTGTATCAGTAAGTACCTATTAGGAGACTTACAACAAGACTAGGAATGGAAACATTCTTAAAATATGTTTGTATCAATAAGTACCTATTAAGAGACTTACAACAAGACTAGCAATGGAAACATTCTTAAAAATATGTTTGTATCAATAAGTACCTAATAATATTAAAATATACATTAAAAAGTTCATATCCAGCATGTTTTTTTTGTTTACCATGGGTTGCAGTCTTTTAAACATAAAAGTAAACCATGTTTCTTTTTCTTTTAGAATTTGTGAGGTATCCAAATATAATGCTGTGTGCTTGTAATGAAAAATAATTAAAAAAATCATAAATTCGTGCTTCCAAGAAATGCTGTGCCATTGTACTCTTCCTGCCTTTACTGTTTATAGCTGCTTTTTGATGCAAATCTGTATCTTGGATTATACAAAGTGAGTCCACACTTTTTCCTATACACTTTGCACTCAACAAAGATGTTTGGTTTTGATGTGAGCTCAACTATTTCCCACTTAGAGTTGCTTGTCTTGGTCATGCCAAAACCCTGTGCGCTAAGTAGTATTTGCTGGCCCAACAGAAGATATAGGCAAAAATTAATTCATTTGACGTTTGTTGAACAGGAATTATTGGATAGGTTTAATGGACTGGACTGTAATAAGGGCTTAAGTAAGCTTGTTTTCCCACAAACAGGAACTGGTGGAATGCATGGTCTTCCTATGCTTGCGGATACCACAATATGTATAACCCTCACTATGTTTAACGTGGAGACCTTTAAAAAGACAGACTGAGAACATGTTAGATATATGACAGGCTTCTGTCTTAAGGATCCTGCAGCAGTACCTCAGTATACTATTGGCACATGTAGAGGAACAGATCTATTTGTCACTGTCACCATAGGACCAAGCCAACATAATGCATTCCTTCTGCATAATGACATGCTTTCCTAAGATATTCCATACATTATATTAAACTGCTATAATGGGACCTATCTGGGCCATAATGGGAGAGGTACCACAACAGGAAGAGCTTCCATTCTATCAAATGCCAGGTAGTATGTAATGCATGGGGGTGCACCATGAATGTATCAGTCAGGCATCCTGGCAGTGCCCATGATTCTCACATTTGGTACACAAGTTCCATCTTCCCATTAACAACTCTATCTGCATGGTCGGATTCCTTATGGCCACCTATTTGGTAAGTGCAAGCTATTATAATATTGCTAACCATAGATATTTCTCTATCTATATAGTGGCATAATCAGTGTTGAGTTATACCCCCCTTTTTTGTTATATGCCCTCTCCCTGTTTTGTTTTCAGGGGATACAAGCTACCAACTTGAAGTTTAGCCAATGATGTCAGTCCATGTCCTATGAGGAGCTGCTGAGGAGGGCTTTAATGCCTCCATGGCCCAAACACAAATAGTCATTGAGCAAGTATTTGACCTGCTCTAAGCCTGTTTCTGTTGCTTGGATGAGTTAGGTGGCCCCTTCAATGCTTAGAGCCTAGCTGTAGTCTGCATAACATGATCATGTGTCAGTCCAGTGTGCAACTGTCATAGCCAGTCACTAAAAGAGACAGTGCAGCTGCATCTATCACTTGTCCACCAGTAATGATTGTGTTGGTGGCTAGCTGATAGCAGCAGCATGGAACCTCTCTGTCAGGGAGATACACAGCTGCTCATGCAAAGTGGTGGCATCTAGTCCACAACCATGAACCATGAAATTCACTGAGACAGTATGAAATTACTGTGATTATACTTGACATATGCCGTGTTACTTGTGGGCTATGCTTAGTGGTACATGGTGAACAGTCAGATGTTTCCCCTCATATCATACACAAATTATGTGATCAAATGATTTTAGCCAATATAATTTGTTCAGTAATCAGTGGCACAAGTGTTACTTATATTGTCAGACATTGCATGAACTGTAAAGGAATATGTTGTTGTGTCTTTCGGCTTTTCCCGGTTAGGGGTCGCCACAGCGGAACTCCGGTCCGCTAATGATTGGCAGAAGATTTTTACGTAACAAGTTGCCAGCTCTGATGCACAACCTTCAACGAAAGTACACCCATTCATGCATGTCTCCACACAGAAGACGCTCTAGCTGAGAATCGAACAGGATAACGTCTTACTGTGAGGCGACAAAGCTACCGCAGCACCACCACCGCAGTATAAGTTTAGAGCTATACACTGAGTAATTGACTGTTCTGTTACTGAAGTTGTATTTACTTATTAAAGGAAATGTATTTTGTATTCCATCGTGAAATGTCTCATTGCTCAAGTTGTTTTCCTCTCTTTATCTCTTTTTTTTCTGTCTTTGTTTTGAATGTTATTTCGTTTATTTATCTCATTACAGCTAAGTGACACCTCCAGGTATTTCTACAGGTGCACCCTCAAATATTACTTGTTCATATTTGCATTAATAATTTCAAAACCATGCAATATGCAAAGTATTAAAATATTTAATCTTAAAGCATCCACAGTGGCAAACACAACTGTATTGATATTTGACCTGTGTCTAGTGCAGGTACATAGAAATTAATTGTTCATATAATATTTATCTATATTGTCATAAATTTTATGTTTTTCTAAATATCTCAACAACCTAGTTTCACAGATGGAACTGCTTAACATCGTATAAAAGTTCTCATTTGGACAAACAAAATG
Organism: Protopterus annectens; assembly: GCF_019279795.1. Lineage (NCBI taxonomy): Eukaryota > Metazoa > Chordata > Ceratodontiformes > Protopteridae > Protopterus > Protopterus annectens. The sequence continues at coordinate 1,376,163,066 of NC_056731.1, forward strand.
CCGCTGACAGTATGTGTGTAACTTTAGTGGTTGCTGACAGATTGTAAGTTGTTTACAAAATATTACAAATGTAACAGTTTCTCTGTTTACTGTTATGTACTTTGTGACCTATTAGTTAGAGGGGAAAAATCGCTGAGTGTTTTCCCAACTTTCAAACTCATAAAACACTTAGTGAGCACTGCCATACAGGTAGTGTAATGTAGTTAGTTACATTTACACTTATACCTCTCAGTTGTCTAGATTTTCACAGGACATCTTGATTATTGTTTCATTTATGATCTGTTCCTCATACAATATGGGTTTTTCAGATGAGCCACTGAAGCTTGAAGTCAATAAATAATGGCATACATTTAAGTATCAGTGTTTGCATTCTTCAGATTATGCAGGCAAACACATCCTGTTATTCTAGCAACTCTTTTAAATTTTTTTTTTTCAGAGTAAGTTTAGGACGGGTTTAATAGTATGGATAGCAGGTGGAAACAAATGTTTTGTTCTGCCACTCTCATTTGCTAGTCAGTACAGTCAGATTTTACTGCCTAGCGTGGGACTCAACTTTTGCAAGGGGTGCTTAACATTTGTTAAAGTTGGGTTCCACTTCATTTTGGTGCTTAACTCCCTTGTCTTCTCTGAATATCAGAGCGTAATCAGCACACTCATAGGTTCATAGGTTCATACTAGGCTATCTGCCCTAGGGCATTTATAAGCCTAGCCAGAGTGTGTTTGGCTTTTGCCACCCATTTTAAATTAATTTTACTATGCCCTTTTTCGAGGTTAGTATACTGTGCCTCTGTCTAACAGTGACACAGAAGTGATACCCAGGGTAAACCTATGATCTCCCATCCACCCATCAAGATTCCTCTTGAAGAGAGTTAATGAGGGACTCTGCCTAACCTGGACTGGGATTTTATTCCAGAGTGAAGGGAGCCTCTGGGTTATGAATCTGTCCCTCCAGCATGTCCTATTTATTTCAGTGCTGAGGTTCAAGTCTCTCGAGTGCGTAGCTCGATGGGATTTGGATTTTCTGAGGTGCAGCATGTCCATTAATTCCAGGTTGGACATGGCTTTATAGGTCAGGCACAGATCGCCTCTGAGCAGGCGGTATGCCACTGAGTAGAGCTGGAATTTCTTTTACCGGGCAGCATATGGCATCTGTTTGAGCCCTTTGATCCTCTTGGTGACGTACTTTTGGGGTCTTTCCAGTTGCTGCAGGTGTCTGGTAAGGTATATCCCAAAAGGGGCATTGTACTCAATTATGGGCCTGATGAGGGATGAGTAAAGAGGCACGATGACCTCCTCTGATCGAGATGTGAATCCCTTCATGATTAGGTGGGCTATATAAAATGTTTTTCTAACCACTTTGGCCACGTGGTTGTCAAATGAGAGATTGCTATCAACTTGGGTCCCCAGATCCCTAATTACTTCTTCTGTACTTAATGGATTACCACCTATGTGGTAATTTGTGGGCACTTTGTTTTTGCCAAAGGGGATGACTATACACTTTTTGGCATTTAGCTTGAGGCCATGGCTATGGCACCAGTTGTCTGTTTCTGTGAGGCCCTTTTGGAGGATGCTTGTGTTGGCTGGAGAGTCGATTATGGCACCCAGTTTGCAGTCATCTGCAAACTTGATCAGCCACAGTCCTTCCATGTTGGCCTGTACCTCCGAGAAATATATACGGAACAAGAGAGGTCCCAGGACTGAGCCTTGTGGGACGCCACTTGTAACTGGTTTGGAGTCTGACATGGCTCCAGCAATTCTAACCATGTGGGTTCTGTCCTTGAGCCAGTTTGCAACCCATCTAGTGACATAGGGGTTTATATTTAAGCTGGTGAGCTTATCTATAATGCCCAAGTGGGGTATTGTATCGAAGGCTTTTGCGAGGTCCAGGTAGGCTGTGTGGACCACCTTCCCCTCGTCAATGGCCTTGGTGACTGTTTCAAAGAAATCGACCAGGTTTAAGAGGCAGGATCTGCCCTTAACAAAGCCAAACTGGGTAGGATCCAGTGTCTGTAGGTCCCCAATATCTTTATTTATGAGGTCCATGATGATCCTTTCCATAGCTTTGCAGACCAAGCTAGTCAGGCTTATGGGGCGATAGTTTCCAGGATCCGTTGAGGCACCACCTTTGTGGAGAGGGACCATTGTTGCTGTACACCACTCTTTGGGTACATATCCTGTAGTAAGGCTGTGATTGAACAGTAGTTTTATGTTTGGGTTTAGCTCTTCTTGGAGTTCATGTAGGATGCAGCCCGGGACACTGTCTGGTCCCATTGATGCTGTATTTTTTGCTTTGGAGATGGCGGCTCTTACCTGAGCATCTGAGATGTCAGGGGGCCAGCACTCTGCTGGGATAGATATTTGCTCTTTTGTTGGGGAGGGGGGGAGAAGTTTGCGCTGAACCTGTCAGCTAGGATGTTGGCAATGTCTGTGGGTTCGGTGTATTTTTTGTCATTTTGGACTAATTCTGAGCATATCTGGGAATTCCCACCCAGGTTCCTAACATAACTAAAGAAAGCCTTGTGATTATCCTTAGTGTCCTGTGCAATTTTTCTCTCGAAGCTGGCCTTAGATGATTTTATGAGTGCCCGTAGTTTTTTGCTAATACTGATCAAAGATGCCTTCCCTTTTTGGGATTTTGCTCTATCATGTAGTAGCTTCCTCCTTCTATTGTATAGTTTGTTTATGGCTGGGGTCCACCAGACAGGACGTCTGCCTTTGGAGGATTGGGTCTTGGTTTTATTTGGGATTGCATGATCCATGCATTCCTGAAGGTGTTCATAGAATGTGTTTATAAAGGATTCTGTAGTCCTGGCCATATTTTCCACAGGCCCGGGGGCTTTGAAGGATTCCACCTCGGTTTTGAGGAGTGTGAAATTTGATTTAGAGAAGTTTTTCACTGTGGTTTTCTGGGCAGGGGGTGGGGTCGGGATGTGAATATTCAGTGAGTTTAGTTTATGGTCTGATCTTACCAGTGAGGGATACACTTCTGGTCTGGAGCATAGAGTCCCCATGTTGGTGATGATCAGGTCCAGTATGTTTTCCCCTCTTGTGGGAGTGGTAACAAGTTGTTCCATAGCATTTGAGTTTATAAATTCTAGGAACCTTTGGGCTAGGGTGTTGGAGTTAGATTAATGCTCCCAGTCTATGTTTGGGTAGTTGAAGTCGCCAAATATAATGGTGTTTGGAGAGACCTTCATATTTTCCAGTGTTCTCAGGAAGGCCGAGTGGGGTTCCTGGGTTTGGGAGGGTGGTCTGTAGCAGGCTGTAAACTGGAAGGCAGTTTTACCCACTGTTAGTTGCACATGGATAGTCTCTGATGCTTTGTGCTGTGCCACCAACCTGGAGGTGTGGGTATCTTTGACGAATATTAATTCTCCCCCTCCTTTTGTGGTTTGGTCCAAGTTTTGGGGCTGAAAAGCATGGTATGAGGTATAACCTGGTAGTGCTGGCGTGCTCTCGGGAGCCTTGAACCAGGTTTCTGTTACTGCACAGATATCGATGTTCTCCATGCTAAGGAGAGTTTGAAAGGTGCATCTTGAGGTTTAGACATCTGGCGTTGAGTAGCATTACTCTTAGTTTCTTATCCATTGTGATACCTATGGAGGTGGGTTTGTCTTTTGAGCCTTGCCTAAAAAAGGCACTATGGCGGTAGCAAGAGCCTTTGCCAATATCCGAAAGCCCAGGGGTGACAGGTGCAAGTCATCCCTAGCGAAGCATTGTGGCTTGTCGAGCATGTCATCCCAGGCTGACAGGCATTGGATCCCCTTTGAATGACACCAATACTTAAGCCATTTGTTGAAATTGATCATCTTGTCTTCATATTGTGGCATCATTCTTGGTGAGGGTAAGATGCTACTCAAGGTCAGGGTCATACCGGCCTGGGCTACATGCTCAGAGAGCTCCTCTATGTCTCTTTTCATGTAGTCCAGGGAGGTACGTCTCAGGTCATTCACACCAGCATGGACAATGACTGAGTCATATTTGTACTTGTCTTGGAGTGACCTGAGTGCTTGTGTTATGTGGTGGATCCTAGCGCCCGACAGGCAGCTCACCGTGACCTTCTTCTTGTTCAGCCTGGTGAGCGGGACGTCAGTGTGCCTGACGATAGAGTCACCTATTACAAGTGTATCAGGTGTGTTGTTTAGCCTTAAGGGCTGTGACTGTTCGGGCACACTGGCTTTAGGAGCTATGTGTTGCACGTGTTTTGTTTTGGTGTAGCGGTTGCTTGGGTGTCTGCTTTGGAGGTCTCTGCTGCTTAGGCAGATTTTTATTTAGAGCCTCCGAGTATGTTTTTGTGTGTTTATGTGTTTGGTTTGCTGTCGTGGTAGGTCTATGTGAGACTGGAATTGTAGTGAGTGTGGTTTCCTTCTCCTCCTGACTGGTTACGCCAGTACTGAGTTGAGAGAGCTTAGCCTCCAGTTTGGCTATATGGTTGCATCTCTCACATGTGTTGGAATTTGTTGGGAGGAGGAGAGGTTGTCTGTGTACATGAGGCAGTTGTACCATTGCCTCAAGATTCCCAGATTCACCAGCTGGACCAGAGAGGAGATTGACAGCTGACCTCTGGACATGCTAGAATAGTATTGGGAATTCCTTTATAATTGAAAAAAAGGGCCAATGGGGAACAAGGTACTCAAGGGGAGTTTGTGAGGGTGTAGTGCTTTTAATTTTTTAGTGCTGGCTTAGTGAGCAAGTGCCAGGTAACTTAAATGCAATGTGTTACAGGTAACTTAAAATGCAAAAATGACAAACATTAACTTTCTTTCAAGTGAAACAAGGAAATAAGTACAGTAAGCAATACAGATATCACTAGGGATCCACAGAAGCACTGAAAAGCCGCGTTTTTGGTGGAATTAGCATTTCAGGGAAATAACAAGCATACAAATAAAGCTAGATTCAGCAGGCCTGGCTCTAGTCTATGCTACAGCAAACAAGGGTTACCAATTTCAGTAAGAAACAGTTCAAATATGCAGGCACTATAAGCCTTTAACCAGAAATTCCCAGCTCAGAAGGGCAGAGTCCAGCCTCTCCTCCCACAAGAGTGCAGACCACGAACCTTCTTAATGTAAAATAACTGGCCTGACGCCCAAGTGCTTAAACCAGAACTAATACACTTTTAGAATAACAGACACTGAGCCCTCAATCAGCAGTTCCCAACTTAGAAGGATGTAAGCTACTTGTCCTGCCACCACAGTGCAGGCCACAAACCTTCCTAATGTAAAACAACTGGTCTGAAGCCCAAGTGCTTAATCCAAAAGACTTAGAATGATAGCTACACTTTAATCAAGTTACTACCAAGCAGTAATAAATACAATTGAATACTTTAAAGAATGCCTGGATTAGTGCTCAAGTTATACAAACAATGCTAGATTCAGCAGGCCTGGTTCTAGTCTATGTTACAGCAAACAAGGTATACCAATTTCAGTAAGAAGCAGTTCAAATATGCAGGCACTATAAGCCTTTAACCAGAAATTCCCAGCTCAGATAAAATCACTCCATGCACTACAAATTGATTAGACCCTGCCCATCGAAAGTTACAGTGTAAAATTCCACAGTTCTGTCAGAGGGAATGAGTTATTTCAGTAACAACAAGTAAGTGATGGATTTTCCATGTGGAGCAGATGTGATGTGACATGATGGACACCTTGTTAGCAAAGTGTCTTCCTGGTGAGTAACATCTGTATTAATGATGCTCAAAATTTCAGTTACATTTGGAAGGTGTGATGCACAGTATCCCCCAAAGTTAATATTGCTGATGGACCCAGAGATCATAAACAAGTGCTAGCATGTGAGCTTGTTGTTAAGTTGTTTCATTTATGGGATCTACTGGATACAGGAATACATAGTGTTGATGTTGGCCTTACAGTGCTGCTGGACCTAGACCTTGATTGAGAAAATCTACCCCATGATGTGAAAGTCTGTTAAAGCCTGACTGCCTTCTTCTTCAGGGGAAAACCATGAATGCATGAAGAATTTCCTAGGGATGCATGTGCGAATTTGTGCTTACAAAATCCAGGAATCTCTGTGCTTGCACTTTTGGTATCCTATATGATTCCCAGTTAATAGTGGGGTAATTAAAGTCACCAGTGAATATGGTATGGGTTGGATGGTGAGTGTTTCCAGTAAGCTTAAATTCATGTTATGGGATTCCTGGGTGATAGAGGGGGACCCGTAAGTGGTATAAAAAGTCCAGATTGCTTAGTGGTTAAGGTCTTTGCTGCCCTTGCAAAAGGTACAAGGTTCGATCCTTATCTCCGACCAATGCCTGTTTGGAGTTTGCATGTTCTCCCTGTGTCTCCATCTACATGGTGCCCTATAGGGGGGAAGAGTTGTACAGACCAACCACTTTGGGCATCTACTGTGGTGCGCAGTATCCTCAGGATAGGAAAACATGGATCACAGACTGCATGGCATGGCAGGGCTAGCCACTTGACGGTGTAAAATATGGCTCTAGGTGATTCGGTCATGTTGACTAATATCACCAAAAATGGGCTACCAGTGATAAGTGGGTTGAGGACCTGGTCTACTATGACCCATGCCAGGGACTCTTGCTAATAGTGGGAGGGGTATATGTGCCCCTATTTGCCAGTGTGTGCCCACCATAAAGCCTGGGTCGATAAGCTACTGGCTGGCCAGTTGCCCAGCCTGGGTTACCTGGGATAGCTCTGTTGAGTGAAAGCCGGACATTAAACCAATCAATCTGTCAAGCATGAACTGAGAATTGCTACACTTAATGTAGGTTCCCTGACAGGATGCAGCTTAGTAGTGGATGACATGATGATATGGAGGAGGGCATCCTATGGAAGGGCAGTGTAGCAAAGCCACTTGGCTTGGGATCCAGAGTAGTACAGGTGGAGGGCAGGGTAGAAATTGTGGTGAGAGAGAAGCTTCAGAAGGCAGTAAGGGGTATCATCAGAATTAATGACAGACTCATGGCAGTCAGACTCCAGTGTAATGATACGGAAGTATTCATAATCTCAGCCTATGACCCACAGCAGGGATGTGATAGCGAGGAAAAGAGTGCATTCAGGCAGTTGCAGGCCCTACTAGATAAAACAGGACAACATGAATTGGTGTTGATAATGGGTGACTTGAATGCATATATCAGGACAGACAGAACAGGTATGAGGACTTCCTGGGTCCACATGGGTGGGGCAACAGGAATAAAGAAACAATTCTAGACTTCTGTCTGGCAAATGGCTTGATAGTAGCCAACACATGGTTCAGAAAGAGAGACAGTCACAGCATCACATACACCATGCGACTCACTTCCTCCTAGTAAGGAAAAGGCACTGGGTTAGAATCCATGATTGCAAAGTCATCCCCAGTAAAACAGTCGGCCCACAGCATAAACCACTAGTTGCCACAATCAGCTGGAAGCAGTGGTCAGAGAAGGTTCTAAGGTCAACAGAGACCAGGCTGAAGACCTGGAAGTTGACTGGAGAGAAAGTACAACAGTTCAAGGAATTACTCAGGGCTCTAGCACCTCAAGAAGAGGAGAAAATAGGTGGAGTTGAAGAAGAGTGGCAGTTGTAGGACTACAGAAAAGATATGTGGCCGAGCCAGGTATGGAAATAAGATACATAAGGAAACCTGGTGGTGGAATGCAGAAGTCCGGGAAGTCATCAAAAGAAAGAAGGAGTGCAGGAAGAAGTGGGAGATAGAAAAGACTGACCAGGCTAGGAAGGACTACTGGTTGGCTAACAAAGAAGCTAAGAAAGAAGTTGCAATGGCATCAGAGGCACTGTACCAACTTCTGAAAAGTGACTCAGCAAGGCAAAGACAGAAAGATAAAGAAGGTAGTAAGACACCCTTCATAAGGGATGCCAGCAACAACCTGCTCACCAGTCCAGAGGACATCAAAGGCAGATGGAAGGAGTATTTCCAGCAGCTTCTGAATTAAGAAAACCCTACAGAAGCTGTACTGCCCCAGAAACAGCCTACGGTGAGAGAAGAAGAGGAGTCCACCCTAGAAGAAGTAAGAACAGCACTAAGGAAGATGAAGTCAGGGAAAACAGCAGGCTCAGATGAGGTCACATCAGATATGATAAAGATGTTGAGTGAGATAGGGGAGAAATGGCTCCTGAGGGTACTAATAGCAGTGTGGACAGAGAGGCATATCCCAAATGACTGGAGAATAAACATACTCATGCCAGTGTACAAGAACAAAGGGGACATCCACAACTGTGGGCAGTACAGAGGCATCAAACTCCTATCACATTGCATGAAAGTTCTGGAGAGGGTGATTGATAAATGGATATGCAGAATAGTAGAATGTAAGATGGGAGATGATCAGTTTGGATTCAGATCAGGATGCAGCACAACTGACCCAATGTTTGCATTGAGACAGATACTTGAGAAGAAGCTAGAGATGAGGAGAGAGTCCAACTGGGCATTCCTATACTTGGAGAAAGCATATGATAAGGTCACAAGAAAGCAGATCTGGGAAGTACTGTGGTGGTTTGAAGTCCCAGAAACTTTACTAGAATTAATGGAGGCTATGTACAAGGACCCAATGACTTAATTACGAACAGTGTTCAGTGTCGCAGAGGGGTTCCCAGTGAAAGTGGGTGTACACCAGGGTTCAGCTCTGAGCCCACTGCTATTCATACAGGTGATGGGCTACATTAGCAAACAGGTTGGAGGGGACGGATCAACAAAGCTGCTGCATGCAGACAATGTGGTAGTACAGGCAGATTCTGAGCTAGAGCATCAGTAAAGGATAGGAGAATGGAATGCAAATGTAAAGGCACATGGGATGAAACTTAGTACAGATAAGATGGTGGTAATGGCAGCAAATTGGGGAAATCAGAAGAAGCTGAGAACAGAGATAGAAGGGAGGGTAGTGGAACAGGTAAACAGCTTCAAGTATCTGGGAGGGGTGGTTGAGGAGAAGGGTAGTCTGAATGAAGAGGTCAAAGATGGAATCAGAGGGGCTGCAGCCAAATGGCATACAATATCAGGTGTAGTCTATGACAGAAGAATGCCAAAGAAGCTGAAAAGTAAGGTGTACAAGACAATGGTATGACCAGTACTACTGTATGGTACAGAAAACCTGGGTAGTAAAGGCAGAACAGTTGAAGAAACTAGATCGTGATGGAAATGAAGTGCCTGAAAAAGGTGGTAGGATGCACACTGTGGGACAGACAAAGAAATGAGGACATAAGAGCAGAAGCCAAAGTAGCTCCAATTGCAGAAAAGATCAAAGAGAACAGATTATGGTTGTTTGAGCACGTCTATGAAAGCAGAAGACAATCTGGTGAGGAAGATTTGGGACAGACAGGAAGAAGGTAAGAGGAAGTGACAATGTCCAGCGAAGAGGTGGATGGATTGTGTGAAAGAAGATCTGAGACAATCAGGCATGAGTGTTGAAGAAGGCAGGAGTGTGGCACTGAATCGAGAGATTTGGTGACAGTTAACATGATACCCCAACCCCATGTTGAAAACTGGGAAAAAGGGGGCTGATAAGGATGATGATGATTACAATGTGGAGAAGTTCAAGTGAATCCTCCTGTTTGACCAGCCTTGAGGTTATTTATTTTTGATGTAAATCAGGACACCTCCACTTTTAATCTCTGCCTGGTCTAAATGTGTGGAAAGCTTTATAGCCTTGCACTGCCGGTGTGCTCTCTGCAGCTTTAAACCATGTGTCAGAGACTGCATACATCTTGGTATGATCTAGGTTGAGGAGAGCTTGCACGTAGTAGAGTTTCTTGTTTAGACTCCTAGCATTGAGCAGTAACACCTTTAGATTTCTTGGTTTTGATTTGCTGTGTTGGAAGTACTTTCAGTTTGGAATTATTTTAAAAAGGCACTATGAGGGAAGACAATGTTTTAGCGAATATTCAAAAGCCTAGAGGGGAGAGGTGCAGAGCATCCCTGGCAAAGTAGCGTGCTCATTTGACCATCTTCTTCCATGCTGATGTATATTGCACTCCCTTAGAATGACTAGAAAAATCCAGCCAAACTAGAATTTTCACTTTATGATAGCTTAAACCTCATGTAATGGAGGCCCATGAGGTATATGCAAATTACCCTTTAAGGACATCAAGTGGTTCAGCTACATGCTTTCTGAATGTCCATTATTTTTTTACTTTTAAGTCTTTATGGTTATAGTCAGGCTAATAAAGTCAAATCCCACTAACTGTGGACATCGTTGAATCCATAAGTTGGGGGCCAAAAAAATAAAGCCTGGAAAGAAAAAGTGGCCCCAAGGAGAAGGTTCTAAGGGGGGGGCCCCAAACGGGAAAAACCAGGCGGGGAAAAAACCTGGAAGGGGGTTAAAACTGGGGAAAAAAAAGAAAAGGGTCCCCCCCCCCCCCCCCCCCCCCCCCCCCCCCCCCCCCCCCCCCCCCCCCCCCCCCCACCCAGCAAAAAAAAAAAAAAAAAAAAAAAAAAAAAAAAAAAAAAAAAAAAAAAAAAAAAAAATAAAAAAATAAAAGGAAAAAAAAAAAAAAAAAAAAAAAAAAAAGTACAAGCGGATTCAAAAGGTATTACTCAGGGCTATAGCACCTCAAGAAGAGGAGAAAATAGGTGGAGATGAAGAAGAGTGGCAGTTGTAGCACTACAGAAAAGCTATGTGGCCGAGCCAGGTATGGAAATAAGATACATAAGGAAACCTGGTGGTGGAATGCAGAAGTCCGGAAGTCATCAAAAGAAAGAAGGAGTGCAGGAAGAAGTGGGAGATAGAAAAGACTGACCAGGCTAGGAAGGACTACTGGTTGGCTAACAAAGAAGCTAAGAAAGAAGTTGCAATGGCATCAGAGGCACTGTACCAACTTCTGAAAAGTGACTCAGCAAGGCAAAGACAGAAAGATAAAGAAGGTAGTAAGACACCCTTCATAAGGGATGCCAGCAACAACCTGCTCACCAGTCCAGAGGACATCAAAGGCAGATGGAAGGAGTATTTCCAGCAGCTTCTGAATTAAGAAAACCCTACAGAAGCTGTACTGCCCCAGAAACAGCCTACGGTGAGAGAAGAAGAGGAGTCCACCCTAGAAGAAGTAAGAACAGCACTAAGGAAGATGAAGTCAGGGAAAACAGCAGGCTCAGATGAGGTCACATCAGATATGATAAAGATGTTGAGTGAGATAGGGGAGAAATGGCTCCTGAGGGTACTAATAGCAGTGTGGACAGAGGCATATCCCAAATGACTGGAGAATAAACATACTCATGCCAGTGTACAAGAACAAAGGGACATCCACAACTGTGGGCAGTACAGAGGCATCAAACTCCTATCACATTGCATGAAAGTTCTGGAGAGGGTGATTGATAAATGGATATGCAGAATAGTAGAATGTAAGATGGGAGATGATCAGTTTGGATTCAGATCAGGATGCAGCACAACTGACCCAATGTTTGCATTGAGACAGATACTTGAGAAGAAGCTAGAGATGAGGAGAGAGTCCAACTGGGCATTCCTATACTTGGAGAAAGCATATGATAAGGTCACAAGAAAGCAGATCTGGGAAGTACTGTGGTGGTTTGAAGTCCCAGAAACTTTACTAGAATTAATGCAGGCTATGTACAAGGACCCAATGACTTAATTACGAACAGTGTTCAGTGTCGCAGAGGGGTTCCCAGTGAAAGTGGGTGTACACCAGGGTTCAGCTCTGAGCCCACTGCTATTCATACAGGTGATGGGCTACATTAGCAAACAGGTTGGAGGGGACGGATCAACAAAGCTGCTGCATGCAGACAATGTGGTAGTACAGGCAGATTCTGAGCTAGAGCATCAGTAAAGGATAGGAGAATGGAATGCAAATGTAAAGGCACATGGGATGAAACTTAGTACAGATAAGATGGTGGTAATGGCAGCAAATTGGGGAAATCAGAAGAAGCTGAGAACAGAGATAGAAGGGAGGGTAGTGGAACAGGTAAACAGCTTCAAGTATCTGGGAGGGGTGGTTGAGGAGAAGGGTAGTCTGAATGAAGAGGTCAAAGATGGAATCAGAGGGGCTGCAGCCAAATGGCATACAATATCAGGTGTAGTCTATGACAGAAGAATGCCAAAGAAGCTGAAAAGTAAGGTGTACAAGACAATGGTATGACCAGTACTACTGTATGGTACAGAAAACCTGGGTAGTAAAGGCAGAACAGTTGAAGAAACTAGATCGTGATGGAAATGAAGTGCCTGAAAAAGGTGGTAGGATGCACACTGTGGGACAGACAAAGAAATGAGGACATAAGAGCAGAAGCCAAAGTAGCTCCAATTGCAGAAAAGATCAAAGAGAACAGATTATGGTTGTTTGAGCACGTCTATGAAAGCAGAAGACAATCTGGTGAGGAAGATTTGGGACAGACAGGAAGAAGGTAAGAGGAAGTGACAATGTCCAGCGAAGAGGTGGATGGATTGTGTGAAAGAAGATCTGAGACAATCAGGCATGAGTGTTGAAGAAGGCAGGAGTGTGGCACTGAATCGAGAGATTTGGTGACAGTTAACATGATACCCCAACCCCATGTTGAAAACTGGGAAAAAGGGGGCTGATAAGGATGATGATGATTACAATGTGGAGAAGTTCAAGTGAATCCTCCTGTTTGACCAGCCTTGAGGTTATTTATTTTTGATGTAAATCAGGACACCTCCACTTTTAATCTCTGCCTGGTCTAAATGTGTGGAAAGCTTTATAGCCTTGCACTGCCGGTGTGCTCTCTGCAGCTTTAAACCATGTGTCAGAGACTGCATACATCTTGGTATGATCTAGGTTGAGGAGAGCTTGCACGTAGTAGAGTTTCTTGTTTAGACTCCTAGCATTGAGCAGTAACACCTTTAGATTTCTTGGTTTTGATTTGCTGTGTTGGAAGTACTTTCAGTTTGGAATTATTTTAAAAAGGCACTATGAGGGAAGACAATGTTTTAGCGAATATTCAAAAGCCTAGAGGGGAGAGGTGCAGAGCATCCCTGGCAAAGTAGCGTGCTCATTTGACCATCTTCTTCCATGCTGATGTATATTGCACTCCCTTAGAATGACTAGAAAAATCCAGCCAAACTAGAATTTTCACTTTATGATAGCTTAAACCTCATGTAATGGAGGCCCATGAGGTATATGCAAATTACCCTTTAAGGACATCAAGTGGTTCAGCTACATGCTTTCTGAATGTCCATTATTTTTTTACTTTTTAAGTCTTTATGGTTATAGTCAGGCTAATAAAGTCAAATCCCACTAACTGTGGACATGCGTTGAATCCAGAGCTTATCTAAACAATCCTACCTTGGCTTGTGCATGACTGTGCAGCTGACTGGTAAGATAAGTTTTATTTGAATTCATATTTTATTTCTTACCACTCTTTTTCACTGTTTGTAGGAAGGGATAGTTTGTAGGCAAGAAGATTTATTTTGATCTATATTTTGTTGTTTTAGCTTTAATTTTCAGTGTTTGTTGTTAGAATGTGATAGGTTTTAGACAGGAAAACTCTAGCCATCCTAAGGGACCTAGTCAGCTATAAATTCACATAGACTGCAGAGAGGACAATCCAGAGCTTATCTAAACAATCTTGTATTGGTGTGTGATTGACTGTGCAGTAGCTTGGTAAGAAGAATTTTTATTTGAATTTATATTTTATTTTTATACACTGTTTTCCACTGTTTGTAGGAAGGAAGGGATAGTTTGTAGAAAATATTTACTTTGATTCATATTTTGTTGTTTTACCTTTAATTTTCACTTTTAGTTCTTAGGAAATGATAGATTTTAGACAGGCAAACTCTAGGCATCTCAAGGGGCCTAGTTAGCTATAAATTCACACAGAATGCAGAGAGGGCAAGCCACGGCTTATCTAAACAACCCTGTCTTGGTGTGTGATTTATTGATCACTACTGTTAAAAAGAGATGCAACTGTTAGTAATTGTGAGTATAAGTTACTGCTTATAAAGGAATTCCAGCTTTTGTGTGGCTCACAACTTGTACGGTCAGAGCAACAACTTCACTGTACTTAATATTTAGTTGTATCTTGTTTGTGTGACTTCTCTTCGAAGTTGATTTAAGTTCTCTTTGAATTCTTTGGTAACTGATTTTGATTATTCTTTAATTTTTTATTTGCAGCTGAATATGGATTCCTTAAATGAGTATGCCATTAATGATTTGTTAAAGCATAAATATCTTGTACAGTACAGTGAATGCTATGTATATTTAAAGGTAACACTTGATAACACTGGTGGTCTGTGTTCCTCATGTCAAAAGATGGATGATTTGCTTACCATTATTAGTAGTAAATCTAGACTTACTGATGATGACTGCAGTTGTGCAAGTGGCATGGCTTGGAGAACTGTTGTTACATATACTAATAACTGGACTGATGCGATAAATAATGTTAGGCAAAGAGCAAATTGAGCACATTTAGGAAAGGATGTGTCTGTTCTCTGTAAAGATCGCTCAGCCCTAATGAAACAAGATAACGCCACTGACAGTTTTGAAATTCTGTATACAGGTATTCAGCAATCTGAGGATTCAGAGCATAGAGAAGGAAATAAAAAAGAAAGAAAGGAAGAAGTTCATAACAAATAACAAAGAAGAAAAAGAAACTGATAAATGTCTGTAAAACAAAGAGAATACATGCTAAAAATGACACTGCTTTGTTATTAAACACACAGATTACAAGAAATTATAGCATTTTTCTATCAGAAAACTTTCAGTCTACAGAAAAGAGCATCATTTTTACAAAAGAGAAGGTAGACAAAAAGAGAAAATGACTGTAAGAAAAAACAGGAGAAAGACAGATGTTGACAACATAGCTCAAGCTGTGGATGTACAAAGTCAGCAGGATGAGATCTGTATGCTTGAAAATGTAACAAGCAATGAACACAATGGTATTATTAAGACTAATTGTGATGAAGATCATTCATTTGTAACAACTGACAGAGCAAATATTATTGAATTAGATATTGAAGATTCTTCAAATCTGGTCAGAAAAGATATTCTTGTAATCGGATATTCAGTTATTAGGTGAACAGGTACTTACATTTGCAGAGAAGACAATGAACATCAAACAGTGTTATGCGTGCCAGGAGCAATGCTAGAGGATGTGAGACAGGACTTAGAATGTTTTAATGCAAAGAGGTAAGGATCTGTTTTTATACAAGTTGGTAGAAATGATCTCATTCACAAGAATTACATAACTGTTACTAGGGAACTTACAGCCATATAGCTGTATAGCTTATACATGTGTTAGGACGTATGTTTCACCAGTCATATATGGAAAGGAGAGTCACATCACTGTGAATGAAAAGATTTTTTGGGTAAATACCTACATGAAAAAAATGCCCTATTTTAAAAAAATGGAAATGTGAGAAGTATCCAAGTTTAATTTGGGGCACACATGTTCAGATAAGATAGCGTGCACTTGTCAAGATCAAGGAATAGAATTTTTGCTGCAGTTATTTTGCAATATTTGACAAACACAAGGCAGGAATTTTGCCAGGCCGAAAATTTAACACTTCATAGATAGCAACATTTAATGCATCTCTTATTGTTGTTAATGGTAGGAGCATTAATAATAAAGTTCTTTTAATTTGAATAATTTGCTACATTCCCACAAGATTGATGTTGTTATTGTTTGTAAAACATGGACAGGGAACAATGACTGGAAACCAGTTCTGTCAGGGTGTAAACATTTTTACTGTAACAGACATTCTAAAAAATCATGTTGGAGATTAAATCGAGTTATGAGACCTGTGATTATTACATGTTCATTGATAACACCAAAAGTATAGATTGTGTAACTTTGTCAGTAAAGACAACCCTGGAACCTACAACAATTGTTGGATTGTATAGACCACCACAATCAAGTGCTGATGACCTAGAGGAATTCATACATTTTTTGTATGAAAACACAAGAGGAAAGAATAATAGTGGCTTGAGCTTAAATTTATCAGAAACAGACTAGAATAATATTGATTCAACAACATTAGTAAGGAAATTGTTGTCAACTTATGTTCAGGAAAAGCAATTTGCTTCAAACTGTAAAAAAAAAAAAAACTAACAGGGAACAGAACATACTAGTCATTGTATATGTTACTAAAGAAATTACTGTTACTTCCTGACAAGTTTTAACACTGTTGGTGTGCAGTGATCATGGGGTTATAAAGGTTAATTTGTTGCTACATAAGTCTGCCAAACTGAAATCTAAACCAATGCACAGAAGATTAATAACAGATTATATGGAAGTAAAACAATGGCTGTGTAAAACTGATTGGAGTGATGTGTTCAGTGGAAGAACTTTACAAGGAATGTTGAAAGATTTGAAACAGAAATTATTTGAATGCAAAAAATAAAAACAAAAATGTTTTATATCAGGATCTAGGCACACAATGTCAGGAGGATAAATTTCCATAACAACATGATATTTGATCAAGGTGAGAGACAAAAAATATAAAAAAAAAAATGAAAAAGAGGTCAAACTACAATTTTGAAAAATTGAAATAAACAAGCTGGATAAACAAATTAAACATAGTGTAAGACAAGATCAAGAAAAAAATTAAGAAAATTATTTATAAAAATATTGAACACGATAGGATACCATTTTATAGCTATATAAGCTATGAAAGGGTTTAAAGACATACAAATTGACCAAATGTATGTAGATTCTAAAATGTATTTTCAGACACAACAGATCATGTATATATTTATAAAATATTATGCAAAATAGTGTGGCTCCACAAAGAGGGTGATAAGATGGCCTAGTGGCATCCAGGGAGCCCCAGATACCAAAGTCAAATTAATTTACATTGAAATAGAACTATGTAAACTGGATCCAAACAAAGCACAGGGAGAAGATGGAATTAGTAATAATGACCTGAGAATACTTTGGCAAGAACTTACAGTACCATTATTATATATTATTTACTAGGTTGTATAAATTTGGGGAGATTCTAAAACCTTGGAGACATGCACTTATTAAGCCTGTCTTTAAGGGAAAGAGGAGTAAGACAAACACAGATCCTTTAGTGTACTTTCATGTTGTAGAAAAATAATGGAGACAGTAATAGTGGATAAGTTATTGTCAGAACCGGAAAGGTTGGGACTTGAAACCATATATAAGCATGCATATGTTGAAAATAGATCTATTACCACCTGTAACATGATGTTCTATAACAATATAATAACAGCTATGAATGAATATTTGTGCTGTGATGTAATTTATATAGAGTTAACTTTAGCATTTAATAGGGTCATGCACAAACACTGATCAATAAATTAGAACAACTAGGTATTGATGCATGCATGATAAGATAGATAGCTGCATGGCTTACAAATAGGATATGGCAAGTATCATACAGTAATTGGACATGTGAAATTATTGGTTACAGTCAGAGTGCCCCACAGGGTTCTTTCCTAGGCCCATGCTTGTTTAGATTGTATCTTTCAAATATCTTTTTCATCTGAGGTGTTCTACAGTCTGTAGGTAGATGACTTGAAATTGGGTAAACTGATTACGTGTGTTACAGACAGGGAAGGTCTGCAAAAGAACTTGACTAAATTAACCATTTGGGCACAGGAGAATAATATGCTAATAAATACATCAAAATCTAAGCATAGAATATTTCAGAGTCATAAATTAAAATCTGAATATTTAATACAGCACACAATGACTGAAACTGTAAATTCATTTAAGGACCTGGGTTTATGGGTAGATCCAGCTTTGAGTTTTTCTAATCATATCAACCAATTGATTAATGATAATTATAGAACTATAGGTTGTATAAAAAGATTCATAAAGTATAGACAATCAGAAATAATGAAGTCATTGTTTGTTAGTTACATTAGGCCCAGACTTGAGTATGGAATAAAAATACGGAAGCCTTATAAGAAAACAAGCATGATTAAACTGGAAAGAGTACAGCGGAAATATTCTAAAGGCATCCATGGATGTGTGTCAAGCATTCTGTGAGAGATGTCTTTGCCAGCTACCACTGCATACAGGCACAACAATGGGAACTACTAATTTAGAAAAGGTTTTCTCTTCATCAAAGAGTTAAGCAACATGGTGCCCCCCCCCCATTGTTGTAATGTCATTTCCTCATTTTGCTGAATATGTGAGCCTGTGTCACTGTCTATGAGTTATCCACTTGCTGTGGGGCAGTGGGCCCTACCAAATAACTTTGTGACTCTATGTCATTGTCCTGAGACTGTGACATGAGAATGAAAGTAATGGCATCATCGTCGACAGCCATTCTGCTGTCAACATCAGCCTGCTGCTGTGGGAGAGTATATGACTGTTTCTGTTGGTGATCCTGTTAGGAAACCTATAATGATGTGAGCAATGTGATCCGTGACAAGTATATAACTTTGTACAAAAGGTATCATGTCCACACTACCATGCTTTGTAGGTAAAGGCTTTGTTACAGCTGGTGTTCTTGGAGTAGCTGGTGAGGAAAATTTAGCAGTTATATGTACACAGTTACAATAGCAAGAACACCTAGCCTGAAAGTTGCAATGCCAGCAAAACACACTGACCTTCTGTACTGTCTATATGTTGATATTGTATGTGTGAAAGTAGATGTGCCCATGCTACTTCAAATTATTTCTGTACCATCCTCGTCTGCATCAAGGTTATCATCCCTTATACAGAGCTGGTACACCTCATCTGGTGTTAAAGATAGTCAGTGGAAAACCCAGCACCAGTGCTACTATAGGCAATTAGATTCTGCCAAGTCTTTGTCCTTGCATGGCTTACATGTCATTATCTCTTTTCCTACACTCTGCCATGGTGTAGTTCCTTCTTCCTGCAGCATTTAGGTTAGCCACAACTTGATTCCATGCCTTAGCTTGCTCTTTCTGCTTTGCCCTCCCTTTCACAAAAAGATATTTTCTATATGTCTTAAGTGCATCTTTGACAATGTAGATTTCCTTGGGATTGAAACTGTCTCTCCTATGCCTTGCTTCCTGTTTTTGCAACATCTTTTTTCTAAAAATGCAAGTTGGGAGTTAAGTTATACAGCCCTAATCTGTATAATTGTAGTGATTTCTGTGGCATGACTGAGAAATTGAACATTGTCAAAACAAAAACGAGCATTACATATGTACACATACATATGTACACAACACTTTTGCTACTTCTCTACTGCAATGACTTTTTCTTTCTCTTTCTATTTTCCCTTGCGATATACATTAGTCATCCATCGTTGCACAGTGAAATGTATGCATGTGAGACAGTGCTGGAAAGACAGGGACTCTGAATTACAGTTGACAAAGAGGGTTAAGGTTGTGAGCTGCTGTTTCTGGGACACAGAGTTTGATTCCTTCAGCCCTTATTTACATGTTGTATGACTTTGAGTAAGTCATATATACCCAGACTGTGTTTGGAGGCAACTGAATATTTGGGATAGGCTCTTCAATGATCTTCTGGTCTGCAAGCTTGGTAACTACCTATGAAGTAATTGCTGATTTGCAATATGGTAACCTGCACTTTGATCCTGAGCATTTTGATTGCCAAAAACAGTCTGCAGTAAGCAACTTTATACATGTTAAGGTAATGAACACAGCACTTTACATGACATTTTTATGCAGCCACATTACTTGCATATAGAACTGCAATTAGTATAATTTCAAAATGTCCCATCTCTACAGTAAGTCAGATATTAATCCTGAAGATGCCACACTAAAATGCATCAATAATTGCCTGTTTCTAATAATTTATCCTAACTGTGCCATTTTAAGCTTTTTTGATTTATGTTTTTGTCAACCTTCTTGTAAATGCAGAGACCAGCAGTTATCAAAATAGTAAACTGTAAAACATTTCATGAAAATTTTGGTCCAATGTATGAAGCTCTTATGCAAATTAGGTACTTTGATGCTCGGCTCTGTGAATCAGATTATACACCAGTTGTGAAAGTGTGTGCACTGGAGTAGATGGCTTCCTACTGCTGTGGTTGACCCATGAAGTGGCCATATGTATGTGAGCTCTTGGAGCCTCAACCCAATGGCATAATGTAGATTCATGTGCAACTAGTCTGGAAAAGCACATGCTTTTCTGGTCCTACAGGATAACAGTGCATGGTGTAAGGTACCAGACAGAGTGATGTCACACCCTAATAGTTTCAGTTTCATACTTACATCTTCATTCTTATTTGAACCTTGTGGAGGCAACATGTACTCTATGAAGCTGCAGAGTCCTACCCCAAGCTGGTCCTAAAAGGAGACCAACATTCTTCTTCACCTTCTGCAGGCATCATAACTGCAAAACATGGAAAGTGTGTCCAATGGGATGTGGGAAAAACTGACCCAAAAACAGAGTTATGGGATAAATTGACCACCCTGACAGGCAGATACACAAGTATGATGACCTGCAGAGGTGGAGGGGAGACCAGCTGACCCAGTAAGTGGCAGAAGCCCAGCTGAAAAGGACAGAGTTTTGTTGTAAGTATTCCTTTTTGTTTTGCATTGTACTACTGTGTGTGTGTGTGTGTGTGTGTGTGTGTGTGTGTGTGTGTGTGTGTGTGTGTGTGTGTGTGTGTGTGTGTGTGTGTGTGTGTGTGTGTGTGTTTGCATGTGTGTGTGTGTTTGCATGTGAGTGTGTGTTTGCATGTGAGTGTGTGTTTGCATGTGAGTGTGTTTGTCTGTATGTATGGACTTGTATAGCTTACTAAAAGTGGTGCAATAATATTGAGTAGTAGCATATCTAAGGTGAGGTAAGAGGGACAACTGTTCTGTGTGCAAAGTGTTGGGGGCACTATCAGTCAATCTGGATCTTTCTTTAATGCAATACCAGCTTTTAAAAGCTTGTATTGCATTTGCAGTCAAACCTGAATGCTGTAGCTCTCTGTGTATGGTATAAACATTGTAGCAAGCAGACAGTTACAGTTAAAAAGAAAAAAATGCAGGCAAGGTATAAACTGCAGCAACTGTTTGCTACATTTGGAACAGTTTACTATAGTTTAAATATGCAATTATGTTGAAGAAGGGTTCAGGGCAGGGGCACAAAAATGTAACCAGAATAGCTAGGCCACTTGGTTGGTGTGCCTGCCTGGAGAAAGAATGTTTTTTTTATTTCTTTAGTGGAAGAGCTGAGGGGGCATAAATCTAATAGTGAACTACTTATTTGTGCTCTACAGGGGTTCATAGAACTGGCCCAGGGTGCTGGTTGAGCCAGCTATCCTTCTGATATTAAGAATGGTAAACAGACTGTGTCATGGTAATACAACTGGGAGAGTTTTCATAGGTTTATATATCACATACATGAAGGAAGTACTTGTTGACTTACTTTTCATTTTTATTGGAGAATAAAACATTTTGGTACTTGCGTATTATCGCAACCACATTCTGATTGTCTCACAGCCAGGTTAGAAATCTGTCATAAATCTTGACATTACGGACAAACAAGCTACTGTCCTTAATGTTATGATTTCTGACAGATTAGTAACATGGATGCAATACTTTACTGTTCTTGAAATCGGAGTTGAGACGAGCCCAGTGGTATGTGAAGAAAATGTACTGGCTACTTTACATATGCAGAAGTAGTTCTGTAATTGTGATTTGGAGTAAATACTCGTTTGCGTGGTTTTGCTGTGTTCTGCTTGCATGGTTGTGTCGAGGATGTCATTTAAAAAATGTCGCCGACAGACGTCCTGCTGGAAGAGGAATTTGGGTCTTAGTAATGCTCCCTGGTGATACCCAGTGTCACAGATAGCTGGTCAGAGCATTATCCACCCCTTCCAAAGCAGAAACACTCATTTGTCCATGATATCAAGAATTATGACACATTCAGAATGTGGTTGCGATAATACGTAAGTACCAACATTTTTGCTGTACTATGATATTAATTGTACTTCGATGACAAAGAATTAGTGCTACATTTGCCTGCTGTCGATACTATTACTTGTACTATACTAACACGTTCATAACTCAGTGTCTCTTGAGAAACTGTTTGTCAGAAATGTATTTACTTAATTTATTACTTACATGTTGCACTGCCAAGGTGCACTGAAGCAACTGTCTGTAAGACATGCAAAATGGTATTGAGAATACATTGGGGTATCCATAACTTTTCTCATCTTCTGCAAATGATACATTCAGAGGCACCAAATACCTTACAGTGGGGGGGGGGGCTTATTGAACTACATATTGTTAATTAGGTTTGTAGTAATGCAGTCTGTGATGCTTAGGCCTTGATCAATGCCATATTTTCACATCTAGCCAGTGAAGAAAATATAATTGCAACATCATATAGATTGCAGCAATGCAAAATACACATATTAGGGAACAGTTGAAACATTAATTTATTTGAGCTTATAACGAACACTTGGAAGTTGTTTACAGGCATGAAAACACCAGCCAAACACTAGCTTTCCTAGCCACAAAGTTGCCATAACAGCAAACTTTTCACCAATATGTAGATCAACATTTCAGTCAGCTGCCCCTGCTGAAGGTATTTGATATATCTAAATATATCCAATGTGGAAGCGCACTGCTGCCTGTAACAATTCCTTTTCAGTTGCAAAGCAATCCCTCCTTTCACAGTAGGGAGATATAACATTTCTTTCCTGCAACATGGATACCTTGCCTACTGACTAGGCATACTTTAAACATAACTATTGCCCTCTTCCCATATTTTAAAAGATTGATTACATTTACATAGCTACATGTTTCATTTGCTAATATAGAAATCATGGAGGATAGGATGAAGTGTTGGATGAAGGACTTGGGGATTATACAGCAGAACATTTACAGATATTTTGTCGAACCAAACTTATATGGAGAAAGCTTATAGAAACATCAGTTGAAAAAGTAGCAGTTTTTTTGAAGCATACTGCACACAACCAGTGGCACAATTCCTTCTTTTATCTGTTATTTTCACAGCATCAGATGAGGCTGCTTATAACTGTGCACAGTACTGAAGCAGCAGGTGCGTCTAGTTCTCTGACCCAGTAAGTATGGTTTAACATCAACAAGAACATACACAAGTACAAATAAAACCTAAAAATACAATACAAATAAATGGAATAATTATTTAACCACAGATTGCAACCTGTAAAACTGCCACACTTACAGCTAGAGTGACTGGTTCAGCAACTGCAAACAGAAATAGGGATATGTCATTTCATTACAGAAATTCATATAGTTAGTCATTCTTGGTAAAGGAAATACAGTATTATTGCAGTATTGCAAAGATGAATACCCTGAAAGATCCAAAAAAACTGAACCTGAACCAGAAGTTGTCATAATTTACTGCCAAAGTCAGTAACTGCAGTCATATATACTTTTACTGACAATTTAACATTACTGAAGAAAATATTACTGCTCTAATTGTTGTCAGTGAAATAAAGGAATTTGTTATTAAACATTTACGAGTCATTTTGTTGTCACTGTGTCTCTGTCTCTCTGCCTTGTTTTTTTTTTTTTCTTTTTGTCTTTGGCTACTTTTTTCTACAAGGCCAGTAGAACCTCGGCCACCTTGACTGCAGTCTACCCAGGTGCAGGAAAGACCCACCCCACGCCCTGTCTGCCTCACTCCATCACAGGGTAGGAGTAGTGACTAAACCCCTGTGGGCACCCAGAGGTGTGGAACCCTGTATCGCCAACATCAGGGCATGGTAGAGGCAGCAGTTGAGTGGATGGTGGAGAGGTGTCCACTGTCACATTTATGAACATCTCCTCCAGTGGGTGCAAAATTCACTGTCCTGATTGGCTGAGACCAGCATGATATGAGAGGCCTCAGTCCCATCATCATCAGCATCACCCTGTGCAAGACTCTCTGGACAGGGGAATCATTGAGGCCAGGATGGTACTGTGCATAAAATCCTCATCACCATCCCCTTTGTGTCCATCTACCATCTGTATGCTTCTCTCCCTTTTTACTTGCCAACCCAACACACTAATCCTATCGGTATTGTCCTTCTTTTTTATGCCTTAAATATCCTTATCTCTTCCTTAACCCTCCTTCCTACACACTTTGACTTCTTCCCTCCCTAACTTCCCTTATAACACAATAATTGGTATAATGGGGGTCTATCCCAAATAAAAAATATTACCCATCCTCTCCCACCTCCTCCAGCACAACCCTTCTATTGTGTTCCTTTTGTCTTTCCCTTGCCTGCTCTTTCTTTTCCAGCTATCCTATCTTTCCCTTTCTAAACTTATAAAGGCCAGAACAGGTATCCATATAATGACACCTTCAAGTGAATTTAAGTCTGTAAAAGTGGCACTGAGTCATAACTAGGGCAAATCTTTTATGGAAATTTGTCATGAGAGTTGTGTAGCTCCACATTCGCTGCTAGCTGCCAAAACTAGATGGCAGCTTTTATGACTTTACGTACATGTAATGCATGTGTATAACAGCTGGAACATTTCTGCACACAACTAAACTCTTTTCAGATCACTTTATACAGATTCAGATATGAAAGACTGCACTGGCTGTTTCCTCAAAAATCTGAGAACTTCTAAAACCAGCACAGCTGGGTCACAGTTTGTTTATTTACACAGAGGTTCTACAGTGCTATTTGCAGATTTGCTTTATGCATTTGTGAAGTGAGAGCCTATGAAAACCACTCTATATTTGATAGGAATTTGAAGCTACTTGTATGAAGTTGTCTTATAAGCACTTACTTTTATGTATCCGCATAAAGGCACAATAAACTGCATTAGTCATTCTTTCTTGAAAACATGACAGTGAACAATAATAGGCAGTTACACAGAGAAAAGATATTTGTATCTCCATAAGATTGGGACATTTTCAGAAGCAGTTTGAGGTGGTAGTAATACAGAGAAAGTGTGACTAGTACACTGAAACAACTCTCCTTTTCATTGTCAGCAACGTTGAAATGTTTAGCAACCACGTGAACTACCACTATCTCAGGCAGATGAAGCATTTGTTTAACTTCACACCAGAGAGGTACCTCCATAAGAGTGCAGTATCCCCTTCAAACTGCACTGCAGTAGTGTCAGCCTAGGAGCATGACTCCAAATGGATAGTTAAAATAATAGGATGATGAATTAACATTCATTTTCTGAAGAATAACAAGCCTATAACTGAAATATGTACCATTATTTTCAGAAATATAATCTTCATTGTTGTGTCACAAAAATCACATATTTGAAGAATGGTAAAGACAAAATTTGATTAAAAATCCTATACAGCTAAAAGCTATGTGTATAGTGAAGCAAAACGTATTCATACCAGTGAAGAAAGATGGCCTGCGTAGTGCTGTATCTTCCAAAATCAACTTCTATTAAACACATTCCCATAATATGCACCACAGTAAGCAGAAGACCTCGTAAATAAAAGTACAATGTGGCAGAGATGTTGTTAGCTTATAGGTTTATAAATAAGTATTAGGGAATCAGTCTACAGGCCAGTAGAAGCATACCCAATGACTCATATTCAAACGTTTCCTCCAGCCTCAAGGACCACCCCACAGAACAGAGGGAGAAGAATCAAGGGTGCACACCCCAAGGGTGCACACCCAGATATCTAAGTTTATCTTGACAGTGGAAGGATGCTACTCTGCTTGACTTGTACAGGAGGTTTCTTTCAGAGGTGAGGGCTACATTGGAATATGAATCTACCCTGCTAATACATCCTAGTTATCTGATAGTGAAGGTTTTGTTTCCTTTAACTAGATATTTTTAAGAACCATTTGTTTGATGAAGGAATAGTTAGTTAAAGGGGGTTGGATATTTCATGTCTTGAAAGGCTAGGCACTGATCCCTTTAGAGGATTCTTTAAGTGAGTGAATACAGAAAGAGGGCTGTCAAGCTGAGCTGAAAAATAAGATTTTTGAGATCGTTGATCTTTACATGTAGGAATTTTTCTGAGGTGTCTTAGGTTGAGTGATATGACATATATGTATGTGTGTGTGTGTATATATATATATATATATATATATATATATATATATATATATATATATATATAGTTCATGAGTTCAGGGCTCATAGATGGTATGCTGAAGCTATGATGTGAAAAGTTTAAATATTCTGAAGTTGTGGGTGTGTAACTTATAAAACTGGACCTTTTAATTGCACTTTTAAATTGAATAAATCATAACTTCAGTATTCCTTAACTTTTTCACAACAAATTTTCACCATACTACATACAAATCCTCAGATCATAAATTGTGCAACTGCCATTGTGCAGTTCTAATGCCCAACTATATTTTCACAAACTATTTGTACAATGACACATTTTTTAGACAGAAACATTCAATGATAGTTCAATAGTTTATGAGATGACAATCTCTAGATGGTAAGTTAAAAATCTATTGTAAACCTGTTAAGAAATGGCTATGTTATATTGTGTTTGCTTTAATATCAAAATAAAAGGCTAAAAACAAAACATACATGACTAGCGCATAAAATAATAAGGAAAAAAATTCCAGAAATGGACTCAGATAATATTGTATTATCACATTACCACATTTTTTTACACAGAAATTTTTCAGAACAAAAAGTAAAAGTCAAATTTGAATAAATGCCATGTTGGCACATGACCTCAGCATGCCAATCCATCATATATAATAAGCAAATAACTAAATGAAAAAGAAATGAAGATACTTCATTAAAACAAATAAAACACAAACTCGTGTAAATAAGTAAATATCAAAATGCCATAAAATATCTCAGAAATTAATTCTAAAACACAAAGTTTAAAAAGGAAGTAGTGAGGCAGAGGAAAATAACTGTGTCATAATGTCAGCCGTATAATGTCTTCAGGGAGAATATATTATGAGAACTGGGAAAGATATGATGATTACGAACTAGTTGACAGAGATGACTTAACTTTCAATAAGCATTTAATATTCATGTGATCATTAAGCCCAGAATGCTGGTCAGATCTCAATTTTAAATGTAAATGGAGCTCTTTCACATCTAACTATTTTAGTCACTATCCCTTAGGTTAAAATCTTTATGATTAATAATAACAAATAACACATTTTTAAAAACTAAGTACAACTGGAATTATTATAATACAAAATGTTGTTGTCATACAGAAGCTTAAAGGCATAACTTTCTTCACATATTATCTTTGATAACCTTCTAGTTATTTTACCATCTTAGAAGCTGTTGCAGGTTGAACATCTAGCTATATAAATACCCGTATCGGAATTGTACGACTAATCAACTCTGGCTCCAAATGTCCTATCAAGGAGGTTTAAGTTTAATAATGGTGTCAAATGGTGTCACATGGGCGGCGCAGTGGTGCAGCGGTTAATGCTGTCACCTCACAGCAAGAGGTTTGATTCTCGGCTGGGGTGCCTTCTGTGTGGAGTTTGCATGTTCTCCCTGCATTCACGTGGGTTTCCTCCGGGTACTCCGGTTTCCTCCCACATTCTAAAGACATGCTTCTGGAACATTTCTCCCCGGGCCTCCACTGAAAACAGGATCTGTGGAACCTAGTCAGACTTTCCCGGTCAACAAATGTTAAATAAATAAAAAATAAAATAAAAAAAATCAATGAATTTTTAAATTAAGAGGATTGGGACCACTCATCTTGTGGCAGGAAGTGTTTGCCTGGCCTATCTGAGTTGGGAAAGACTCTAAAAGGCTCATAGTATAGTCGTTTTATTGGCCAGAGGGCTCTGTAATCGGTTTTCTACTTTTTCATCTACTCATCTTGTGGAAGTTAGTATTTGCCTGATATATCTGAGGCAGGAAACACTCTAAACAGCTCATACTATAGTCGTTTTATTGTCCAGAGGGTTCTTTTGTCACTTATCTGCTTTTTCATCTCCTCATCTTGTAGCAGTAGGTGAATCTCATGAATCAAAAGCAGTCAACAAAAATGAAGGAGCGAACACAATTCTTAGCACTTTCGTCCATGTTTATTCCACATGAACTTCTTCAGAAAATATTTAACCTCTCAAAACACACCCCTTTTATGTTACATAAATCATCACATGACTTTACATATCGCATCTTAGTTAAAGGCATAACATTATACCATAAAACTGTTGCCAAAAAAATATATAATAGCAATAAAAAATACTTTTTTTGAGAAAATTGAATTTCTGTTTCATTTTGCATGATGTAAATGTAGATAGACAAGATTTTTGTAACAATTACAACAAATTTAAAAAGAACAGTACTTAACAATCCTCCATTGTGTAACACCTTGCAAGTGTTTGGTGATATGTGTAAACTAGATATGAGGCACATTGTAAAGGACACATATGTATAATTTTCTGTGGAAGAACATCAGGCACTGTGTACTTTAAGCAAGAATAAAATAGTCAGAGTAATGAGAGCTGATAAGGGTGGTATGATGGTGATTATGTGTACTGAAGACTATGTTAAAAACATTGAAAACATGTTGGTAAATGACACAGCTTACATTGCTGTAGATAAAAACATGATAAATAACAGTTTTCTGAGAGTAAATACTGATCTTTTTGACATGTTTTGTCAGGGTAGCATAGATCATGACACATATGAATTTTTGCTTGTTGAACACCCCTGTATGGGACGGTTCTTTGGGATACCCAAAGTACACAAATCAAAAACAAATCCACCTTTTAGGCCAATTATTTCAGCTAAGAAGTCCAAGACAGAGAATATTTGTCTGTGGTTGGATTATATGCTTAATCCAATTGTGCAAAAAGCAAAATTGTACCCAAGTGATTCTTGGCATCTTTTGGAAATCCCGAGGGACATCAATCCCACTCCTGTTGAATTTTATTTTGCATCTTTGGACATAAATTCACTTTATACATGTATCAGTCAGGATACTGGTATAGAGTATTTGAGAGACTACCTTAGTGGTTTTACTGATTTTACACATGGTAAAGTTGAGATGATTTGTAAACTTATGGGTATAGTTTTGGACAATAATTATTTTGAATTTAACCAGCGATATTACAAACAGACCTCAGGTGTGGCCATGGGGGCGAGAGTAGCTCCGGCCTTCGCCAACCTAGTCATGGCCATGTGGGAGGAGAGATATTTATATTCACATCCACAGTGGTCTCAAATTATTCTATACCAGAGATACATAGATGACGTGATATTCTTGTGGACTGGTGAAGAGAAAAAAATCTTAATCTTTTGTGAAAGATCTAAATCAGACCCCAGAATTTTTAAAATTTTCTGTGGGAAGTTTTGAAGAGACCATTAACTTTCTAGATATACATTTGGCCTTTGATACATCTAGTAACATTTTTGTAAGTAAAATTTTTAGGAAAGATGTATTTGTTAATCAATACTTGCATAGAGACAGTTTACACCCTAGACATATGAAGAAGGGGGTGATTAAGGGCCAATTTATTCATCTTAGTAGACTCACATCTGATGATGATACTTTCCTTCAGGACATTACTATGCTGACACACTTTTTTGAACAGAGAGGGTACGATCAGGTTTGGCTTACAGGCATACAGAATGAAGTGTACTCTTTGAGAAAGTCTATTGACAAGCCTATTATTAGGGGGGTAAGTGATGTAAGTGGAATGAGGAAAGAGAAGGAAAACACCATGTTCATCATTTCATTCCCCATACCCATTGTGAATGAGATGGGTGCCATCAAACATATTATTAAGGACAATTGGAATGTCTTGATGGGCAATAGAGAGCTTACACAGATTAGCGGTACACAACCTAAGTTCACGTATAAGAGAATTAAGACCATCAAGGCCATTTTGGAATATGGAGTGGGAAATATGTCAGCATTGGTTAATGAAAATAGTGTTTGGGGGACTTTCTCTTGTAAGAAGTGTAAACAATGCAGATACATTAGTAATACATCTTGTACATTTATTAAACATCTAAACAGGACTATTTGGGTGAGTAAACACTTCAATTGTGAGAGCTCCAGTATAGTTTATGTGGCTATCTTCAATTCCTGTTTTTTGTTATTATATAAGGAAAACTATCAGATATTTAAAGCAGAGAATATATGAACACACACTTGTCATAAAGAAAAAAGATTTTACTAATGCTTTAGCTAGGCATGCCAGTCAAAGTACGAACTTTAAGAAGTTCACTTTTTCAGTAATAGATTTTGTTCCACAGATGGAATTTATAGGGAATACTAACTTGATTTTGGAATGTAAGGAGTCTTTGTGGCAGATCAGTTTGGCAGATGACAGAGCTCCTGGTCTGAAATAATGTATCAATATTAAGTGCTTTTTAGCACTAAAATAAAATATATACATATATATTTTTATAAAAAATTACATTTGGATAGGATATGGTTCTTCAAATTCTATAGTATTTTTTATTGCTATTATATTTTTTTTGCAACAATTTTATGGTATGATTTTATACCTTTAACTAAGATGTGATATGTAAAGTCATATGATGATTTATGTAACATAAAAGGGGTGTGTTTTGAGAGGTTAAACATTTACTGAAGAAGTTCATGTGGAATAAACTTGGACGAAAGTGCTAAGAATTGTGTTCGCTCCTTCATTTATGCAGACTGCTTTTGATTCATGAGATTCATTTTGTAGCAGTAGGTATTTTAATGGCCTATCTGGGATGGGAAACACTAAAGGGCTCATAGTGTAGTTCTTTTATTGGCCAGAGGACTCTGTAGTCAGGTTTCTGCTTTTTGATCTTCTCATCTTGTGTCAGGAAGTTTTTGTCTGATCTGTCACAGTTGGGAAACACTCTAAAGGGCTCATAGCATAGTTGTTTTATTGGCCAGATGACTCTGTAGTCAGTTTTCTGCTTTTTCATTGCTGGAATAAATTTGGAACGTTTCATGGCTCCTGGCTCTTTCCCACAGAACTCACAAAGCTTGTCTTCCTAGGCTGTGTTCCAGAAGTGTTTTACTTGCATGTAGTGCTATCTAGGCAAAGATAAGTACTTTTGTTTGATAAATCGCACTTGTTTAACTTAGATTAAGTAATCACTGCTGATGTCTTGCTTTATTTGTTGCTGCTTTTAGACTATTTGCCTCGACTCTGTAAGGGATTTCTAGCTAGTTGCTTTAGTTGTTTTGTTATTAGCAGTGCTCTGTACTGAAGTAAACACCTAGAAAGCAACTTTTCCA
Source organism: Protopterus annectens (assembly GCF_019279795.1). Classification (NCBI taxonomy): domain Eukaryota; kingdom Metazoa; phylum Chordata; order Ceratodontiformes; family Protopteridae; genus Protopterus; species Protopterus annectens. The sequence continues at coordinate 1,376,193,984 of NC_056731.1, forward strand.
TATAGAATAGTCCATAAAACTGTACTCTGTAAAACAGTAAGTATAGAGCAAGCTACATTGTGCTTCAAGTGGCAATCCATTTTGATTTATTATAATTTAATATTTTACAGCCACCAAAGCTGGCAAAAGTTAGGATTTTTTAGCCTAACCTGCCCCAGTAAAGTATCAGTATTAGTCTGCCCCATTAACACATCCTTAGCTTTCTGTAAATCCCCTCTGCACCACCCCCCTTGTAGCTCACTAGTTAAAGGAATGGACAGCATTTATATGCAATTTCCTAACCTCTCTATAGCCAGCCTGATGGATATGGGTATCTTGGGACAATGTAGCAATTCCCTCATGTTTACAAACAGCCATTTAATCTTTAAAGTAGCATATACTGTATGCAAGAAGTGTACTTACACAGTGTTATTGAAGGCTAAACTCTCATATAGAGGCACACATCAGGTTGTCAAACCGATGCAGACAACACCTGGTACACATAGCATGCAACACACACATAGATCAGTGTATGCTGAGGCACTTAAATGTAAGCTTCCTAAACAACAAAGATCGCCTAGACCACCCACTGGCAAAGCTATTCCTCAGTAAACACAAAAGCACTCAGCAAAAACAACAACCTAACACTACACACACATTCTCACTAAATGGAGACCCAAAACAGAGCCCTTAAGGCAAGCTATCACATATTCCAGGACTCTATTCATAGGGGACTCCATTGTAAGACATACTGATGCCCCTCTAACCAGGCAGAAAAAGGAGAAGATAATGGTTAGCTGCTTATCTGGAATCAGGATCCACCAAATTATACATGCACTCATCACAGGTACCAGTATGTTTCCATCAAAGTCCACATAGGGGTAAATGACCTGAAACATACCAACCTGGACTATAAGGAGAGAGACATTATGGAGCTCTTGGACTATATGTCTATGAGCTTAGCATTGAGCAGCATAGTAACTTCACTGAGGATGATGACACAAGACGAACAAAAGATAATTTAATTTTAACAATTGTCTGAGTTTCTGGTGTCATTCTAAGGGGATCCAATATTTGTCAGCATGGAAGGACATAGCTAACAGACCATATTGCTTTGTCAAGGCTGGTCTCCACCTGTCTAATCTAAGCTTTTGAATACTGGCTAAAACTTTATCAACCCCTCCATAGTGCCTTTTTTAGGCAATGCTAAATTGACAAACCTACCAACATATCAAAATCAATTCAAATGAACCTCAAGATATTACTGCTCAATACATCAATAACAAGAATATGTTTAGGTTAGTTAAACAAGATGATGCACTTGAGTTTCTCCATATGCAGCTAACCATAGATAAAATATTGTACCACATTATAACTAGCTATAGGTCACCCACCATGGTCCAAGAAACTCATGGCACATACTTGGACCTACTGGCATCACTTACAATCTAAACAAGCACTCTACGCATGAGGGACTTTAATTACCCTCCTACAGACTGGTAATCTTACACAGCCTTAAATTTCCAGGCACGGAGATTCCTGGACTTTGTAAATACAAGCAACTTTGACCAGTTAATGCATAAGCCCACAAGAGGCTCCAATATGTTGGGCCTCATACTTACAAATATAGTAAAATACTGCACTTCCTCTATGTCATGTCTTCTCTGGTAAGGTCTGTGAAGAAATTAGACACTATCATCTGTGCTAGCAGATCTGGCTGAAGTTTTGTACATAGTTTTATATTAACCTGTGTATTATTTGCCAGCATGACTAGTTAAGATATTGTAAATAAGTTCTTAGTTGATTAATACTCTGTACAGGATGTTTAGAAGGTTGAACAGTGTTCTGCTACATGTTTAACTGCACATTTTTGTGAAGCTGAATCTAAAAGCAGACTGTCTCAGAGTCAGCTGATCTGCATATGATGTCATCAGAATGTTTCCAGTTGCTCTGTGTTTATTGTCAGACACTGAAAGACAAGAAGGGACTTTAATAACAGCTGCCTGTTGATTTTCAAACAGTGAAATGAAAATAAGAACTGGAACAGCTGAGACAGTTGACCTAGTCTTTAAAAGAGCCTGCTGAAGACAGTTGAAGTCAGTTATAGTAGTTGTGTGTTCAGTTCACAGTTGTCTAGTTGAGTACACAGTTCACAATTGTACTGAGTAATGGATACCCAAAGGACTCTCCAAGAACTGTAAGGCTGCCTTTCTCTGTTGTAATATTCTGTTTACATCAGATTCAGTTAGATTATAGCTAATCAGTCAGAGTTTTTCTATATGTTGGATTTCTATCCTTCAGTACTAATTTCACTTTCCTGGTGATTGAAACACTGCGGTGGTGGTGCTGCAGTAGCGTTGTCGCCTCACAGCAAGACGTTGTGCCGTTTGATTCTCAGCTAGAGTGTCTTCTATGTGGAGGCATGCGTGAATGGGCGTACCTTCATTGAAGGTTGTGCATCAGGGCCGGCAGCTCGGCACATAAAAATCTACTGCCAATCATTAGCGGACCGGAGTTCCGCTGTGGCGACCCCTAACCGGGAAAAGCCGAAAGACACAAACAAACAATTGAAATTACTGTTTTACATTTTTAATCATTTTGCTCATTATTAAATGTTTTTATTATCTTACATTGTGGCTGGTCAATCAGTGTATTCTTTAGAGATTTGAGAGTGCTTATACCTGCTTTGATAATTCCTGGGCCACTTTGAAAGCCTGGCTGCTTTAAGTCATTTGCTACCATTAGTTTTAATGCCAACTTTTAAAAATTGGACACCACTTTGAAAGGCATGTGGACACTCTGGTTGGTGGCAGCATTTTACCATATCATTTGGGGGAAAGGACACAGCTAGAAATCTGTGTCAGGCTTTCCCAGAAGTGTTTGGATCTGTGACAGTTAATTTATTTAAGTGTGAGTGTATCAGAGGTCTTAAACTGGAACACATTACTCTGGAGTGTGTAATAAGGAGTTACATTAAGGGTGGACAGAAGTATATAGTCCAGGCTTGGTTATAGAGCATGTTCCTGTTGTGCTCTTAGGGGAAATTGTGAAATATTACTTCTGTTTAAGTGATGGTCTGACACTGGAATCAGCAGTGAGGATTCAAGTTCCTTATCACTAAGGGCTTTTCATCCAGAAAAAAGGAAGTCATTGTCCCACTATATTCATCCCTCATTAAACCCATTATAGAATACAATGCCTCATTTGGTATGTACCTCTCAAGACATCTGCAACAACTGGAAAGGCCACAGAAATACCTCACTAAAAGAATCACAGGCCTAAAGCAGATGCCCTATGCTGACCACCTTAAAAAACTCCAGCTATACTCTGTCTCATATCGTCTACTTCGAGGTGATCTCTGCTTAACATACAAGGCCATGTCAAACCCAGAGCTGTTGGACATGCTACACTTAAAGAAATTCCAATCCCTCAGAGCCACATGCTCCAGGGATCTAAATCTTGTCATCACAATAAACAAAACATGCTGGAGGGATAGGTTCCTGACCTAGAGATTCCCCAGACTCTGGAATAGACAGCCCATAAATGTCAAGCAGAGTGCCTCTTTAGCCCTCTTCAAAAGGAACCTTGATGATTGGATGGGAGAAAGGAAATTCCCCCCGGGGAACATGTCAGTCACCCTGCTAGACAGGGGTCCAAGGAAGTAAATAGTGTGGGAAGAAATAGCCAGGGAATTGTTATGGCTAGTCTTGTATAGGCCCTAGGGCCGATAGCCTAGTACCAACCTATGAACCTATAAACCTTAGTTATTGACCCAGGATAGTAGGGGACATCACATTATTTGGTGGAAGTTCAGTAGGATTTTAACCAGATGTCATATTATTGGTGGTAGCAGTGGGAGATTTTTAATTGGACTTCAGTAGCCTGTGAGTAGTTGTCATTAACATGTGCTCTCTCGACAACCACAAGGTAAACACACATAATTTCAATCTACCACAGTTTTATTTATTTTTAGTTAGTTAGTCAGGGACAGCAGGTAAAGCTGTCACCAGAAGACTATAGCAAGCTGACAAGGAATCAGTTGGCCAAGGAGTTAGAAGCCAGAAGACTGCTGTATGCCAGCCTGATTAAGGAAGCAATTATTTCAGTCTTAGTTACATCCACAGCTCAGAACAGCTGTTTAAAGGATATCCAGTTTGGTATTGGGGATGTGCCACCTGCTGAGACAGGACAGTCCACCTTTTCAATGACTGGAGGCTGAGGAGAAAATGTGACATCTGGAGGCTGAGGAGAATCAGCATCAATATGAACTGGAAGCTGAGGACAGAATGCAATGTCTGGAGGCTGAGGAGCAGCAGCATCAATATGAAATGGAGGCCAAATTTATTTTTATTTATTTATTTTTTTTATTTTACATTTGTTGACCGGGCTAGTCTAGCTGGATATATGTCCATTTTCAGTAGAGGCCTGGGGAGAAAAGCTCCACATTAAAACAGACTAGACACACAAAGTATTAAGTAATAAGTTACAGAACATTAAACTTCAGATGCAGATAGGTTGCTAGACAAAAACAGGTGATTAAGGTAATTTAGCAAACATTGATGGAACAGAAGAATAGCACAAAAATAAAATAAGGTAATACTTAGTTTTTTTATTTTATTTATTTATTTATTTATTTTTGTGAATGCTGTGGGAAGAAAGTCTTCTGCAGAATATGGGAGATCAGGTAGTTGAAAACAGGATTGGAAGAGTAAGTGGAGGGGGGAGAAACTCAGGAGGCAGAAAAGAGGTAAATTACATCTTAGGTGTATATGAGCAACTAGAGCATCTAGATGGTAGAGGCCTTAAAGTGGCAATAAAGTGAGTAAGAAACTTGGGAAGACTGATTGTGATGTAAATAGACAGAGATAGTCTTAGTCAGGGTTTGAACAAGGACATAGCCAATGGTTTTTAAGGTATTGTTTTAGTTTCTTTTTGAAGAGTGTAGTTGAAGATAGTGATGTGAGTTCACTGGGAAGTAGGTTCCAACTTTTCCCACAGTATTAGAGAAAAGGGAATCTCCTGCTTTGTTGTTGGGTTTATGTATGGATACCAGAAGTTTATTGACTGAGCGTAGGTTTGTAAGATTTTTATATGGACAGATTAGACTAGTGAGAATTGGCATGTTTTCTGGGTGGTAAAGGGTTTTATGTGCAATATTCAGTTGATGAAATAAAATTTGATTGTGGAATTCAAGCCAACCAAGCTGCTTCAGATTTAGGCAGTGGTGTGTTCTAAAAGAGGAGCTGGTAGCAAATCTGGCAATATTATTGTAAGAGACTGCCAGCTTGTGGAGGTTGCATTTGGATAGATTTGTATATATAGGAGAGGCATAAAAGAGAGTAGAGATAAGGTGGGTTTGGGCAATAGTAGTTCTAGCTATGGGAGTAAGGAAGGGCTTTATTTTGTAGAGGGAGCCAAGTTTTCGGTTTACTGATTTGATTGTGATGTTGATGTGAGTATCATAGTTAAGGCTGTGGTCAATAGTTACTCCTAAGAGTTTAGTAGTAGTGTCAGGAGATATGACTGTACCATTTTTAGATTTGATAGTGAAGTTAAGTGGGGTGGACTTTTGTGTAGGAGTAAAGAGCAAGAGTTTAGTCATTTTGGGGTTAAGGAGGAGATACCGCTGTAGAAACCATTCTTCTACAAGCTCAAAGGTATTCTGGGTGAGGGACTGCAGTTCAGACGGCCCTGTGGCTGAAGATATTAACGTGGAGTTGTCTGCATATTGTATAGTTACAGCTTGGGGAATACTAATAGATCATTTATGAAGATAGAGAACAGAAGAGGGCCTAATATGGATCCTTGGGGTACACCAAGGGTGACAGGTAGGTGGCAGGATAGAGTGTTTTCCCATAGCACTGCCTGTTGCCTATTGTCTAGATAGGACTTGAACCACTGTAATGCTTGAGTATCAAATGAGAGGGACTTGAGAAGATTCAGCAGTAGCTGATGGTTAACCATGTCAAATGCTTTTGAAAGATCAATAAAGATAGCAGAGGACAGGGTATTATTGTTGCGATTTTTGTTGATGTGGTCAGAGAAGGAAAGGAGGGCAGTAGTGGTGCTATGGAAAGGTCGAAAGCCATGCTGGGAGCTGGCTAATAGGTTATTTTGAAGAAGATGGTCTAATAGTTGACGGTGGATGCATTTTTCCATGATTTTTGCTATTGGAGAGAGGAGGACAATTGGATGGAAGTTTGAAAGTTCTGATGAGTTGCCACCTTTATGTAGTGGGATGATATGTGAAACTTTCCAGATGGCTGGGATAGTACCTTCAATAATGGTTCTATTTATAAGGATAGAGATTGGGTAGGCAATAACTTTGGTGGCAATTTGAAGGTATTTAGAAGGCAAATGGTCTGCTGAAGGGGTAGAGGGTTTGAGTTTTTGAAGGAGGGTACAGATGAGGGATGTGGGGACAGGGCAGAGTTGGAAATTGGAGATGAGGTATGTGAGGAGGAGGGCAGATTAGAGGATACATGAGGTAGAGAGTTAGCAAGTGACTGGATGGCTTCAGTAAAGAAGTTATTGAAGGAGTCAGCAATTTGTTTGGGAGTGTCAAGGGTAAATCCAGATGGGGTTGGAGTTTTAGTATTGCCAGGGTGAATGAGTCTAGTGATACCTGACCAAAATTTCTGTGGACTTTGCTGGTTAGTATTTTGAAGTTGGAAGAAGAAGTTTTTTTTGTCTGATATTATAGATGTTTTGGTAGAGTTTCTGAGTTGTTTAAATTTTACATGATCAGATGGGTTTTTAGAGGTACGCCATTTGGCCCAGAATTTTTTTCTTAGCAAAATGTTTTTCTTAGTTTCCTTAGTAAGCCATGGAGCTGTTTTGGTGGAGTTCCTAAGGCTACAGGAAGGGGCATGGTAGTCAAGGATTTCAAGGAACTTGGAATTAAAGTATGCCACAGCTTCTTCAAGTTGGAGGTATTTTAATGGTGTCCAGTTACATACACTCAGTTCATTTTGGAAGTGTTCTGGGTTGAAATGTTTATTTGAGCGAGTAGTTCTAAAAGTTGTAGGGCAGGGTATATTAAGCTTTTTCCTAATAATATAGGTTAGGGAGTGATCACTAAGGTCATCTGGCAGTATACCTACATTATAGGTTATGGACTGGGTATTAGGATCCAATCAAGGGTGGTTTCTTTGTTGGTGGGTTTATGGGTGTGAGTAGGTGAGGTGATAATTTGGGAGAAGCCATGTAGGTTTATGTGATTAGTTGGGTTGTCAGTATCACAGGTATTCCAGTCTATATTAAAGTCACCTAGCACAATGGTTTCCTGTGGATAGTTAATGGACAGCCAGCAAAGGATATTTTATAGGAAGTTGATGTTATTGCCTGGAGGAAGATATGAGCATAAAATGTAGATGGATTTACAAGTGTTTAGCTGTAGCTTAGTGATAATAATTTCAGAGTTAGTAGTGGATGGTGGGTGAGCATCTAGTAGTGAAAGTTGTAGCCCTGCTTTGTATATTATAGCCACACCCCCACCCTTCTTGTTAAAGCAATCCATTCTTAAAATGTTATATCCAGGAGGGGTGATTTCATAGTCTTGGGTTGTTCGTTTTAACCATGTTTCGGTTAAGCAAAGGATGTCAAAGTCATGTACATCCAGTAGGACATGAAGGTGTGTAACTTTATTGTTTACACTTCGTATATTTAAGTGAGCTAAGAAGAGGGAGTTATGAGGCCTTGTAGGGGTATGAGGGGGAGAGGTAGAAGGTCTAACTAGGGGAGTAGGACTAATGTTGGTAGGGCCTGGATTGGGATGTATATCACCATCTTGTAGGAGGTGTAGGTGTAGTCTATATGTGTGGATTAGAGAAGGGTTCAGTATGTTATGTCCTCTCTTAATAAGGTGGTGTTTGTAGTTAATATGGGTGACTCTATGATACTTTGGGAGGAAATAGTTGGTAGTGGATGTTATGTTTATGTGTTTAAGGCTAGTTGGTAAAGCAGGAGGGGATGTTTGTTTTTTGGGCTGGTGGAAGCTAGAGTAACTGAGATGTTCATAGGCAGTTAGGGTGTAAGGAATGCAAAGGAAAGGAAGTATTGAAAATAGAAGTAGTGTTTTGAGGTAAGGTGATAAGGATGGAATATGCATAGTGCTTCTAGAGTAGAGGGTGGAGAGTGGAAGGGGGAAGTGAATGTTAAGATAGGAGGAGTGTCTTAGAAGATGGAAAGGTATAATGAGATTGTGGGATGGGATTGGTTAACGGTGTAAGTGGGTGTGGTTAGAGAGGTATAAGGTCAGATGCAGTGGGGGTGGGTGGGAATTGGGGGTAGGGTAGGGGAGCGGAGTGAGCCCGCAGGGCGAACGGAGTGGGTAGAGCTAAGTAAAGGAAGAAGACCTGAGGAAAACAATCAATGGAATGCTGACTACTAGAGGTAAGCTAAGAGGAGGTAGCTGAAGGAGGTAATAGAGGTAATGATTGTTTGAGTAGGTTGGGTAGATAAGAGAATTATGGTAAATATAAAAGGGGAAAGTGGGACAGAATGAAACGAGTAAGGTAAAACTAATTACCTAAGAGATTCTATTCAGAAGCTGTAGGCTAGGTGTACTGGGAAAAGGGTGTCTTCTAGTGGCTACACACTGAACTGCTGCAGTAGCTCGAGGGGGGAAAAGTAGGTTTAAGAGTAAGGGTGGGAAGAGTGAAGTCAAGTGCAGGAGCAACAAGAGGGAAGGGATGAAGGTAGAGGAGTACAGAGTTGTAATGCTGCTGGCAATCCTGGCAGGGAAGGGACAGTTACGCCCTACTTAGTATGGAAAAATATAATTTTACAAACAGTAACAAACATACTTTCTGGCTTCCTCTTAGGAATGAGTTCTGGGAGAAGATAGCCTCTTTTCCTTGATTTTAGGAAGAGAAAGTAGGAATTATTTAATGCAGGGACCCAGGGTCTTCAGGAAGGGCAGGTTATCAACTCTAAAGCAGGACAGGCAGCCAGGCAGGCTGGGTAGACAAAGGGAGAAAGAAGAGAAAGTAGTGAAGAACAAAGAAAAAACAGTTAGCAGTTGAGCAAAGTCAAAAAATGTCCTAGTCAGTTAAGCAATATAAAATAATACACTCTAAATCAATATAGTTATGTAAGAGGGGTGAGCAATGAAAATAAACCTTTAGGTTATATCAGTCAGTTACAACAATAGTATAGTGAGAGCGTATTATCTTGTAAACAAATACAAACAAATTAGAAACACTAAAGCAAATATAGGTAGAGTATTAGCAGTTCAATACAGTGTATGCATGACTATAATGCAGATTAAATTCCATTCACAATAACCAGTAAGCAAATACAAGCAATTAGAATCACTATAGCAAATATAGGTATAGTATTAGCAGTTCAATACAGTGGATGCATGACTATCATACAGATTAAATTCCATTCCAAAAGATGTTCTGCTTAACACGCTGAGAATGAAACAGTACAAAATAGTAAGCAACTATACACCTTAACCTGTTAGGCTAGTTTCTTACCAGAATGAACATGCTAACTATGTCAGCAAAAAGTTAGCTAGATTTTATGGTAATAATTAGGAAACCTAGGTAAAGTAAAGCCTAATACCAAAAAGCCCACTACTGTATAGTAAGTATATTACATGATACATAGGGGGTAGTGAGGCTCCTCCATTAAGTTAACCACTCTAACAGAAAAAGTAGCAACAACACTTTATTCGCTGGGCTGATGTGGGAATACTGTTAAGTGAGGAGATAGTGAGACGCTGCACAGTTACATAAATAATAACACAGTTCAACTAGTTTAATGTGAATTAACCCACTGTCAAAACCGCTTTAAAATATGGCGTTGTGACTGGAGTGATAATGTTTATTCATAGGAAATTAAAGTTAAAACGCCAGTCTAACTTGGCTTTTACAGTAAACAGGCAAGCCAAATAAGTTAGAGAGTGGCTTTCTTCCAGGGAAACCTACAGTAAAAACACGAGTATAACATGGCATTTTCAATAAACCAGCAAGCCAAATTATGTTTGAAAGTGGCTATTGAACATCGTACAGGTATTAAAATGCTAGTATACCATGGCGTTATCTGTAAACTGACAAGACAAAATATGTTAGAGAGTGGCTATTGGACTTCATACAGGTAGGCAGGTCAGTGTTCCACTGCTCCACGTGTACCACGCATAATCTAAAAGTCTTTGCGACTAGAAGATAGACCTGCACTTTCAAGTTAGGTAATAGAGCAAAATATGGCTGTAGAGTACTGAAAAAGTGGCAAATAAAGCCATAAATGTTCGATACACCTAACGCTATCTGTGTGTATTAATATCAGACACAGAAACACAACATTGGAATCTACAGTTATGCCAATATGAACCAGTTCAACAGAAAAGCACATAAGCATACCACTATTTACGGCAATGACTACACCAGCACAGACACGTAACACTTTACAGAACATAGCAGTTAAAAAGTAATCTTGTCTTCAAGTTTAAAGGTGAAGTCCATTTAAATAAACAACAGTGATACAGTGCAAGTACTTACAATAGGTAGATAGCTAGAGCCCAGGATGCACAGCAGCCAAGAGTTAGTCAAGGAGTTAAAGATGGCGCCTCGGAAGACAGGGTATATTTAATAGGTCATAAAGGATGTGAGGTAGTGAGGGGAGGAGAGCAGAAGGGGGAGGTACAGACCAGGAAAGGCAAGGACCAGGTATAACTAATAGGTCAGAAGGATGTAAGGTAGAACAGCAGGAGGGAGATATGTAGGGGGAGGTACAGATAAGTCAAGACTAGATAATAGAAAGTAATTCAGCAACAGGCAATGGAGGCAGGAAGAGGATAAGACATATTCTAGTCAGGTAGGTGAAGTAAGGGAAGGGAAAGAGTAGTGATAGGGAAGTTAAGGTGGTAATGAAGATATAGATAGGTAGGAGGTAATGAAGAAGAGAAGGGTAGAGTTAAGTAAAGGAAGAAGACCTGAGGAAAACAATCAGTGGAATGCTGACTACTAGAGGTAAGTTAGGAGGAGGTAGCTGCAGGAGGTAATAGAGGTAATGATTGTTTGAGTAGGTTGGGTAGATAAGAGAATTATGGTAAATATAAAAGGGGAAAGTGGGACAGAATGAAACAAGTAAGGTAAAACTAATTACCTAAGGGATTCTATTCAGAAGCTGTAGGCTAGGTGTACTGGGAAAAGGGTGCCCTCTAGTGGCTACACACTGAACTGCTGCAGTAGCTCGAGGGGAGGGGGGGAGTCGGTTTAGGAGTAAGGGTGGGAAGAGTGAAGTCAAGTGCAGGAGCAACAAGAGGGAAGGGATGAAGGTAGAGGAGTACCTTGTTGTAATGCTGCTGGCTATCCTGGCAGGGAAGGGACAGTTACTCCCTACTTAGTATGGAAAAATATCATTTTACAAACAATAACAAACATACTTTCTGGCTTCCTTGAAGGGATGAGTTCTGGGAGAAGATAGCCTCTTTTCCTTGATTTTAGGAAGATAAAGTAGGAATTATTTAATGCAGGGACCCAGGGTCTTCAGAAAGGGCAGGTCATCAACTCTAAAGCAGGACAGGCAGCTAGGCAGGTTTCTGGCTTCCTTGAAGGGATGAGTTCTGGGAGAAGATAGCCTCTTTTCCTTGATTTTAGGAAGAGAAAGTAGGAATTATTTAATGCAGGAACCCAGGGTCTTCAGGAAGGGCAGGTTATCAACTCTAAAGCAGGACAGGCAGCTTGCCAGGTTTCTAGCTTCCTTGAAGGGATGAGTTCTGGGAGAAGATAGCCTCTTTTCCTTGATTTTAGGAAGAGAAAGTAGAAATTATTTAATGCGGGGACCCAGGGTCTTCAGGAAGGGCAGGTTATCAACTCTAAAGCAGGACAGGCAGCTAGGCAGGTTATTGGCTTCCATGAAGGGATGAGTTCTGGGAGAAGATAGCCTCTTTTCCTTGATTTTAGGAAGATAAACTAGGAATTATTTAATGCAGGGACCCAGGGTCTTTGGAAAGGGCAATTTATCAACTCTAAAGCAGGACAGGCAGCTAGGCAGGTTTCTGGCTTTCTTGAAGGGATGAGTTCTGGGAGAAGATAGCCTCTTTTCCTTGATTTTAGGAAGAGAAAGTAGGAATTATTTAATGCAGGGACCCAGGGTCTTCAGGAAGGGCAGGTTATCAACTCTAAAGCAGGACAGGCAGCTAGGCAGGTTTCTGGCTTCCTTGAAGGGATGAGTTCTGAGAGAAGATAGCCTCTTTTCCTTGATTTTAGGAAGAGAAAGTAGGAATTATTTAATGCAGGGACCCAGGGTCTTCAGGAAGGGCAGGTTATCAACTCTAAAGCAGGACAGGCAGCTAGGCAGGTTATTGGCTTCCATGAAGGGATGAGTTCTGGGAGAAGATAGCCTCTTTTCCTTGATTTTAGGAAGATAAACTAGGAATTATTTAATGCAGGGACCCAGGGTCTTTGGAAAGGGCAAGTTATCAACTCTAAAGCAGGACAGGCAGCTAGGCAGGTTTCTGGCTTCCTTGAAGGGAGGAGTTCTGGGAGAAGATAGCCTCTTTTCCTTGATTTTAGGAAGATAAAGTAGGAATTATTTAATGCAGGGCCCAGGGTCTTCAGGAAGGGCAGGTTATCAACTCTAAAGCAGGACAGGCAGCTAGGCAGGAATAGGTAGATAGCTAGAGCCCAGGACGCACAGCAGCCAAGAGTTAGTCAAGGAGTTAAAAAAGCGACTGAAGAGAGACTGAGACATTTAGAAGTGAAGGAAAACAAGAGACAGCTCTGGCATGAATGGAGTTTCTTACCCTTCAATAGGGTCATGGTGGAATGGGAAAGGGAATAACTGGACCCCAGAAGCCGCAAAGGTCAGTAAACTTTTTCCTCAATACAGGGATGTGGATGACTTTGATAGTTTTATTTATATTTTTGAGAGGGTATGTAAAAAGCATGATGTTGACCGTGGACTCTGGGTTCAACTCCTGACTCCCATACTCCATGGCAAAGCTGTTTAGGCCATATCAAAGCTGTTTTATGTAGATTGTTTGAATTACAATAAAGTTAAAAACTGTCTTCTTGAATGTTTTAAACTAACACCTGAAGCTTATAGGAAAAAGTTTTGTGAAATAAACGTATGACAGATGAAAGTGTACGTGATTATATTGCTGATTTAAGTACTTATATTCACAGATGGGTGAGTGGGTGTCAGGTCACCAATTTTGAGAGACTGGCAGACCTTTTGGTGAGGGAACAAGCCCTTAGTACTTTGCCTGATGACATGAGAATCTAGTTAGCAGACCAAAAAGTGTAACTCTGTGGAAGAGTTTGGGAGAAAAATGGATCTCTACTTAGCAAGCAGAGCACCAATGCATAAGAAAGGGATACCCAGTGCTGCACATGGACCTAAGGGAACCCGTGGGGGGCAGTCTAAACCACTCCAGCAGAGTACATCAGTAACAGGGGAAACTAGATAGGAGTGGCACAGGAGGACTCAGGGACCTAGAAAAAGTAATGGGACTGAATTTGTAAAACCTACTGCATTGTAACTGACTTTCCAAAACACTAGCAGGGGAATTCATAAAGGTTAACACTAGGTGTACACTATCCTTGAGGTAACGTTTATGAATTCAAGAAAAGCCATACTACAATGCCTTTGCTATTTATTCACTCAGAAAGGTTACATAAGTCTTTTTTTTTTCTATTACTCACTCTTCCAACTGTATGGCTCACAAACCACTACTCCAAACCCTCTTTGCCAGAACTTTTTCTTTTGCTGAATCCCTCCTTCTATCAATGGTTCAACAAATTCTAACTCTTTCTACAAATCTCGTTTATGAGATCACCAAAATCACCAATTTGTTTTTATAAAGCTTATTTAGTCAGGACTTCTTAATCGAACAGATTTTCTCCAAACTGTTTTTTCTGTAAAAGAGCAAAACATCAAAAACTCCCAGTCAGGGGGCCTACATACCCCCTCTAACTTAACAAACTCCAAAGCCACCAAACCTTATAATTAGTTATATTCTAACATCAGTGAAGTTCCATTCATTTTAGTAGCGCCATCCAAATGGGATACAAAAAAGGGTCAGCAGTCATGTAATCAATTACCTTCTTTTGTATCATTGAAATCATTAGTTTTTATTTTACTGACAGAAAATTGAGCCTTTCCATTTTTATGAGTCTTTTTCACTCATTTTCTTACTGTGGATATACGTTATTTAATGAAATTTGATATATCCTGTTGCCTTTATGGCATGACTACCCTCTGTGCTTTCATATTACACCTTCTGGCCTTACTACCAGTGCCTCTAGTATCCCTTTCTTCTCCTTCACATGCATAGTTTCATCGCTGTTGTATATCATAATTACACCCTTCAGGTATACCATACTGCCTTCTCACTCACAAACTCATGCACTCACTCAAGTGTATGAAGACATTTTTCTCTGTCTTCCTGTTTGGGTGTTTTTAACATGGTTGACTTGCAATCTTAAGAGTCACACTCAAAGCCATTTTAACCCACATAATTTATTTTATCGTTGTTACTTCACCAAATCTGTGCTGAGATTGAGCCAGTGGACAACAGCACCAAATTCATACAATTTCTAGCCCTGTCTTAATATATCTTGTCTTATAGTTCTTTATGTTTTCACTAATTCCTTCTCTGTCTCAGCACTGGGTTCTCTTCCCATGCCCTTACTTCCCTATCAAACCTATTTACTTCTTTCTTGAACATAAATCCAGCCTCTTCTAATATCTGTGTATGTGCCTTATGTTCAAGACATCTTTTTCTTGCCTGGCATCTCAGCATACCATGTTCTCCCAGACTTCTTTTCATGATATGGTTGTCATTTCAAGCTGTAAATTCTGAAGCTGTTAATTCAACCAAACCTTATTCACTCATTTTTGCCCTCAGCATAATCCTGTCCACTATAGTTGTTTGTCTCATTAACCACTTAGTATCTTGTGATACCCTTGAGTTTGTTACATACATGCCCCAGCAGTTCTTTTTTGATAGTAACATTCATAAAGTTTCAGACTGCATCACAAATGTACATAATGCCATAGAAATGTTTATTTTCATTCCCAAAGCTTTGAAAACCACACTTCTGTCCACTTCTATTCTATCTTCCTTCTCACTTCCCTTCTTTGGGTATCTACTACTCAGTTTGCATGGTTATGGCTCTTCTAAATAGCCATTCCAAGAAAGTCACTGAAAGCTACCTCAGTGCAACAAAGTATTTATGCATTGAGAACCATAGTCAAAACGTTTTCATGTAACGTATTGCAGGAGAGTATATCAGAAGATATGGTATGACATAATCAAAATGCCATGTGAAAACAAGAGTAGTTAATAATTAGAATTGTGTGTAATTATTATTTTTTGTCAGTTATATGTGTGTGTGTGTGTGTGTGTGTGTGTGTGTGTGTGTGTGTGTGTGTGTGTGTGTGTGTGTGTGTGTGTGTGTGTGTGTGTGTGTGCATGCATGCATGTGTGTGTGTGTGTATGTATGTATGTATATATGTAGGTCTAAACTAGTAAAATGCAAAAGAACAAAAATAAATTATTTTTGTTGGTTTCTGTACTTTATTTTTCTTAAATAACTAGATGCTTTTCTGGATAACAGAGTTCCAAGGCCCTCAGAAATTACAACTTGTTCTTATTAAAATAGTCAGATGACCCAAGCTAAGCAGTTCTGTCTATTCCCACAGGTGAAAATGTATCTCCAACTTCCTCTTAATATTTGGACAACTAAACCACAGCTGATAACTTTTAATCACTAAAAGGAATTATAATAAAACTAATTTATCTTTGATGACCTTCACAGTTTCTTAGCCTTTTTCTCATTAGCAGCTTTGAGTGTCAGAACTGCACAATAATTATAGCAGTTTTAGTAAATGTATGGTCAGGTTATTAAAAGATGCAGTCGGTCAATTATATCATACAATTATATTCACACTTTCAAGTAAAATAGATTTCTCATCTCTTGAACAGACAGACAAACACACTGCTACTTCCATTAACAGCAAGTCAGTAAAAATGAAGATAAAAAATAATTTCTCTTTGGTGACCTTAATACTTAATTTCCTTTTTCTCACTTTATTAATTGTTACTTAGAAGTTTGCATTCAAACTTTAGCTTCAAGCAAGAATTTGCATCATAGCTGATTATGGCTAATTTCTAACCTAGGGTCAAGAAAGTTAGTAAAGGTAAGAATGTAGAAGCCTCCAGGTGCTGGACAGTGTTCCAGAAAACACCTAGCAGCTGTACTTAATGTCCTTTTGAAGACATTGACTGTGACCTTCGACAGAATCTTCCGCTATACCACAATGAATGGACAGATCAAACAGACAAACAAGGCTCACCACTTTAGAAGGAAAAGTATCGTTCTTCCATACCCACCATATTCTGGATGCTTTGTTCATGAAACGAGTCCATTGAGGAAAAACAGATCTTTGCTGCTCAGTTTAAGGTGAGAGACAACTGCAATAGTAAAGGAAGAATACCTGTTACAACATGAATTGAGGACACTGCACCAAAATTTGGGGTGGAAACCTGAGATCAGGATCAACCTTTAAAAATAATGTTTACTTAAAAAGCTGATAGAGTCGGTATATTTTTAAGAAAATGTATTAACATATAAATGCAGTATTTGGCAAATTTGCTTTTAATTTCTTTGTTTTGTAACAAAAATATATATTATGATGGGCAGACAAAAATATTTAAGATAAAAACAAGGACATTCCTGAAATTCTTGGCAGTTAAGACACATGCAGCTAGAAAATGCAATAAAGTCAGAATAAAAAAACACATAGAATTTTCAAAACCTAAAATATGGAAACTTGCCTAAAGGATAAGAAAAAAAAATAAAGTATGCAATCAGTGAAAAGGCTATGAGTATTGGAAATCTAAATCCACAGATGCTGTGGTTGTAGTTGTGTCACATTAGAAAATGTAATTAGTGCCTGGCACTCTCCCACCTGTGACATTCAAACTCATTATATGATAACTGCATAAGGTGCATAAGTTAATGCTACACGAACAGCTATGCTGGGCAGAAATTAGAATTCAATTCCATGTTATACAAACTAAATTCCCTCCTAAAATACAAAGATCTGATATTCTGTATGGAAGATATTTTATACTAGAGGAAGAAATTTAAATGGAATGGATTTAATAACAATCATACCAGCTGTGCAAGGTGTTCATTGATGAATGAGAAAAAATATCCTAACTACAGAGAAAATGGATCTGAAGCCATCCTTGCAAGTTAGGTAAGGAGGATGGAAGGCAAGAACTGTAAAAGATAAAAAGAAAATCAAAAGAAAAGTGACCCTCACAAGACTCAACCAGACAGAAATAGCACTTCATTGGATGGATAAAAAATATACTGAGGTTTAAGCAGACTGAGACATTAAACACATTGGGGCAATATAAAAAAATGCAGAACCAGAAAATTTTGTTGCAGCTTGACACAAATAGTGTGTAACATGACTTGTTTATTAGAAGTCTTGTCATTAAGGTGTACAAGCAACATCACTGATTGAAAAGCAAACAAAGCAAAAAATAAAATAAATGGTCACTAAGTTTGGTCAAGAAAAAGGCTGCTGCTTTATGGTGAGCAAAACAACTTCACTGATATGACTTCTTTTCATGCAAAATGGACTAGACCAAGCAGAATGTGTAGTAACAACACACTGGGTCAACTCTTCTAGAAAAGACAGAAACTCAGACATTAATGGTTATACTTTAGTTCCAGTTCCTTTACAAGGAGACATAAGGACAATGTATTGGGATGGTGAAACAAAAACAGAACTATAATTATCATTGAGTAATTAGTAAAGATTTACATTAAAGGGAATGATAATAATAATAAATAAAGTTAACAGCTCACAGAAATCCAAGACCTTGGTTTATCAGAGTATGGTAAAAAATGAATTCATAATGGCCTTGATATCAAAAGGTGAGCTACATTCTACCATGGCAAAATCTTAATTAGGAAACAACAATGTAACATTATACTGCACCCTAAAATGACAGCATGAAAAAAACAAGTATTTCTGTCTGTCTTACAAAACAAAGTAAAACTGTGGGAGAGCAGGCTAAATACAAAGAAAGGTACAATACAGAAAACACTAGCTAAAATAAACACATTCGCTATTCAAGTAGCTGCAAACCTTAGACTATTGGCAGAAAATTGTATGGGAATAGTTGCTATAGGAGAACTCTAAAATGAGCCAAAATATCATTCAGAGGCTGGAATTTAGAGAACATTTCCTGCATTCAGATAAACTGCTGTGGCTAAATGGGGCTTTTTCCACAAACATGGGAAATATGATTCAGGCACATGACCTGTCATGAGAAAAGTCTCATCATTGCCTAATTTGCATGTCTCTGAATCGTGTGGACTTACCGCTAGAGCTAATAAGCACCTTCTTGTAGTAATTGCCATTCTTGGCCTACACATTGTGTTAGCACAGGCATCTCCCTCATTCACTCTCCCACGCCAATACATGTATTCAGACACACAGACACACACATGGATATACCCCGTGCTGCTAAACTGTCCCTGATTTTAAACAGCATCCCTGATTTTGCCTCTTATATTACTCATGTTTATCTTAAATGACCAATGCTTACAGTTAGTCAATAATGGCAAATATTAAAGTTTTATACACCTTATTGTTCAGAAAATGCTCTATGATGCAAAAACTGATGTTACCTTAATTTTTAACACACACACACACACACACACACACACTCACACACTTATCCAGACCACTCATACCCTACAGACATACATACATGCTGCCACACACATTAACACACACTAACGCACACAAGCAAACACACACATACAATACCTCTCTGCAGACACCTGATTTTACCTTTTACATAGTGTCCTCTTTTTACTTCAGTAGGGAAGCACAGCATTTTGACTATGTCTTTTAACATGGGCAGCCATATTAATTTATGCAGCTGAGTGACAGAGAATTGCTTGGCTGCATAAATACCCTATACTGAGGCATTTTTCAGGGGATTATTAGCACAGGCTGCTCTCCTAGAATGTCTTGGTAGTATTTAGTACTACGATGTAGAATAACTGCAGTGGGCCAGTTTCTGAAAGGCAACTGCCAGCAGTTTTCTGCCCATGTTAGGGCTTATCACTTGCAGTAGTCCTTTCTGAATCTCAGCCAGAAAGACTAGATTTGGAGACATCAAGAAAAAGACATGCCACAGGAAGCTGTTTATTTGTAAGTCAAAGAGTACCAGAAATACAATGTCTAGGAACCTGAATTTTGTCTGTGACTTAAACAGAACATGCTAGAGACAGATATCTGTCCCAGAGACTGCCACTCCTAAGGAGCAGGCTCCCCATCCATGTGAAGCTGAGTTTGTCTAATACCCAGTTTAAGCACAAATTGGACAAGTGGATGAGGAATAGGAATTTACACTGGGCCTAGCACTCACGTTCCTTATGGACAGTAGTAGCTTATAAATGCCTGACCCTCAATGGCCTATCTGGATGCAGGACATCATTATTCTTTGAGGGAAAACTTTGTTAGGCCTTAGACTTAGAAGGTACCCTGGTCGATAGCCTAGTAACAGTCTATGAATCTATTAATCTAAGCAGAAATCAGAACTCTACTAGCAAATATGTGTGTGTGTGTGTGTGTGTGTGTGTGTGTGTGTGTGTGTGTGTGTGTGTCAAGTACACATTCCCACAAACACGCACGGGTGAGAATATGGGTGAATTCTTGATGAAATTGCAGTATTGGCCTTGGTAACCATAAAGAAGACAGACAACATTGAAAAATCATTAAAAACACACTTATTATAGCACACACACAGGATTACTGTTAGGACCTGAAAAGTGCAGACATACAAAATCATACGTCATGAATTTCAGGAAACTCTGAAAAAGGGTGGTGCACTTTACATAAATATTTGTGTGCACCTAGGGTAAGGTACAGTAAAACAAACATGCACACACACACACACACACACACACACACACACACACACACACACACACACACACACACACACACACACACACACACACACACACACTATAGGTTAGTGGAAGCTGGTCCCCTTAAGAATGCATGTATCTCAGAAGCAGGTAGGCAGTTAAAAACTGAATGACAGAAAGTTTCAAATAGACCTATTTAAGGCCCAAGTGCCCTAACTCTAGTCAGATTCATGACCTTTTGGTATGAAGAGGGTCCTAAGAGGGCTCTAGTGGCAGTTATATATACTTAAAGGAGTAAGGAAGGCAATCTGGTGTTCCTGAAAGGGAAATAAGCCAAAACTCTTTAGATGAAAAGCCATTTGGATTTATCACAGTGTGTAGAAGTGCAAGTAGAAAGTATTTAATTCATTCTTATTTGTACAAAAGGCACCTATTGTATCCTTGCTGTATCTTTAAGGATTGTTTTACTTAACCAGCTTTTGAAAGACATTTGCAGTCACGGTGCAACAGGTAGCATACTTGCCTTTGATGCAGAAGGTTGTAGGTACTATTCCCATGCCAGGTAGGTCAATTACTAATACTGGTCTGTAGTATAAAAGAGATTCTGCACACCTGAGTATGTCATCCTTTGGATGAGATGTTAGACTGAGGCCACATCAGCTTGAGTTGGTGGTAGTTCAGGTGAATATAAAGGATTGTATGGCACATACTGAAAAGAGCAGGGGTACTTTATTTACAAAAAAAAAACATAGTTTACATAAAAACCTATATACATATTTGCAATATATACAATATATGCATCATTTAAATATTTTACTACAATAACATTGTTTCATTTACCTCATTGATAAATGAAAGACATTTTCAGTTATGAAACCCCACTCTATTTTCCATAACCAAAATCTTATATATTTTTGACATCATAGCTAAATCCAATTTTTCATTAAACCAAATTTCCTTCACTCTTTAATTCCAGGGCAACCATATTATACAAAACATTTTTATCAATTTTTGTTATATAATTTCTACTTTTTCTTTATAATAGCCATACTTCATCATATCCATAGTTAATTCATTTACATTTGAAATTCCCTCTAAATACTGCATATCAGCAACCTTTTTCCATAATGTTTTAATTTGTCTACATCCTAAAAATGGATCTACTTTGGTAGACCGAAATTTCACTTACACAAAATCTGTATCACCGAGATGAAAAGGCTGACAGCATCAGAACATCAATATCCAGGAACACCAACTTACCACTCCAGGTGAGTAATTACTTGGCCATCCTGAAAAAAATGTAAACTGAAGGAAAGCAAACCTACCCATGTGGGGGGCTTTGCCCCCAACACCCCTAATGCAGGGGGGCTATTCCTCTCCAACTAAATATACCAACTCCAAGATCGCACTACCATGGGGGTAAGGGACAAAGTCAATCAGGTTGGCCAAGCATTTACTTACCTCGAGTGGTAAGTCGGTGTTCTGGTGCTGTCGGCCTTTTTGTCAAGCTGATATGAATTTCAGGTAAGTGAAATTTCGGTCTACCAAAGTAGACCCCCTAAAAACACATGTTCAGTAGTCTCAAATTCCTTACAATAAATACATGGTCTGTCTTTCTTCATCTTATATGGCATATTTGCTTTTACTGGAAGCTTTTGTATAATAGGTCTCCATAAAAAATCTTGACTTTCCACCATTTCCTTACATCTTCCAATTCTAGCCTATATCACTGCATTTTTTTTTTCTTTTGGCAGCTCCTTCCATGGGTATACACAAAAATATTTGTCCATTATATTATTATACCATTTTCTGCGTGAATGGGCGCTCCTTCATTGAAGGTTGTGCATCAGGCCCGGCAAGCCGGCACATAAAAATCTACTGCCAATCATTAGCGGACCGGAGTTCCGCTGTGGCGACCCCTAACTGGGAAAAGCCGAAAGACACAACAACAATAACATTTTCCTTCTTATCAATTTTATTTCCCCATAAGATTTTCTCTTGATAATTATTTATTTCATAATTGGGCCATAACCTCTTTCTTTTATTATTTAAAATATACATTCATTGATCTTTATATTTAAACTTCAGTATTTGTGTTAATAATGAAATATCATTATCCTTTAAACATTGTAATATTTTATATAAATGTAGTATTGCTGCATAAACTGCAGGATTAATCAAATCTAGTCTTCTTTCTTTTCTACTAATATACAATATACCGTTCTTTACTGGATTTAATCTAGAGTCCCAAATAAAGGAAAAAAATATGTAAACTTTCTTTTCAAACAAAACAGGGATACTAAAACACTTGTTAAATATGAAATTCTTGCTAAAAGAATAGAATTAATTAAATATTTGTTTTATGTTTATACGCATGGATTCCACATTCATTACCAACACAAATATTATACTACTCAAAGGACATCCTTGTCTTATACCCCTTTGAAGCACTATTTCTTTACTTAACCAACAATTTGCCATAACCTTATGTTAATTTATAAGCTGTCATACATATCCTTCTAATCTTATTTATGTTTTATACTTACAGTATTTCCCATAGCATATTATGTTGAATAGAATCAAATGCTTTACTTACATTCTCTTACCATAATTTTAACTTGATTATTTCTGAGTAAGATATCATCTACCAGTTCCCAAAAAATTAAGAGCAACTATTGTACTCTTTGTCCTTTTATACCATATATATTATTATTTATAACTTTATTTATTTTACCTTCCATTCTTTATGTGGAATCTTCATAAACACTTTGTAATCCATATTATTCAAAACTTTCAGTCTCCAATTCTGCACTTCATTTTACAACCTTTTTTCCATATACATTTAATTACTCCATTACATAATTATGTATATGGAAATCCTTTGTTGAGCCATTCAACACCATTATTATTATTATTGTTATTATTATTATTATTATTATTATTATGATCTTGTCATAGGTTCATAGGTTGGTACTAGGTTATCGGCTCTAGGGCCTATACAAGCCTAGCCATAACAATTCCCTGGATATTTCTTCCCACAATATTTACTTCTCTGGACCCCTGCCTAGCAGGGCGACTGACATGATCCCCGGGGTGAAATTCCTATCTCCCATCCAATCATCAAGGTTCCTTTTGAAGAAGTCCAAGGAGGAGCTCTGCTTGACATTTATGGGCAGTCTATTCCAGAATATGGGGAGTCCCTGGGTCAGGAACATATCCCTCCAGCATGTTTTGTTCATTGTGATGACAAGGTTTAGATCCCCGGAGCGTGTGGCTCTGAGGGATTGGGATTTATTTTAAGTGGAGCATGTCCAACAGCTCAGGGTTTGATTTGGCCTTGTATGTTAAGCAGAGATTGCTTCTGAGTAGACGATATGCCACAGAGTATAGCTGGAGGTTTTTTAGACGGTCAGCATATGGCATCTGCTTTAGGCCTGTGATTCTTTTAGTGAGGTATTTCTGTGGCTTTTCCAACTGTTGCAGATGTCTTGTGAGGTACATACCAAATGGGGCATTATACTCTATACTGGGTCTAATGAAGGATGAGTACAGTGTGACAATGACCTCCTTTTTTTTCTGGATGAAAAGCCCTTAGTGATGAGGTGTGCCACATAGAATGATTTCCTGACTGTTGTGGTGATGTGGTTATCGAAAGTGAGACCACTGTCCACTTGTGTCCCTAAGTCTCTCATCACACTTTTGATGTTTAGTGTACTGCCACCTATGTGGTAATTCATGGGTACATGTTTTTTTTCCAAAGGGGATAACTATACATTTTTTGGCATTAAACTTGAGCCCATGGCTCTGGCACCAGGCATCTGTTTTTGTAAGGCCCTTTTGTAGAATATCCACATCATTTGGGGATTCAATAATGGCTCCCAGTTTGTAGTCATCTGCGAACTTTGTTAGCCAGAGTCCCTTAGTGTTGGCCTGTACTTCAGAGAAGTAGATGCCAAACAAGGACATTATGCAAACTAATAATGAAATGAAAGTAGATTTTATACATTCTGTATTCTGTTCCAGCCAGACCAGCTGCTGATTCCAAATTAACTACCACTATTACATCACAAGATTCCTTTCCATCTCCTTATTATCTTGTTCTAGAAAGGACTCTACTTTCATTTCATTATTAGTTTGTATAATGTCCATTAAATAGTTCTTTTATATATTTTTCTATTTCAATAATTTTACTCTAGCGAGTCTTCTTACCAAATTCTTTAAACTATTAACATTTGTTGCTAAGATTTTATAAGTAGCAATGTCTTATTTATTTATTCTATTTTTTTCTTATCCTTTCCCTTTCTTTTTTTTATTATGACCTTCTATAATTTTCATTTTTCCTCTCATGTACCCTTTTACCAATAGAACTTTTTTGTTCAACCACATTCCATTTCATGTTTTCTGTATCACTTTCATCTGAACCTTCTTCCATTTTTTTTCCATTTCTTCATTATTAGATTCTTGCTTTTCTTTTTACCTTTTAGAGTATTTATCTGGACTATTTCTATTTGTGTGTCTACAACCTCTGATTCTATCTCTACATGATTATTAACTAGTTTCTGATCTGCTTGTATATCTATTGTTTCTGAATTTATCTCTTCACATTCTATCCCTAAATGTCCTATTTTTTACATTTTTAACATTTTAACTCAAAATTCTTCAAGGCATGTCCCTTCTTTTCACATCTATAACATTTTCTTTTTTCACAATTATTACCACGAAGAAAACACATTTTTAGTTCACCCTAATATTTCACCATACCTTTATCCCCGTTCACAATTATGATACTAGGAATGTACACCATTTTGTCATTTTCTACATTCAGTATAACAAGACAATCCCACCCCCCATCCATAAGACCCTGTTATCATACACTTTTGAAATGTCTAGTACATATTTACATAATTTTAATAAATGACCTTTTAAAGTCTCTTTTTCTACTTCATTTCTAAACTGTATATGAATCATTTTCTTCATCTCTCTATGAAAAGTCTTTAATACATATTGATTCCAAGGCGTATTTCTTTTTTTCATATTCACCTAAAAATTTCTCCATCTGTTAACCAGTTTCAAAAATAACATCACAATAAGTGTTTATATGTACAAAGGCTCTTACCTCATTTGCTTTAGTTCCTAAAGGTGCTATTATTTCATTTCATACTTTGCATCTATCTAGTTTATCTCCTTTTTTCTCTATTCTTACTGTAAATGATTTTTTTTTTCATAGTAGCCTTTTTCTTTTCTTCCTTTTCTTTTTAGATTCTTATTTTTACCATCTCTGCACACAATTTTTTCACTGTAGATTCTACTTGTTGACCATTTTCTTGCTGTATTCTGTCCATTATTTCACCACAAGAAATATTCTTGCCACTTTCCAGCTCACCCACATTTTCCAACTCCATAAGTAAGTCATCCCACAACCGGAGGGTTGTAACAACACATACTTGTGTTGATTCTTTTTCCCTAAGAAGATTCTGCTGAAAGATATCCCCTGAATACATCACTGGCATGACCATTTTTTTCTTTTTCTGAGCAAAATGCTCTTGAGAAGGCTTGACCACCTTCACATCATTACTGCTTACAGCTTTTAACCTTAAAGACCTTCTCACATTTATCTCACCAGTTTGTTCCTCTGACATAACTTCTTTGGTCCGCATCTCCTTCTCACCTTCTACCATAAGCAATTCATTTTATTTAAGTGAATCCAACTCATTACAACTTGTGAAACATTCCATCTTCCCTGCTTCCCTGAGCTGCCTCCACACTTGGACCAGAAGCTGGAAATGTTACCATGAATGGTGTCTATATACATTAGAGGAGTAGGGTTTTTTATTGATATATACATTACATATTATTTCATATTTACACATTTACATTATTTCATCTATTTACAAATCTCCATACATTATAAACTTCAATTTAAGCATTCCCGCCCCCACTCTTTAATCCACAACCAAAACATTATTTTTTTCAAAATCTTTGACAAAGTCAGTTTTTCATTGTCATTTAGTCTCTCATTCCATATAGTCCATGAAACATAAAATATTATTCTGTCCATTTTTCACTTCTGTTTTTGTGCACCATAATAACCAAATTTTATTATGCCCATATTTATTTGCTCAAATTTTAACAAACTTTTCACCCTATTATGTTTACATATTTCTTTTCACAAATTATTAACTCTTTCACATTTCAAAAACACATGCCCAGTAGTCTCAAACTCTCGACAGTTATTACATATTCTATCTTACTTTTTTTGTATGGCATGGTTGCCTTAACCAGCAATTTTCTAATAGACAATCTCCATAAAAAATAATTTCATTCTTTAATCTTTTTATAGTTGTTATATCTCATCATTATGGCTTTTTTCTTATCTATTTCTTAATCTTTCCATGGGTCAATGCAATAAAATGCTTTCATAATACTTAAGTACAATTTCTTTCTATTTTCCTCACATATATTCTTTTTTTTATTTTCCATAACACAATTTTGTTTTGATACTTTTTAATTTCTTCATTCACAATACTTTTACTTTTTTTTGAACTTCCATTCCTTCACACAGTCCTTTGTACTTATAAAGTAGTATAATTTTTATAAAGTTTTTTATTTTCTGTCATAATTCCTTTTAATACCTTATATAAAATTAAAGATGCTGACTGTACTATTGGGTTTATTAAACCCAAGCCTCCTTCCTCTTCTTTCATATATAGAATCCCTCTCTTGACTGGATTCAGTCTAGAGTCCCATATAAAAGAAAATAAAATCACCATTAGTTTCATTTCATACTTAATAGGAATCATATATATATTAGCAATGTAAGCAATTTTTCCTATTACCATAGTGTTCAACAAGTGTACTTTTTTCTATAGGAAAATCTATATGATTTCCAAAAACTAGTTGGATCATTTACTTATTTGAATACATTATCCCATTGTTGTTGTCTGTATTCACTCCTTCCAAATATTATTCCCAATATATCTATATATTTTTCATTGAACCCAATGCCTCCTATCATTCCTTCTAAACCAAATCATTTACTTTTCTCTTTATTTATACTTAAACCATTTTTAATGTATACTTAATTTTTCATTTACTTTTTCGATCCATACAATTAATACAATATCATCCACATAATTATACATTATTGCCAGTTGTACTTCCTTCATCATTTTGTATCCACTGCTACTTGACATTTTATTAATTTCTTTCATTATTACATTCATAACTAATGAGAAAATTACCCTACTACCCGGGCAACCCTGCTTTATTCCACATTCTATTTTTATTTCTTCCCCAGTCCAGCCATTTACATTTAGTTTCACAAAGTTCCTTTCATAAACAGATTTATTACTTGTAATATTTTTTTTGCTTACATTATATGCCTGCAAAATCCCCCATAATGATTTATACTGAATATTATCATAGGCTTTACTTATACCCCTTATCATAACCTTTGCTTCTACATTTTTATTTATGTTTTCATCAACTATTTCTCTTATTATCCATAATAACTCTTGACTTCCTATTCCTTTTCTTCCAAATGCATTTTGGTCATATAGTTTATCCATTTTTTAACCTTTTTGTTATTATTCTCATAATCATTCTATAATCCATATTATTCAGTGCTATAGATCTCCAGTTTTTATCTCCTCTTAATTTCCTTTTTAAATATAAATGTTATAACTGCTGTAGATATATCTTCCTCTTTAATTCCATTTTCTAACCATTCATTCATAACTTCTATACAAATTATTTTACCACTCTTTCATTTCTTTATACATACCATATTCAATGCCATACAATCCTGTTGCAGAATTCATGTTAATATCTTTTAGAATTTCATTCAATTCTTTCAGAATTATTTTTTGTTCTAAATACTCATTATCTTCATTATTTAATTTTTCACCTTTATAAATTTGTTCTATGTTTTCTTCCCTTTTAACAAATACTTCAAATACATATTCTTTAATTATTTTCTATATTCCTTCTTGCTGTCTTATTTGCTTACCATCTTATTTTTAATTCTCTTATTTTCTTTCTTTGATCATTTTACTCAGATATGGTGCTACCTCTTCTTTCTTTCCTTGTAAACAATATTTTTGTTTATATAACAAGCTGTTAATTTTAATTTGATTCATTTTTATATATAGGTTCATAGGTTCATAGGTTGGTACTAGGCTATCAGCCCTAATGCCTATGCAAGCCTAGCCATAACAATTCCCTGGAAATTTTTTTCCCACAATATTTACTTCTCTGGGCCCCTGTCTAGCAGAGCGACTGACATGATCCCCGGGATGAATTTCCTATCTCCTTTCCTTTTCATAAAAGGATTTTTTCTTGTCTAGTAAGTCTCTAAATGTTTCTTGACTTAATATCTTATATCTCTTTTTTTTCTTTTCTTCCTTATACATTCTAAAAATACTTTTTTATATTTCTCTTTAAAATTAAGCCACCAAATAGTCCAATCCTCATAAAATTCTGTCATATTCATATGATTTTTCCATAATTCCATAAGTTCTTGTTTCTCTTCTAAATCTAATTCCTTACATTAATTCTCTTTATTATTTTCCCTATTCTTATATATTCTTCATTTTCCTGTACTTTAACCCATATAACCATATGATCTGAAAATCCAGCATACTTAATCCCTTTTTTATAACTTTTAAACTATCAGATATCAAAAAATAATGAATTTCTGCCCTAATTTCATTCTTTTGTAGGTCCAGTGGTTGTTCGTCCATACACTTATCTTTCCACTTTTCATAATTTCCTTAACCATTTTAACATAACAATTGCTCTTATTTTTTCTTAAATTACAATTAAAATCGCCCACAACCATAATGTCCATATTTACATAAACATATTCAAGAATATTTTTAAACATCCTTTCTCTGTCTTTTTTGTTACATATGCATATAAAGCTATAATTCTATACACATATTTTTTCCATCTCAAGTCTATTACCATAATTTGCCCTAGTTCCACTATGGTTACATCTAATATTTTAATGCTTTCTTGACATAATGTATATACGCCCAAGCACATTTCTTTCCCCATGTTCCAAACTACTGCACCATTTCAAAGTTTTTCAGTTGAGTTTTTTCTTCCTCTGTTAATAATTGGATATCTTCTAAAACAATAATATGTGCATCTACTGCAGCACACCATTGTAATATATTTATTCTCCTCTTAATATTTTTCATACTGTTCACATTTAAAGCTAATATTTTCAGCTTTTAAGAATAGTTAGTATAATAAAATGTTTACCCCCTTTCCTTTCTTATTTTCTCTAAGCATTATATTTTTGAATTTTCTTATCCTTTCTTTAACTCTTTTTCCAATTGAATTCTTTTTATTTCTTACTGTGCACCAATCAGCTTTCTTTTTCCTTGTTACTTTCTTTAATATCACGTATAAACTATTTATCAGTCACTTCTTTTTGTACATTTTCTTCTATAATACATAGTAATATCTCTTTCTTCTGTATAACCTTACTTTAATTTTCTTGCATATTCCTTTCACATTCTAGCCATGGATGACCAATATTGCACTTTAGATCACATTTTATTGCATTATGCCCTGTTTTACCACATAAATAACATCTTTTTTATCACATTTTTTGATTAAATTATATTTTTTTCCACAAAAATAACAAGTCTTTGGTTGACCCCTGTATTTCACAAAACTCCTATTACCATGAACATTAATAACACTAGGCACATGCATAACATTATCATTTTCCATTTTCAGTATTACTCCACATTCCCATCCCCCAGTCCATAGTCCTCTTTCATCATATATTTTTGTAGTGTCCATTACTTCTTTACAAATAGTTAAATGTTCTTTCAGTACTTTTGCTTCAACTTCAGTTCTAAACTGGATCATTATTCTTTTTTTGTTTCTCTGTAAAAAACTTTTACCACATATTCTGACCATGGATATATATATATATATATATATATATATATATATATATATATATATATTTATATATATATATATATATATTTTTTTTTATGTGTGTGTGTGTGTGTGTGTGTGTGTGTGTGTGTGTGTGTGTGTGTGTGTCTGTGTGTGTGTGTGTGTGTGTGTGTGTGTTAATACGAACCCAAAAAATGTTCCTTGGCCTGTCCAGTCTCAAATATCAAGTCACAAAAAGTCTCTTTAGTAATTAAAATAAATGCTCTTACCTCTTTTGCTTTGATGCCCAGAGGTGCTATGACAGAGTCTCAAACCTCATACATGTCCAAACTTTCTTCTTTTTTACTGCTCACATGTACTGTATACTTCTTTTTTGTTTCTTTTATTTCTTCATTCTTCTTCTTTGCTCCTTCTCCAACAGTATATGCATACGTTTTTTGTCTCTTCTTCTCCTTTTTCTTCTTCTATTTTCCATGATGTAGCTCCACGAAATTGCTACTCCACTTTCTGGCTCACTTTGGTTTACCATTTCTTCCAAATAATCATCCCACAACTCCCCGATTGGAGGGTTGTAATTATGCATTTTTCAGAGGTAACTGGATCTCCTTCAATCTCCTCTGAAAGTTTTCCTCTGAATCCATCTCTGTTACGGCTACAATCTCCTTGTCCTCCAATGTCACTGTTTTCTCTATACCCACATCATCAGAAAAAAACTTCTGTTTGTGATTCTACCATTTCAACTACATTTTCAGCAACTTTCACTCCATTTGCAGCAAAAACTGAATCAGCCATGTTTTCTCCCTATTCCTCATGGCTGCCTCCATGCCTGGACAGGAAACAGGAAGTCAGGATGTGTAATACAGATAGCCTTCTGCTGACTGCCAAAAGTAGGGGTAGTTCCCAGATGCCCTGGCCTCAGATGCCGTGGCCGAATTTCCTTTAGTAGTAAAAATATCAACTCTGGCCTTCACTAAAAAGAGTTTACTAAACTAGTGGGACTAATCCAGTCAATAAAGGATAGAAAAATAGAAAAAGAATTTTGTTTGAGACTAATGCTGATTGAATATTTCAAGACTGAGTTTCATGTGTAAGCAACATTTTTCTTGTGTCGTGAACTTTCTTTTAAATAAATGTGAAATTCTGACTGTAAATATGTATCTAGTAACCCATTTAATTACTCCAAGAAGCCATTGTACATGTCTGGCATGTGTGTGTGTGTGTGTGTGTGTGTGTGTGTGTGTGTGTGTGTGTGTGTGTGTGTGTGTGTGCATGTGTATGTGTGCGTGTGGGCGTATGTGTGTGTGTGAGTATGTGTGTGTGTGCATGTGTGCGCGTGTGTGTGTATGTATGAGTATGAGCATCTGTGCATACGTGTGTGTGTCTGCATGTGTGTGTGTGTGTGTGTGTGTGTGTAGGAGTTGAGCATCTGTGCTTACATGTGCATACGTGTGTGTGTGTGTGTGTGTGTGTGTGTATGTATGAG
The DNA here is from genome assembly GCF_019279795.1 of Protopterus annectens. Classification (NCBI taxonomy): domain Eukaryota; kingdom Metazoa; phylum Chordata; order Ceratodontiformes; family Protopteridae; genus Protopterus; species Protopterus annectens. The sequence goes on from NC_056731.1 coordinate 1,376,225,289, forward strand.
TATGAACATCTGTGCATAAGTGTGTGTATGTGTGTATGTGTGTGTGTGTGTGTGCATTTGTGCGTGTGTGCGTGTGTGTGTGTGTGTTTGTGCGTGTGTGCGTGTGTGTGTGTGTGTGTGTGTGTGTGTGTGTGTGTGTAGGAGTATGAGCATTTGTGCTTACATGTGCATACGTGTGTGTGTGTGTGTGTGTGTGTGTGTGTGTGTGTGTGTGTGTGTGTGTGTGTGGGCATGCATGTGAGGATTCATGTGTATGCATGCATGTGTGTGTGGGTGTACTGTGTGTACACAGGATGAGGCAGATTATTGGCAGTATCACTGGTTCATCAGCTATTACATTTGGTTTTGATATTATGAAGATGAGAAGACAATGGGATCTATCCGACCACCAAGACTTTGGATTCAGGTTCCAGTACTGATATTGCAGTGCAGCTGTACACCTCAGGCACTACCCTTTCTGTGAGATGATAAACTGAGGTAGCAGCTCCATTGCATGTTAAAGATTCCTCAGCAGTTATTAAAAAGTGCAAGGAACTTTATGGAACAATACTATGCAAGCAATCATTTGGACCATAACATGCCAAAGCATATATATACTTACACTTCTGTTCACCTTTTATTGAGCAGATCTGTGCATGATAACCCTTGTGTAAATTTATTTCCACCAATACAATCATCAAGAATAGCCTTCAAGGTAAGAAAATTAGTACTTTATCTGACCTGCAGCTTTAACTTATTCCATCCACTGGAAGTACATTGAGCCAGGAACCTATCCTTCCAGCAAGTCTTGTTTATTTATTGGTGTAGATTTAGGTCCCAGTGTGGATGTTTGTAGATCCCCTGGTTTTATGAAGAATTAGATGATCAGATATAGGACTGGATCTTTCGTGACTCAAATATGAACAATGGTTGGCTAATGAGTATAATGAGAGCTGTGCTACTCTAAAGGGGGGATATTTGAACAAATTATTACCTATAATTGTCTTGGTTACAAATCTTTGGGACCTTGTTAGTTGAGCGATATGCTTGGTTTTGTACATACTGAGGGGAGCAGGGGATGCACAGCATTCAAAATGGGCCTAATAAAGGAGAAGCATGGTGGTAGGACATCATCTTTGGATCCCGAATATATTTCCTTGGAAATTAACTAGGTTAGATAGAAGGATTTCCTGACTATGGTGGAAACATGATGATCAAGCATGAGAGTGTGGTCCACCTAAGTACACAGGTCTCTTATGACCATGTCTGTGAAAAGAGGAGTATCAGTTGTAAAGTATGAGGTGGGAGCAGCTTTTTTTTTTGCCAAATGTTACTAACCCACATACTTTGCATTTAGCTTGAGGCTGGTTTTGGTACATCAGGTACATGCATATTCCATCCCTTGTTGGGTCTGTTAAATACCAGTGGATTAGCATATAATATTATCCAGCTTGCAGTCCTCAGAAAATGTAGTCAAACACACAGATGGACTATTAGTTTGGAAAGCTGCAAAATAAATGCCAAATAGAAGAAGGCCCAGCACTGATTACCCTGGGACCCCACTAGTAACAATTTTATGTTCAAAGATGGTACCAGCAACCTTCACAACTTGGGATCTGTTGGATATTCAATTTACAATCCAGTGGACAATGTAGGGGATTATATTATGCTTGTCTAAATTTTCCATAACACCAGAGAGAGGCACAGTGTTAAACATCCTTGGCCTCATTGAGATAAGCAGTGTGTGCTCAGTGAACACTGCTTACAGCTTCTGTAACTTTTTCAAATAAGCTTACTATGTTCAGGAGACAGGCCTTGCATTTCACAAAACTAGTGCAGATAAGTTCCCTATGTCTATATTGAAGTGAGCTGATAAGACTGATAAGCCTATAATTATCCAAGTCTGTAGACAGACTGCTCTTGTGTAAGGGCATCACAGTGGCTATTCTTCAGCCATCAGGCACAAACTCTGTAGGGTGGCTGAAGAATTTAACTAGAAGCATGAATAGTGAATACTTGGCACTGATAAGAATGCAACATGGCCCATTGTCTAATCCCACTAAAGCTTTTGTTTTGTCTTTGGCAGGGACTCTAAGACTTGTTCCATAGTGATTTCAGGGTAACTAAACTTTCAGGAATAGGGTGGGTAATAATGTATGTAGGTAGGGTAAAGTAAGAAACAAATTGGTCTGTATGTATTGGCTATATCCTTGGAAATGGAATGTGCAATATTACTACAGATACACTGATTGCATTGTTGGACACTATTCCTTAATTTCTTGACATAACTGAAGAAAGAGTTGATGTTTTCTTTTGTACAAGTATCAACCTCCTGACCATATTTCTAAGTACATTTTCAGATAGTGCCCTTAAGTTCTTTGCTAGCATGTTTTAGTGTGGTCTTGAGCTAGGGGGATGGGGAAGTGTTCCAACTTTTTGTTATTTTCTTTCTTTTGTTATCCAGTTTATTAATATGAGAGTTCCATCAGAGAGGTTTATAAATTAATTTACCATTACATTTAGTGTGGGCAGGTACAGGCTTTTCTATGTAGCTGTTTCGGTGCTGGTAAAGTCAAATATGAATGAGGCTTCCCTCTCATTTGGCTCCTTTTTCCAGGGATTTTTTAAAAATGTACCCAGGTCTTCTACAAGGTGAAGAAGGTTTGCCTTGGAGATGTCCCTAAAGACAATTTCATTTGCTTATGAAGTGGTACAATTTAGTCTGACAGAGAAGATGAGTGATTTGTGATAATATTTAATCAGGGATGACAAAATATGGAGTGGAGTACAGCTGAGAGCAAGGTTGATAAACACCACATCAAGGATATTCTCCACTGCACTGGTATTAATGAAGTCTAGAAAATGCTGAGCACATCTCTCTTTAGAGACATGAGTGCCATTCAGTGCGTTGTAACTGAAGTTTAAGGGAAGTCAAAGGGAGCAGATTACAGTGGTTTAGGCACATGTGCAGGAAAGCAGAAAGTAATCTGATAAAGGAAAGTTGGGACAGACAAGAAGACAAAAGGAAATGAAATCAAACAAAGAAATGAAGGGATTATGTGAGAGACGACCTTTGACAGTCGGGTATGACTGTTTAAGAAGCTAGGGGAGTGGCACTGAATCAAAACAGATGGTGACATTTGACACGACACCCTAACCCTATGTGAAAATGGAAAAAAAAAGGTTTTGATGATGATGAATATTTACAGCCTCATCTCTGAGTAATGGAAATAACCAGTTACTTAGAGAGCAACCCTGTTTAATTACTTTATTTGCTTTAATTCCTTTAGGTAATATACATGCCACTGTGTAGCACTTTTATGCTTTGAAACACTACATGATTCGCATGCATTGGCATGCAATGAAAAACATCCTTCTTGTAAACAGTCACTTGACATAGTTTAATCATAGTAGTCTGAACGTGGAGTACACATGAAATTATCTCCCCTAGGATAGTCCTCATTTTACAAATACTACACCAGTAGCATACAGACTGGTCCCAACAGGGTAATATATAGGACTTGACTCACACACCTGCAGATGGTGTAGTGCTTGTGAGTGCTCTGATTCTTTCCTTTGATGATGTGCTGTTCAGCTACCAAAGCTGTGCAGCATATCAATGTCAAATTAAAAAGTACTTTATACAGTAAAAGCCCCATCTGTAATAGGTAAAAGCCCCATCTGTAATAGAGATCTCTGTGGTGCAGCAACCCAGTTCACAAGCACACCTTAACTTACCTCCCACACAGTGATGCTGCTGGGCTCCCACCAGTGGAAATGCCTACAAAACCAGATCTCTTTATTACCACAATATGGCAATGACAGTAGTTCTACCATCATGCCAAAAGAATTAAAGTAATTCACAACTCACATTTAAACATGATGACAGAACACTGCACAACAGGGATCAGACACTTAGTAAGCTATAATACACCTTAATAAGTAGATACTCAGTGTGTACCTTACGAAGTAGCTGTTCCCTGCTGCCCCATATACTGCTGCCTTGCTGCAGAGCACTCCCCCCCACATACACACACAGCATATCAGTGCTCAGAAGACATTACTATGTATTACAGGCACCTGTACCTCTACTGCCCATATACTGCTGTCATGCTGCACACCACCCCTCCCCCAGAGTACTGGTGCTCAAAGGACATTACTATGTACTATGTACTTTGTGCACCTGTACCTCTACTGCCCATATACTGCTGTCATGCTGCACAGCACCCCTCCCCCAGAGTACTGGTGCTCAAAGGACATTACTATGTACTATGTACTTTGTGCACCTGTACCTCTATTGCCCATATACTGCTGTCATGCTGCACAGCACCCCTCCCCCAGAGTACTGGTGCTCAAAGGACATTACTATGTACTATGTACTTTGTGCACCTGTACCTCTACTGCCCATATACTGCTGTCATGCTGCACAGCACCCCTCCCCCAGAGTACTGGTGCTCAAAGGACATTACTATGTACTTTGTGCACCTGTACCTCTACTGCCCCATGTACTGTTGTCATGTTGCAGACCACCGCTCCCCTGGAGCACTGCTATGGCGTGAGTTTGGCATGACAGTTAAGGTTGTCACCTTATAGACACAAGGTACAGAGTTTGATTCTGACCTCAGGATATTGGCTAGGCTTAAAATGGCCCTTTAGGGCAGTTAGCCTAGCATTCATCTATGAACCTATGAACCTATGGAGCATCAGTGCTCATAGAACATTACTATGTACTATGTGCACCTGTCCCTCTGCTGCTACTGTCATGTTGCAGAGTACCCCTTCCTCTGAGTATCAGTGTGCAGAGAACATTACTATGTGCTATGTGTACCTATTCCTCTACCATCCCATATACTGCTGTCATGCTGCAGAGCACCCCTCCCCCAGAGAATCACTGCTTGGATTTCATTACTATGCACTATGAGCACCTGAACCTCTGATGCCCCATACACTGCTGCCATGCTACAGAGCACCCCTCACCCAGAGAATCAGTGCTTTGATTCATTACTATGCACTATGTGCACCTGTTCCTATGCTGCCCCATACACTGCTACCATGCTGCAGAACATCCCTCCCCCAGAGAATCAGTGCTCTGATTTCATTACTATGCACTGTATGCATCTGTTCCTCTACTGCCCCATATACTCCTGTCATGCTGCACAGCATTCCATTCTAAGAATATTGGTGTGCAGAGGACATTACTATATGCTATGTGTACCTGTAACCTTATTCACAAAAGCTGAAAGGCTTCTGCCCACAGCTTTTCTTTACTGTAATCCATACCTATGAATCATGGCAGTGAAAGGTTTAGTACTAAACATTACTCAGAACACATTTATGCAACTGTACACTATGTTTAGCGATACCCTGGCCATCCATATATCTACGTGCATTGGTCTACAAGTTTTTGGTCATGCATTTCTTTTACACAGGAAAAAGTAGGGATATTTCTCTGATGTCCAGGCCAAATGTCCATCATCCATATACTACTTCAGGACTCCACTGAAAATTGTGAATAAACCAGTCAATAAAAACAAAATAAAATAAATTCTTGACATTTAGAATCTGCCTTCAGGTCACTTCTTATTCTTGTACACATGAAAATGCTTACAGCTCATGACAGACTGTCATACTGATGTTTAAATTAATTCTATATTTCAAATCACTGTTGAGTTATCCTATGGAAAATCACTCTCATTTGCTTGTAGATCTAACTTCAGAGCAAATGTGTGTCATAAAATGTATAGGAGCATATGATAAGAGTTTTCATTTTGTCTAGTCCCTTTGTTCAGTTATGGATACTGGTAATTTAGTTAGCCCCAGTAAAAGACTCCTCCAAATCAGGAATCAAGAATCCTAGTGAAAATGTTTAGAAAGATTCCCTCAGAGGCTAAAGGTATAAACAGGCAGCATACTCCTGAAGACAAATACATATCTTGGAAACTGTACAACTGTATAACCTAGACAAATATTGTTAGAACATGTTTGTTAACCAAACATATGCTTTCACATGACAATAAGAAAGTCCTCTGTGGGTACACATTTATTGAGATATTTACAGAGATATGAAAACATATGATTACTAATATAAGTAACACTTAATATATCTCATGATATGCAACTTATATTGCAAATATGAAAAATGCTTTTCTTCAACAACATCTAAGGTTTCACCTGATATCATGCAACATCCTGTAAATCACTTGTTTTTTTTTTTTTTTTAAGTATTAAGTACATATAGACATATTGTTTATTTTTATAATTACTAACAAACAACTAGCAATATCTCTGGAATATTGTGATATAAATGGATGCTGGCAGTAAAGCTCCCTCTCTCCAACCAAGACTGAACTTGACAGTCAAGAGGAGAAGGTAAACACTTGCACCACACCACACTCATCACATAGTCTCACTAAACCTACACCACCAAAATCCACACATAGAAACACAAAAACATTTGCAGAGACTCTCAATAATAATCTGCTCAAGCAACAGAGACCTCCAAAGCAAAAAACAAGCAAACTACACCCCCCAACACAACCCAAATAACACATAGCCCACAGACTCAGTGTGCCACTCAACCACAGCCCATAATGCAAAACAACATACCCAACACACTAGTCATAAGTGACTCTATAGTCAGGCATACTGATGTCCCACCCACCAGACTAAACAAGGAGAAGGTTACCATCAGCTGCCTGTCGGGTGCCAGGATCTGCCACGTAACCCACGCACTCAGGTCACTGCAAAAAAAGTACTAATATAACTCTGTCATTTTCAATGTTGGTGTGAACGACCTGAGATGTACCTCCCTGGACTACATGAAAAGAGACATGGAAGAGGTTTCCCATCTTGTAGCCCAGGCAGGTATGACCCTAGCCCTGAGTAGCATCCTGCCATCACCCGGAATGATACCGCAGTACAAGGACAAAATGATTGACTTCAACAATTGGCTAAGCTTCTGGTGTCATTCTAAGGGGATCCAGTATCTGCCTGCCTGGGACGACATGGTCGACAGACCACAATGCTTTGCCAGAGATGGCCTGCACCTGTCACCCCTGGGATTCCAGATACTGGCTAAGGCTCTTGCCGACCCTATAGTGCCTTTTTTAGGCAAGGTTCAAATAACAAATTCACCACTGTAACAGGAACAGGCAAGCAAAAACTGAGGATAATGCTACTCAATGCTAGAAGTCTAAATCTCAAAATGCACTCCCCTGAGGCACTCCTTAAAATGGAGAACATCGATATCTGTGCAGTGACTGAGACCTGGTTCAAGGCTCCAGAGAGCACCCCTGCATTACCAGGCTATAACTCATACCATACTTTTTGGCCATCTAACCTGGACCGGAACACCAAAGCTGGAGGTGTGTCCATAGTCATTAAGGCTATCCACACCTCCAGGCTAGTTGCTCAGCATAATGCATCAAAGGTTTTCCATGTGCAACTAGCTCTAGGCAACACTGCAAACCAAATAGTAGCTTGCTACAGATCCCCCCACCATACCCCAGGATTCCCACTCCTCTTTTCTTGATATACTGGAAAATATTAGGGTTCAACCAAGCACCCTAATAATGGGTGACTTCAACTATCCCACCATTAACTGGGAAAACTACTCATGTACCAACTCCTTTGCCCAACACTTTCTGGAATTCATAAATTCCAATGCCCTGGATCAACTTATCCACACCCCCACCAGGGGCAACAATATCCTAGACCTAGCCATTACCAACATGAGTGACCGGTGTTCCATACCTGAAGTCAACTCCTCGTTGATCAGATCTGACCATAAGCTAATCACCCTTGATATCCAAATCCCACCCCTACCCCCCATTAAGGAAACCATGGTAAAAAAATTTCTCCAAAGCCAACTTCATGCTTCTTAAGACAGAAGTGGCAAACTTCATGACACCCATGCAGATGGACAATACAGTTATGACTGCTGAATCCTACACAAATGCACTCTATAAGCACTTACATGAGTGCATGGATCATGCTATCCCAAACAGAACCAAGACGCTGTCCTCCAAAAAAAGGAATCCAATCTGGTGGTTCCCTGCCATAAACAAACTCTACAACAGAAGGAAAAAACTGTTACAAAAGAGAGTAAAATCCCATGAGTGGAGAAGCTCCCTGATCAGCCTCAGTAAGAAGCTGAGATCCCTTATAAGATCCTCCAAAGCTAGCTAAGAAAACAAAATCACCACTGATTCTAAGGACAACCACAAACCATTCTATAGCTATATCAAGAATCTCAATAGCAACACCCAGATCTGCTCTGAGTTACAACACAATGGCATGAAAATTACAGCACCAACTGATAGTGCCAACATCCTGGCAGATAGGTTCAGTGCTAACTTTACCCCCCTCTCACCCCTTAAAGGGCCCATATCTATACAGGAAGAATGCAGAGTTCCTGTAATCACAACTATGCAGGTAAAAGCTGCACTCTCTAAAGCCAAAAACACAGCATCCATGGGACCGGACAACATTTCAGGCTGCGTTTTACATGAACTTCAGGATGAACTGGCTCCCCACCTAAGCACCATGTTCAATCATAGCCTCACATCAGGCTTTTTGGCCACTGAATTTTGCACAGCAACAGTTATCCCACTCCACAAAAAGGGAGCCACCACTGATCCCAGGAACTATCGCCCTATTAGCCTGACAAGCCTGATCTTTAAGGCCATGGAACGTATCAATGTGGAACTCATAAAAAAGACATTGGTAACCTACAAACTCTGGACCCCACCCAGTTTGGGTTTGTGAAAGGCAGATCATGCCTCCTGAACCTGATCAACTTCTTTGAGGCAGTCACCAAAATTGTAGACGAGGGTAAGGTTGTTCAAACAGCCTATCTTAACCTCGCCAAGGCTTTTGACACCATCCCCCATTCTGGAATTATAGCTAAACTCACTAAAGTAGGTATAAATCCATATGTCACAAGATGGGCTGCCAACTGGCTCACTAACAGAACCCACACTGTTAAAGTTGCAGACTACAAATCTGACTTCAAACCAGTGACAAGTGGAGTACACAGGGTTCAGTCCTGGGACCTCTCCTGTTTGGTATCTACGTCTCTGAAGTACAGGCTAACACAGAAGGCCTTTGGCTAATGAAGTTCACAGATGACTGCAAACTAGGAGCCATAGTCGAGTCCCCAAATGATGTGAACATCCTGCAGAAGGGCCTCACTGAGACAGATGCCTGGTGTCAAAGCCATGGCCTCAAGCTCAATGCCAAAAAGTGCATTGTTATCCCCTTTGGTAAAAACTCTGTATCCATGAACACCACATAGGCAGCAGTCTACTTAATGCTGAATGTGTGATAAGAGACCTTAGGACCTAGGTGGACAGTAGTCTCTCCTTTGATAATCACATTGCCACAGTAGTCAGGAAATCCTTCTAAGTGGCGCACCTCATCACAAAAGGGTTTTCATCCAGGAAAAAAGAGGTCATTGTTCCCCTCTACTCAACACTCATTAAACCCATTATAGAGTACAACGCCCCTTTTGGAATGTACCTCAAAAGACATCTGCAGTAGCTAGAAAGGCCACAGAAGAACCTCACCAAGATGATTACTGGCCTCAAACAGATGCCCTACACTAACCATATCAAAAAACTCCAGATTTACTCCATAGCATATCGCCTACTTCGAGGTGATCTCTGGTTAACATATAAAGCTATGTCAAACCCAGAGCAGTTGGTCATGCTACACCTAAAGAAATCCCAATCCCTCTGAGCCACACTCTCTAGGGACCTAAACCTTGTCACCACAAAAAACAGGACATGCTGGAGTGATAGATTCCTGTCCCAGAGACATCCCATACTCTGGAACAAGCTATCCATCTATGTCAAGCAAAGTTCCTCATTAGCACTCTTCAAGAAAAATCTTGATGAATGGATGGGAAATAGGAAATTCACCCCAGGGATCACTTATGTGGCTCTGCTCGACAGGGGCACATGAAAATAAATTTCTTGGGTGGCGTAAGCCAGGGAACCTTGTTGGCTAGGCTTACATAGGCCCTTGGGCCGATAGCCTAGTACCTACCTATGAACCTATGATTTTTCCTCTCTTCTACCATGGCATATTACACCATACTCCTCAACAACATGCATGGCTTTCAGTTATGAAAATATGAGTATAAATATAGAAATATGAATAATAAGTGATGGACAGTGATTAATTTCTCTAATATAGGACATTCTGGATTAATAAACTTTGTGATATTTTGTTAATAATGCCTTGCAATTTTTAATACTGCTGATTGTTAGCTTGTAAGTGACTTAGTAAATGAAACCAGACCCAAAAAAGTTCTGGATGCCATATCAAGCTATGGATGTGAAAGTATACGAAAATGCTTGAATGAGGTACATAAAATGAAAATTATCACCATAAACAATTGAATAAAACAATACTTATTTAACATTTCATTCAGTTTATCTACTTTGCTAAAATTAATTTCAGTGAAAGTTGATTTAATTGTATGATCCCTTATCGTTTACCTAGGGAAAAATTTGTAAGGGAACAGTTTTGCATATGCATTGTCTAAATTTGCACAAGTGTATATATTTACCTACTGTGCAGATCACTTATTGAGCAGTAAAGATGCACAATACAGCTGCTATAGAAAGAGAGAGCTCATCGCCGAGGTGTTTCGGGAAGTTGCCGCTCACAGAGAAGACAGGCACCAACCCATGCTCACCCATGGATTCACCCCCAGCAACAGGGGTACCACTGCGGACAGAACCAGCAGTTTTCCCATCCCCATTAACAGTGACATGGTCCCCCTTCATACCATCCTATTAAGGAACTGGAACATCATTAGGTCAGACCTCACCACTCACGGAATCCTAGGTGGGGCACCCACATTTTCCTACAAGAAAACTAGGATGCTCAGGACCGAGTTCGAAAGGGATGACCATATCCCCCCGATGCCTGACCCCCCAGGTAGACCCATAGGCATACACCCCTGCGGCAATTGCGTGATCTGCCCCTACATACACACAGGTGACCACTTCAACTTCCAACACAGCGGCTACACAGTTAGAATCAATAAACACCATGACTGCCACTCGACCCTGGTGATCTATGCAGCCTACTGCACAAATTGCCCCTCCTTCTACATCGGCAAACTATCAGAAAATTATCTGATAGTGTAAAGGAGCACCTAGGAGTCATTAGGTCTGGAGACCGATGCAACGCTCTCAGCAGACATAGCACAGCCTGCAACAACTTCACCAAGTTTCTATTCTTTGTAGTTGAACAAATCCGTCCATTTTACAGAAACTAAAACACTCTCCTTGAACTAAAAGAGCTTAAATGGCAGCTGCTTCTACAGGCTGACTCTCCCCAGGCCTTAACGAAAACTTAAATGTTAAATGCGCTTTGAAATGGTATAACTAACCATTCAAAAGCACATCCCACTTTCCCTGACAGCTTAGCCAATCAAAAACCCTCCCAACCCAGGCCTTGCCATTGGTCCTTTCAGCTAGCATCCACCTATAGTTTTACAGCATTTAACAGCTTGTTTTAACTGTGTGCATTAGTTACTATTGGTCCTATCAGCTATTTTTCCACCAATAGTTTTGCAGCATTTTACACCTTATTAACAATGGGCATGACCTACTAAAGTATAAAACATGATTCTCTTTTGTAATGCTATTACTCTGATGAAGTTTGAATTACTCCAATAAACAAACAAAAGCACTCAGTAACTGTACCCGCTTGGTGTCAATCTCCATTATTTCCTGTTCTTTTCTTTTCTCAAGTGCAGAAAAGTAAGTTCGGAAGTTTTTTAATTAAGTTTCGGAAGTTTTTTAATTAAGTTTTGAAAGTTTCTTCCTAGTTCAATAGTCGGTTATACATAACTAATATATATATATATATATATATATATATATATATATATATATATGTTTGGATTTATGTAATATGATCACCTATCCATGTTATCTTGTCAAAACTTGATGAAACAAGTGATCACAATTGCTACTGAGCGATTTATTGATGGGTAATGCAAACATCTAAAGACTGACTGCACCCATACATGCCACAAATGTTCATCCATTGTGCACAGTTGAATCACTGGGTTCATCTTGCATACTATTGTACAGAGCTTTAAAAGTATGTAATAACACTGACATAATGACTGCAGTGCACTTACCACAGTGAAGAAATAGTGTTGTAGTTGTTGACCCCATCTTTTAGGCGTCCTGTCATCCTTCATAATAGTTGAGGAAAAATGTGCATGCCAGTTGTGTCCAGTTGTGTCCAGGTCATAGATAAAGCTTTGCAATGGTTCTAGGGAAATTGTGGTGCTTCTTGCAAAGATATGACCTAATGCCATACATGCCTGGTAACAAGCATAGCAGGATACATAAATACAGTATTCCCTCCCAATGGTGCACGTTCACCTGGGGAGGTAATGTCATAAGATTGACTGTGCAGATGATGTGTTCTTAAATATTATAGACATTTAAATTACCTTTGACTATGTATTTATTAAGCACTATTTTCAGCTCCCTTTATCCAGTTGCATGTCAGTGCAGTATGTCACAGATGAGGTTAACAGCTCTCAAGATATTGCTGACCACGTCTTCCTTGCACTAGATGTTACAATTGACACTAATCAGTCCTTTCTTGTCAAAAGGGAAAATGACTACTAGTAATATATGGATTCGTGTACATCAAGGAAAAGGTGTGCAATGGGAAAAAGTATTGGGTTTGCTGGTCAAGGCTAAATAGAAAAAGTAAGGGTCAATGAATCACATTAACATCATTAGCTGGTAAAGAACTGCTGTGCTCCAACCCCATCTCCATGGACCTGAGCAAGGTCAATCAGTATTCTGTGTGAAAATGCATGATGTGAAAGCACAGGTTTCCCTATGCAAGGGCCAGTTTTTCAAAGCTGTTACCAACTGTATGGTTGCAACATCGAAGGATGTAAGCTTTGTAATATCATCCAAGAATGCTGAAGCTCAGGTGGTGTGCAGGATCTGTTCTAAAGACAATAGGAGGACCATGTCAGCAGACACTACAGACCCTGGATCTATCTGAATGATGTCTGAAACATGAGCAATTTGTATACCAATGCAATGTGAAAGAACATGTCAACATTATCCTGCAGGTAATACCCACACATTTAAATGTCTGGGACCTATCTGCAACAGAGATGTGACTCCTAGGTAATATGTACCTCAGTAAAAGTAGACCATGCATGCAGCTGTACTCCCTGCAAACAATGATAGATATTGATGGAACACACAAGAGCCTGCCATTGGTATTTACTCTCATGGCTAGACAGTTATACAAAACACACAATATTAAGTGTCATCTGCTATTTGAAGTGTTGGAAAACTGCAGATGTACCAGCAGACCTCAGTATGTTTTGCCCAACTTTGAGCTAGCAGTCATTAAAAGTATTAAGAGCCATATCACTGGCACTGTGGTGAAATGATAATACTTTCATCTATGCCAGAATTTATAGAGGAAAGTTTAGAGTGTGGAACTCTCCATACTTTAGGGAATGGACATGTCTTTCCATAACATGGCATGTATGGTACCTGCATTCCCTTTCTATCATACTCTGAAGCAAACATTGCATGTCAGGAGCTTAAAACACACCTTCCTGGCATGGGACAACCATTCTTGCAATATTTTGAGGATACTCAACTTCTCAGTGGTCCCAGAAAATTTAAGAGTAGGATGGCCACTGTAGTTCAGTTTCCTCTTGTATTTCCATACTCATTTTGGAATTTTCTGGATTTGAAAACTACTGATGGCAACTGTTGAACTTCCTAGAACACAAAATGCTGTGGAAGCATGGCAGCGATGATTTTGCTGTCTGACTGGGAAATGGTATTTTGGATTTGCATGCTGTCATGACAACACTCATCAAGCAGCAGGATAGAATGGGCCACTTACATCTGTATATTGTGGTTGGACGCCCAACTACATGCTCTAGATGTCAATATACTAAAAGCAACTCCTATATTACTTGCTTTCCACAGCAACACAAGTTGAATAGCCTGACTGTTTTTGTGTGCACTTCCTGCCAATCGACATGTATGCATTAACTGCCAAATTACATGTGCAGCATACTTTTTTCCTGAACTGTCTTGCAATTGTAATTCTACTTATTGTTCCATAATAAGTAAGGATACCTGGCTTTAATGACTTTGATCGACATGCTGACATTTCTCTCAGCAGTAGCTGAGATAACATGTATTTGGCAGGTTTTAAAATGCTAACTTGAATGCGTAATCACATTGCATAAATTCATGTGTGTGTGTGTGTGTGTGTGTGTGTGTGTGTGTGTGTGTGTGTGTGTGTGTGTGTGTGTGTGTGCATATATATATATATATATATATATATATATATATATATATATATATATATGTATATGTATATA